>NC_135377.1:33284644-33591144 GCF_049243985.1 Paroedura picta | reverse complement strand
GCAAATTCCAAATACTACAGGAAAGGAATGAAGCAAAAATAAAATGTAATAAATTTACAACACTGATTAAGGCCTTCAAGAAAGATCATGCTGCAGTACTTGACCTGCGGGGGGGGGGGGGGGGCTCTGTACAGAAACTAAGGCAGTTTTTCCTGGTGAATGGAGGCTTTATAACTCATTTTTAACAAACATGTATAAGCCTACCTTTTTTCCAGACAAGCACAACCCGAGGTGGATAACAGATTAAAAACCCTATAAAACATCAAACCGCCACCGTACATAACAATGATTTAAAAGTTCAATCTTGCAGCTCTGTTAAAATTGCCAAAGAAATAGGAGCTTTCCTAATTTTTCTTCAGAATGGCTAGAATGGTTACAGTGAAAGAAGCAACAGAATGCACCTTTGCTGGGTCACAATCTGCAGGTGCAGAGTGAAGTCTCTGCATGGGCTTACCTTTGAAGAGATAGCCCTTCAGTTATGTAGATCTTGGGCAGTGTAGAGTCTTAAAGGCACAATCCAGCAACTTCAGCCAGACTTGGAAACTAACAGCCTGTGCAAAGATCACAAAACAGAGATGATACCAGCCTTGTGGTCTGCCCCCTGAAGTTAGAGATCCTGCGTGTTGCAACCATTGTAGTTTCCAAATTCTCATCAGAAGAAGCCCTATAAAGAATATGTAACAACTAGTAATGAAGCCCATTGCACAAAAAAATGCAACAGGCTTTAGATTACTGTAGCCAGTTAGGGCTGCCCAGAGCCCACTGGCCAGGTGGGAGACATCCACACCACTTTGTCCCCACCACAGTCTGCAGGACACCCTTTGTCTCTGCCATTGCTTCTCACCTCCAGATAATAGACCAGTTCCTCAGGCAAAAATGGCTGCACTGGAAGGTGGATAAGAGTTGTCGGCTCGTCTTCCTCCTAAATGCCCATAAGCAGCACAAAGGAGGACGGGAGCAGGAAAGACCTGCAATCGGCCCTCAGTCCTATTGGAGGGGTTTCCCCCACTGAGGAGCTTGGTGGGTTTTACTAGATAAGGGGTTTACCAGGTGCATCATCCGCACACAAACTGAGAATTATTATAGCTAAAGATAACCTATATTTGACTAAAAATTATGCTTTTCTATGAGCCATAAATTGCTGCACCTCTTTATGTTAATCTCAACATTTGCTGAAGTTTTGTCCTTGTTTTTACATACAATACATTGTTTGTGACTTTGAATTACACCCTCCAAAAATTGCCTTTTTGGCTGCACTCCTGCAGCCACTTGTGCTTCATGAACCTTGTGTCAGTGGTATTTTGCCAATCAAAGTGCTTCTAGGCTAGCAGCTTTAGAGTTCAGAACTTAAAGTGTGCCTAGCAAAAATGATCAGCATTGTTTTGAAATATTCAAATGAGAGTATTCATGGCAGAAATCACCAAGGAATAGGATTCTGCACCCCCTCAGGGCTGCACTCATGCAGTCTCTCCTGCTACGCCGTTTTGAAAGTGTAACACAACTGTAACAAACAAACAAAAAAAGTAATTTGTGTTTTGGGATGCTCATTCATTTTTAGGAACCCTTTTTTGTGGCAACTGATAGAAATGAGCTGAAGCCAGTTTGTGTCTGAAATGGAACCAAAAGCCTCAAGAGCAGATGGCATAAACACGTTCAGCAAAAGTGCTATTCGGAAATGTGAGACATTCTTCTCTAATGAAGAACCTCAAGGACTAGCCTCTGCTTATCATCAACCTTTGAATCCAGTCCCTTATTCTCCCAAGCACTATTGCAAATGAGGAGAAGCAAGCAAAGTGATTTGAAAGTCATATTGTATTTACATTGCTGCCCTATGCAATTAGAGTTGGCTTTTGAAAACTGTCAGCAGTTTAAACTCCTAATATAATGAACTATTGTTGTATGTACAAAAAGATATGCGGATATTTGTAGAAATGGTTTCTTTGACTATGTTGCTTTTTCAGTAGGGATCAGAACTGGAGACCCAATCTAGAGACTTTAATTGTAGATATTCTTTAGCAAATGTATATTCTGCATTTAGAGACCCTCTCAAGATGGTTTACAAAATAGCAAGTTGTGTGGATAATGTTGCAGATGAGATCTCTTCTTCACTCTCCTGCCAAATAGTTACTAATGTTGAGTCTGACTGGTTTGGGAGGATTGTGTGTAGAAGATCAACAGAGTAGTCTTCCCCAACAGGTGATTAACAGGTTTTAGTCAGGATGTTTCTGTGGATAAATCCCACAAGGATTACCACTTGTAATTGGTTTGTTTACCATTCACATGAACAGATGCAGCAAAGACTACCACAAGTGCAGAACTGGTTGTACTAAATACACATATTTTTTCAAATGTTGGTTATACCCAACAAAGCTTCTGGTAGATTAGGGTGAATTGTCATTGTTGTTTTTTCAGTGTCTTTAGTTATGTATCTGTTTCTTTAAAAATGCTTGTTTCTCTCAAGGTCACATCCAAATGGCTATAATTGGGGGGGGGGCAGGGTTTAGGATTTTGTAGTGCTTCCAACCCAGCAGGTCTTGTGTCAAGAAAGTCCAGCATAGTCACATCTATTATGGAAAGGGAGGATTTCAGATATGGATGAGACTGGGATCCACATAGCTGAAGGACTGCCTGTTGCCCTATGCCCCCTGCAGGGCTTTAAGCTCTGTGGATTGTAACCTGTTAGGGTCCCTGGCCCCCGAGAAGTTTTCCTGGCCTTAACCAGGGCCAGGGCTTTTTCAGTCCTGGCCCCAACCTGGTGAAATGAGTTCCTGGAAGAGCTGAGGACCCTGTGGGAGCTTTTGGCATTCCACAGGGCTTGCAAGATGAAGCTCTTCCACCAGGTCTATGGTTGAGGCCAGGGCATGGAAGATCAGGAGGGCCCCCTAGAAGAGATCTCCACCGGGCCAGATCATCACCATTGGTGGACCGCGGGCATTATGGCACACCAAGAGGTAGCCTGTAGTGGCTGAGGGGGTGGGAGGTAGTTTTGCTGCTGGGGTATATATTTTAACAGGGATATTATACTGTGTTTTATGTGGGGTTCTATCATATAACCCACCGTGAGAAGGCTTGCTGAGAGCGACAGGAAATAAATCAAATTATTATTATTATCACCAAATACAAACTCATATAAAAATTCCTGTTCTCAGATTGAAACCCTTCCCTGCTGCCTCTAATTTCTAAACTTTCAAGTGTCACACATCTTCAATGATATGTTTATATTTTCTAAGATTTTATAATGTGAAATTTTAAAAATAATTTAAAGAAAGGTGAGATTCCCAGCAAACCAAAAATTATCAATAATTTCCTCAGCTTGTGCAGCTTGAGCTACCTTATGTCGATTATTTATTCTTATTCACTGAAAACATTTTTATACTTCATTTGAACTGCTCAAGGTGACTCACAATGAAAAGAATATTAAAATAAGAATAAAATCCAGATCCAACCACACATCTAAAACTGTAGAATTCAAAATAGTAGAAATATGGAGATGAAGAAAAACAAAACATCCAGAACTGCTCAAGACATGAACGCCCTGCAGGATGAAGAGCATATTTCCAAAAAGAGACATGAGGGGAGCTGCTTCAAGAGTCAGAGGCACAGAAGTAAAAGCTTTGTTCCTCGGCTTTGTAGTTCTTCTTTCCTTTCTCAAACAAGGCCTGAACTACTGATGGAGACTGTTATAGGAGCCCATTGAGGAAGAAGGAGCCCTAAGATGCACAGGCCCATCCAGAGCTTTTACATAAGCATCAGCATCTTAAATTTGACCCAGAAGGAAACTTATATCCAATGCTTTTGTTGGAAAAACTGGCAAATTATGTTCAAATATTCTGATATCCCAAAATCCTCTAATATGCCCTAGGCTAGATCAAGATTGGTGGTGGGGGGGGTGTTAGGGATGGGAGTCTTATTTTAATTTGTCAAAATGCATGCATGCGTGGCATTTTAAAAATATCAATTTCACACGGACCTCTCTGAAAAATGTGTGTGAGGGGGAAGTGGGATAAACTAGTCCCAGCAAACCAGAACAAACAAGGAGACACATTAATATAGAACCTTTTGGTGACGTAAATTAGGATTCCATACAAGGAAAAATTATATTTATTACTAGCAATAAAGCTTGTTGCGTGCTGTAAGCAATGGGCACTAGCTCATGGTTTGTTGTGGGTTTTGTACCTCACTTGGAAGCTGGCAGCCCTAAGAGGAGGTCTCTCTGTGCACAACAGTCCTGACCCAAGTCAGGTTCAAGCACACCTAGGAAGTGTGGAATTACAGAACATGAACCTACACCATTCATGGCAACCTTACCTCCTCTCTGCAATGTTTTCTTGACTTGAAATAGGCCAGGGGCACTGTGTAGCTGGTTGGGTGGCTGCAGAGGCATTATACCCATTTGAGACCCCATTTTCAAACATTAAGGAATATTTCCAACCCAGGGGTAGCCAACCTCCAGATGGGGCCTGGATATTTCCTGGAATTACTATTCATCTCCAGGCTATAAATGTCAGCTCCCCAGGCAGAAATGGGTAGACTCGAGGCATTGTATCCTTTTGAAGACCAGCTTCCAAATCTTACTTTCACTGCGCTCAGCTAACACAGTCTGTTGCTTGGCTGGTGATGTCTGCCCTTCTGAAGCCTGAGGCCTGTTAACAACTGCAGTTCCTGTTGTTGTCCGCAAAGCCAAATCCTAATAAAACTGGAAAGCCTAGTTCCCCCCAAAGTTTTACTTTCTTATTTACTTTACTGTAGACCCTTTATATGCAAACCCAACTCCACTTCTGGGCCACTTATCCCTTTAATTCACAGGAACTTCATCACAAATACTGATTTATCTGGCTAGGCTTGAGCAAAGTTACTTCAGCCCCTATGTCTCTCCAGCCAGTTATTTGTTCACCATTTACAGTTGCAGGGTCTAAATATTCCTTATTTAGATCTTCCTGCACTTTCCAGATTCGCAGGACCCTTGCTGGTGTGTTTGTCTGTTTGTGCCAAAAAAATACAAACTGTTGCTGGTAAGGGCTTGTCAGCACCCACAGCCCAGGTGGGACACACCTGCACCACTACATCCCAACCTCAGCCTGCAAATATCTACCATTGTCTCTACTATCCAGTTGGTCTACCTGTCTGTGCCAAAAAATACAAACTGTTGCTGGTAAGGGCTGGCAAGAGCCCACAGCTCAGGTGGGATGCATCTGCACCACCCTAACCCAACCTCAGCCTGCAAGCCTCAGCCATCATATCTACTATCCATTTAGTTTATCTGTTTGCACAAAAAAATACAAACTGTTGCTGGTAAGGAACTACTGTACCATTGTCTCTACTATTGCTGGTCATCTCTAGACTATAAAGATCAGCTCTGCAGGCAAACATTGCTGCTTTGGAGGATGGACTCTAAGGCATTGTACCATTTTGAGGCCCTATCTCCCAACCTCCAATTGGCCCTGAGGGGGGAGATTCCACCAATGGGAGGCTTCTGAACTTTTGTCAGAGTGTACGGTCATGATTTTATGTATATAGATATAAGCATAGAATAAACAGATTTCAGGCATAAATTCAGTCACACCCTTGTGTATTCAGACAGCTCTAAAAATTTGTATACCTCTTTTTCATTTTGCCCAAACTTTTGAATGTCCCCTCCTAGATTTGTAAATATTTCCTAGAGGCTATATAACCCTCCTTCAAAAAAGTGCTATATAAATATGGGGGGAGCTTTGTCTCCATGGTAGAGTACAAGCTTAGCCAATAGAAGGTTTGATCACTTTGCAAACAGAATATCCCCAGCATCTTTTCATTAACTTCATTTAAAAGGATCCCAGGAAATAGGTGTTGGGAACAACATCCAGAGATTCTGGACAGCCATCATTAGGTAGAGTAGAGAACATGGAGCTACATGGGCCCAGCGTTCTGACTCTTTATAACACAGCTTCATGCGTTCATATTCCAGAGGCAAATTACATGACATGTTTTGTCACTTTTTGGTATGAGTTTGCCCACGTTCCTCACAGCTACACAACACCTGTAGGGAACTGTAAAGGAATAAAGATCCCAAACAGGCTGAAAATATTACCATGGGGGGAGGAAGGGCTCCTGTCACCCTTCCCTCCCCCCAGCAGTTTTCTTTTGTGAAAGAGAGTTATTTGACCAATTATGCTGCTCCGTGTGCACAGGTATTCCAAATGGAGCACAGAAATTGCAAAACAGCACCACCCGCTGCAGCACCATTCTGAGTCTGAGTTCACCTCTTTTTCTCTCTTTTTTTAAAGAAGCCGTTCCCTGCAGAGAACATGTGCAAAGTAGTGGAAACAAGCAAAGAGAGTGTAAACGTGCAAGGTAGTAGAATCAAGTGAAATTTTATCTTTGTTCTTTAAAAGAAATGTCAATAAAATTATCTTTAATAAAACAATCAAGGCATACCTCATGCAGTTTGCTTCCTCAATGTCCAATTCATAGCTGTGTAATCAAGAGGCATCTTTATCTGATGCCATAGAGAGAAAACTATCAAAACAGCAAAAGGCCATTTATCTCTTTTAGCCAAATTTTATTATCAAAAAGGTAACAAAAACATTCCAGCAGCCCTCAAAATCTATAATACTAAAATAATTCCTGAGATTCTTTGTGGAATTCCAATATGGATAGAAGCATTTAACAATAAATTAGAAAACATCCAATCTTCATTTTTCAGAAACCTGTAAGGAGTCCCAAACTGTGTGGCAAATTATACACTTGTTGCAGAACTTGGTCAACCGAGTTTAGAAGCCAAGGCATGGTTCAGTCCTTCAAATCTTGGTTAAAAATTCATTTCCATGCTCAACCAGGTAGTCTGCTGATTAACCTTTTGAGTGATCCTTAATCTCTTAACTGGTTAAGTTATGGGTCTGGACATCTCAGCCCCTTAGCATGTAAGAAGGAGTTATACTAAAATCAATCTCACAGAGATTAGAAGATCAGGATACAAGTATTTATTAATAATATAATTTAAAATAAAAACACTAAAAGGCTCTATGCATAGCCTCAGATTTTTATAACTACATTTTATAAATGTTATGCTGCACCCCCATTAGGCCTACAGACATTTCACATTTTGTTGACCTGTTTTGGTTCCTGTGATTCTGGTCTCGTCCTTGGTGTTGATAAGGTTCTGACCCTGATTACCAGACAACAGAGCTTGTTCTCTATAACCTCTCCCACTTGGGCTTCTCTCATAGTTTCTCACTCTTCTGCTTAGCCCCTCTTTCCCTTGTTGTTTTGTTAAAAAGAAGGAAACAAAGCTTGCCCTGAGGATCCTCCCCTTTTGCTGATAATGTCAGTGTTAAGACATGTCCTCTCTGTACTGCATATCATCACTCCCTCTTACATCTTTCAGCATAACTGGAGCAAAGCCAAACAATGTGGGTTATTTGTTTTCATACTTAATCAAATCCACACACACAGTTTTGTTTTTCCCTTTGGCAAAAAGATTTATTTATGCCTGGGTAAACTCCACCTTGTGTTCCTCTTCACAATATATTAGAAAAGGGAACCTGCCCTTTCATGCCATATCCATGTTTACCTCATATTCACTACGTTGTGCTCTTTTACAGGCACTGGCATGCTCCACCCCTTCTCCCATTCTTCTTCTTCTTGGCCAAGGAGAGTGACTAATTGGATAATTATTGTTGGGCTTGATGAAATCATCATGAGTTTTTTTTAAGTGTTGTTGTTGTTGTTAGGTGCTAAGTTGTGTCCGACCCATCGTGACCTCATTGACAATAATCCTCCAGGCCTTCCTGTCCTCTATCATTCCCCGGAGTCCATTTAAGCTTTTAAAAAGTAGATCTGATTAAACTGAACAGTGTTACAGCATACACCTCAGTTGAAATGCTCTACATTATATGTCCCAACTTGGATGGCCTAGATTAGCCTGATCTCTTCAGGACTTGGAAGCTAAGTAGTCCTTGTACAAGAGACTACCAAAGAAGTCTAGGGATGCTATTCAGGAGCATACGAGGACAAAAACCACCTCTGAACATCTCTTGCCTTGAAAACTCTATGAAGCCATCATAAATTGACTGCCTCTTTATGGCAAAAAACCCAACAACATTATGGTTTAATCTGTTCTGTTTTTAAGATAAGGTTGAATGGTCATATGTCATTAAGTAGAAAAGTTAACGAATGTTTAAAACTATGTTCAGCAGGAACAGGAAAACCTCTAGCCTGTAGGGGAGTTCTTTTCCATGGCCCAATGTGACTCTCTTTTAGATCAGTTACTGTAACAGCTGCAGTTTCTACTGGTTCCTATTCCAATCAACCCTACAGAGTAGGGCATGGCATTTCCCTCACTTGTCTCCTTTGATGCTCTAAATCAGGGGTAGTTTGCTGGCAAGGGCTCATTGTAGTTCATGAACATCTGGAGGACCACAGGTTGACTACCCCTGCTCTAAATGAGCATGGATATGTGTCATTGTATTATCACATCTGCTTGGAGGTCATGGTGGGGGAAAGTGCCATCAACTCACAGCTGATTTATGGTGACCCTTATGAGGTTTACAAAGCAAAAGACAAACAGTGATGATTTATCATTGCTGCCTCTGCTTAGCCACTCTGATCTTCCTTAATGGTTTCCATCCAAGTACTAACTGATTACAGTTGACCCTGCTTTGCTTCCAAGATCTGGCAAATCAGCCTAGCATGGGCTATCCAGGGAGATCACAACTAGATTATCTATAAACTCCACCTAACTTTTAATCATGGAAGCATGCCACAATACCTACAGCTCTTCTGAGTTGTTATGTCTCTGAGTCCTATTGTGCATACTAGGAGAGTGCCCATCTCAATACCAATGATAAACATTGAATCTGATTTCTACCATGCATGTATATTCTGGCTTCAGTATCTGTAAACATACATTCTAGAAAATCTGGGGATTTGGTCATATGTACCAAAGCCAGAATTTATAAGCACTGCCTGCTTCAGTTACATGGTGATTTCATGACTGAGATAATCATGTATTATATACTTTCCTGGTACACATAACAGGAATTCTGGAAATGAAGAAAAGGGCTTACATGAACGATGAATTGTGTTGCAACATTTTCCACACATAGGCCACCAAAGGAATCATTCCAAAAGCATTCCTGTGGAAGAAAGCATTTTGTTGGAGGAGTCTCTGAGACCCCTGCACTGCCTAAAGTTGATCAGTTTTCAATTTGTATAGATAAAACTGAAATAAAATGGTACTTGGTAGTTTATCTTGTTGGTAGCTTTGACCTAAAGCTCAGGCAGGTATGCAAAAACTGTCACATAGGATGTGCTCTTAATGAAAAGGACAGAAGTATCTGACTTCAAGCAGACTTTAAAAAAATCACCCTCATGAAACCATTTGAGAACAATAGTTCTTTCATTTTCTGAGGGCACAGATAGGTGAGCAAGTTAAATTACCTTGACACAAATCCCTGGAGCAGCACATCTTTGAGCAGGGGGGGTGAACAAAGTGTTCTGTGACTCTGGATTGTCTCATCTGTTTGAACACAGAGAACATCCTTGAAAAGTACAACTTTTGTGGTTAAGGAAGTTAGGAAGACAGCTTTCTAAATTGTATATGTCTCTGCAAGGCAAAACAGTCAGCTTGGTTTTAAGAACATATGGGCTGCGATCATAAACTCCTTAAGCAGGCATATTTTAAAAGATGTGCAGTTGGCAGGTTACTAATCAAGATCTGACTCAACATTCATATGAAAATGCTTCAAGTCCACACAGAATTATCTCCAACATTGGGAACTGATCATTATTCCGGTGCCTCATTGTCTGGGTCAGCTTCATTGCAGTAGGCAGCAACAGGAGAGCGTGATTCAGCAGATACATGCCTGATAGGGATGCCACCCATCTCAAACAGTCTAAAAACCACACACACAAGTGAGTGGAGAAAGTTCAGTGATAATGAAGGAAGGTGTAACATTAATCAATGTTTGTGTGCTCCATTTTATGTATTTATTTTGAAAAATAGACTCTCCATTTCCATATGAGGATGCTGGAATGTTCAACCCCTGAAGTGACCGCAGAAATTACATGTAGTCTCAATATAGGAATTATGAGCCATTCTATTGAGAGTCCCTTGTCTCCCTTGGTTGTAATGTACTTCAGTTTAACAGCAAGCAGAGAAAATAAACACTGCCTTATGCTAACTTTAAAAAGATTTGTTGTGCAGAAGCAAATTTGATATCCTACTGTACAGAACATGGTAAAACAGAATATACACATTCCTATGAATGTCATGTCAGTTATGTTTACCTACCCCTGGTATATCCCCGGGAGCGAGTTGCATTCTCTAAATGGCAACTTTCTAGTATTCCCTGGCCTGAGGCAGGTGCACCTATTGTTGACCAGGGCTGGGACCATGCCTATTATTCCACCCTGTCCTTTGTCTGGTGGAACATGCTTCCAGTTGAGATCCAGGCCCTATGGGACTTATCTCAGTTCTGCAGGACCTGTAAAATGGAGCTGTTCCACTGAGCCTTTGGTTGACAATAGGCACAGCAATTCTGTTACCAGCTCCCAGCTGACCCTACTGCCTTCCTTTTCTTTAATTGCATTGCTACTCCTATGGATTTGGAGCCATCTGAAAAATGGAATGTTAGAATTAGAATGAGATTTTAGAGGTTTTATTGGCTTTAACTATTGCTGGACCATGGATGTTTTAAATTGTAAATTGTATTATGTATGATGCTCTTGTGAACCACCCTGTAAAAGTGGTATATAATCTTAATAACTATATAGCCTTCTGTCTTCCATAATGTGATTCACCCTCTGGCTAGCTAAGTGCAACCTAGCTCATCTGCTTTGGCTGTATTAGGACCTGCTTAATAAATGGTTTCTGGGGTGGGCAGGCCCAGTTTTAGGATTTTCAGAGCCCTAACAGGGCACAATTAGAGTTGTTACTTGTGTAAGGTGACCAGATTGTCCCACTTTTGGAGGGACATCTGGGGGCACCTGGCAAATTGTACTTATGTTGCAATTAAAATATATATTACAATACAAAAATATATATTACAATAAAAATATATATTACAATTACAATTACAATTTTGTTCTATGTGTTCTATGAAAATTTTTGTTGCTCCGTATAGACTAAATTATTAATCAAGAACCCCCCCCCCCCAAGTCAATGGTGTCTCACTGTTAAAATCTGGCCACCTTATACTTGTGCTGCACAAGCAACTGTGGGATTGGAACTTTGAAAAAAACTCACAGCTTTACTTTGCTGAAAACATTTCTCAAACCTTGGTGGAATACTTAAATACAATGCCCCAGTATCATGGTATAATGGTTAATAGTGGCAGCTTCTAATATGGCAAGCTGGGTTTGATTCCTCAGTCTTCCACATGCAGCCAGTTGGGTGACCTTGGAGTAGTCACAGTTCTCCTAGGGATGTTCTCACAGAGAAGTCCTATCAGAGCTCTTTCAACCCCACCTACCTCACAGGATATCTGTTGTGAGGAAATGAAGGGAAAGCAATTTTAAGCCATTTGAAACTCCTTCAGATAGTGAAAAGCAGGGCATAAAAACCAACTCCTCTTCTTTGTCTTCTATTTTAAGGGGACCTTCAGACTTGTGCATTTTATGGTCTGTATGCATGCTCAATGAGCGATGTGCATGCTCTGTCACTAACAGAGCATGTATATTGCACTTTTGTCATACTTGCCACATAAGTATGAAGACCCCCTAATAATCACAGTGTGAAGGCCCCCTAACCATACAGCAATGTAGGGCCCCTGGAACCACGGGGACCATAGTCCTATTACATGTGCTACAAATGTAAACTGCTTCCGGGGGTGGGAGTATCCTGGGCTCCTCCAATCCTCTCCCTGGGGATATTGCTCTGCTCACTTTGGGCTGTGGACATAATGTCCTCCCTTGAGACTTCTTCCTCTTGGTTACTTCAACAGGCTGAAGGCCTTTAAAAGTAGCCCCTCTGCTGCTAACAGTGGCTCCCAGAAGATTGGTGCCACTGTCCCCCATATGCTCCTTGCCTCTCTCCCTCCTCAAATCATTTGCCTAGCTCCTGCCTGCCTCCCTCTTTCTAGCTGACCATTACTTTTGCCAACCTTACCCACTGGCATACCCATCCCAGGCTTGCCTTCCTTCTACAACCTCTTTCAGTTTCCCATTGCCCCTGCAACCTATTCCAGGCATTCTTCCTGGCCTGTCTATGAGACCCAATATCTGGATGCCTCCCTCATCTTCACCAGAGCTCTACAGGTCCTGAAGGAACTAGGAAGTTTCTCCTCACCCACAGCATTGCTGGGACCACACAGCATTATCCCCCAGGTTCGTACAGCAGTGGAGAAAAAGCTGCAGGCTTCACTGTCTCCTCAAGCTCTCAAGCAAAGCCACAAGGAAGTGGATAGGTGTGGGGAGGGCACTACCAGCCCCTGACACTGTGGCATATAATTTCCAAAATGTTCTTACAATTATGAAAAAGAAGTGGGATACCAACAGGTATGTTTAAAAATATATTGTTAAAGGTTCTGAGTTCTGATGTTATGACTTACTGTGAATCAGTCTGTACCAATCTCTTTAGCCATCATTCAACACAGATTCAAGCATATTTAAAGGAAGTGACATCAATGGGTTTATATTTACATAACTGTCCTGATTTTTGTTTGATATTGCTTAGGTGTTGTATAGAATGTCCTGATGGTAATATTCTTCCACTAAGCCTTTCTTCTGGCACAGACTATTTTTAGTGCAGTCTTAAACAGAGTGACACTCTTCTGGCACACTGATTTCAAAATTTAAGAAATAATCCTCAAAGAACCCCACTAGATTATTTTCCTTCCAGTCTTATACAATTCAGAAAACAACCCATACAGGGGATTGTAACATGAAGACAAGAGAAAATTTGATGGTTGAAGAACATTCTTGCCAAAGGTTTTTTTTTTAATGCACAGAAAGAAAAGCAGACAGTAAAGCACATGGCTTTGATCAAGATAAGAATGTTTTTGAAATACAGTCATGTACAAATGATGAGCATATTATTGCTAAGATGCTGAAATTCGAGAAGAATTATTCATGAAAGAATGTATGGACAAAAGGGCAAAAATGTTGGACATGATATATTAATGGAACCATGGGAAAATATGTAGACAAGGGGTCTCCAATATATATTAAGCTCAAATCTTAAGGAAATGATGTATTGTTGATACTAGTCACTGAAAGGTTATCAGAAATGTATAAAGATATGCCTAACATTTGTTGGAAATATGAACATCATGAAGGCAATTTTTTCATCTTTGGTGGACATATAAGAGAGCAAAATAAAATGGACACAAGTGCATGCCTTAATTCAGAAGACATTAAGGACTGAGATACAAACAGACATTTCTTTCAGGCTTAATAGGAAAGGAATTTTTTTTGTGGGGGGGAAACCATGGAACCTTGTTTCTATACATGGTTACAGCAGACAATTTAAAAATGGAAATGCTTCTTATTACCTATAATTAAAGAACAGTGGATAAAGATGGTAAAACTGGCTGAAATGTCTAAACACTGTTTTAATTAAACAAAAGAAAACTGCAGTATTTTAAAATAGTTTTCATGGACTTTCTGCTGATATAAATAAAAATGAAATATCAGTTTGTGGTTTTGAGGATTAAAGTATAAAAAATTAAAAAAAGAAAAAAGTATTTTAGACTTTCTTTTTTATATTAGAGTAGTTTAACAGATAACAATTCGATTAATAACAAGCATATATAAGATTGGAAACCTCTTTCTTTCTTTGTCCAATTGTAAACTTTTTTCTTTTTTGTCTATGTTGTGTCTTTAAAAATCTCTGAATAAAAGTTCAATTATTCAAAAAGAAAACAATCCATAATAATTAGTCTCTTCTTTGAAACTGTGATTAAGAAATATGTTTAACTAGACAGTGTATGAAACTTAGAATCTATTAATTGAACTCTAGTTGAACATCTCAAGTAATTTCCTTGACACCTTTGCAGTCTTATGTCTGAATTAAAACAATACCCAGATGACCAGATGGTCAAGAGAAATAAATCTGTATTGTAACAAGGGAAACAAAGACTTTTTATCCTGGAGTCCTGGTTTCTCATTAAATAATAAGTTGCTTTTGACAGATGTGCTGTTGTTGTATTCATTTTTAATCTCAGCCATATGGTGGCACAGTCTAATGATATTTCAGACATCATTCCTTCTCATTATTAAAGATTGGAAAGTGTAACATCCAAGAAAACCAATAAGAATAGAAAAAAGAGGCATCAGTTTCTAAAACTTAGCTTGAAAATAGCAAATAAAATTAGTCCTGATCTAAAATGGTTGTACAAGATGGCTTCTAAATTGCTGTAAAGCAAATTAATGTTTCATTTACTGTGATATGTAGCTTGGATTTTTTACACTTGCCAGGCAGAAGGAAGTGGATTATTCACCCCCTGCTCCTTCTCCCTTTCACTGACCAGAAACCCCTACCAAACTCCTTTCTCCTCGGCCCAAGCTTCACCCTTCTTCTAACAGTTATGCATGCTTTACAGCCACGAGCTCTACTTTCCCTTAGAGGAGGAAAAGGAGATATAAATAAATACCTGCATCAATGCAAAACATTAGCCTTGTTTATCAGTAGACTCCTATTTATGAACCAACCCTTATGTCAAAGTGGGCTTTTGTTCATGGGATCTGTGGATCACAGATCTTTTCAGCATTCCCCTTCCCCCAGAAATGCTTCCCAGCTTTGAGGAAGTTTATTGACAAGGTCACAAGATCCACTTGGTTAATAGCCATGGGGATCAGGAGGCTGTAACAGGGAGAGGGAAGGGAATTACACTGTTCTCTCCATTCGCAAAGTTGCAGGATGCAAATTATAGTAAAAATGCTTGTTTGCTTCCCATTCCTTCTTGTAGACTCCTGAACTTCATGGCTATCAGAATAAGTAGATCCCAGAAGACCTGTAATCAGAAAATACTATTGGTAGAAGGAAATGTGAGGAAGATCTTCTTGGGTTAAATGTGAAAAAAACCCTAATTTGACTTGAAGGCACAGAAGCTTTTGCAAGTATCCCTGCTTCTCCACAGTTTCCAGTTAAAGTAAGATGCTATTCAAACAAATTACAAAGACAAACTAAATCCAATGGTAATAAAAGAAAAAAAATACTTACAAAAATAGAAGTAGGTGCTTAACTTATTGTGAACAGATTAACTTCAAAAAGGTTAACTTGCTGCATCTCTAAGCCCAGGTAACAGAGAGAAGAGAGGTCCTATATAAGACTAAACAGAAGGAAGCAATAGCCAAAGAGGCTCAGCATCTAACCAATGGGGTGGTGTGGGCCAACCATCATGTGTACGTGATTGAGAGAATTCCCTTAACATCTTTCCATCCCAGATGCTCTTGCCTAGGAGCTACAACATCCAACAGATCTATGGCCATCAATGCCTTTTGTTGATGGATCTTGAGGTTGCAGGGTTGAACCATTTCTATGGCTACAAAGAATCTGTTGAGCATAGGAAAGCTACTTTCTATATGGATTCCCTTCTTTTCCCCCCCCCCCCACACTCTGCCTGCCATCCTCTTCCTCCACCATATAACTGAAGTTTGGCAAAGGGAAAGTGCCCATTGAATTCCTACAACAGTAAGATCAGAAGCTGGTATAGTTGTTTGATTGTACAACTACTCTAATGGCTACAAACAGATTGCCCATATGAGCACTGTGACCAGTTTTGGTTCTGGTAAAGAACTTTTCTCCAGTGTTCTCCAATAAGAGATGCCTTCTCTCCTAGAGCAGATAGCTGGGCCACAGACAAACTCTTGGGGGGTGATGAGAAATTTCTTTGAGACTAGCTGTTTTTTTATTTTAAGAAAATAGAGCTTCTTACTCTAAGCACAACACAGCTGTGTCCTGCTTCACATACATAGTTTTGATCCTTTTTTGGAGTAATAGGAATGCATACATTAAGTTTAAGCATAACAATAGGCTAGTTTCATGGCTATACAAATTTTCATGCAGGTTTGCAAGAGACACTAGAAACCTCATAGTCTCACTTAGAAGCCACTTAAAACTGTAGAATTATTTTATAAAGTCAGTGAGTTATAGTACTTGCCAAAAATAAAAGTGAATTGCTAAGAATGATGCTTTTAGGACACAAAGGGACTGGGAGGGAGGCATGTATGTGCTCCCATGCCTCATCACAGTGCGCACAGTAATGCAATCACATGAGTCCCAACAATTTTAAATCAAAATTTTTCCTGTTTGTTTACTACATCCAAGAGAGCAGTTTTCTCAGTTGTTTGTTAAACGAAACAGCTGTCTACCAAACAGCTGTTTCCTCCCCCCTACCACCAAATTAGCAGATTGTGCAATAAAGGATCAGGAAAGCTATTTACATGTAGAAGGAGTTAGAGAACTGAATGTATCAAAGGAAGGCAGTGTCAGGCTTTATTTTTCCATGCCTACTCAAAAAATATTACCCTTGAGATGGTTTCAGGTGAAATGCTTTAATGAACTGATTTAAATCTATCACAATATCTGTTACAAAGCCCTAGTATGATCTAGAGGTCTGTAAAAACAGTGCCAATGAAACACTGTAAAGACTTACATATAGTATGGTGATCCTTTTCTCTTCCAGACCCTTTCTTCATATGTGAAAACAAAATTACTTTATTCACAGTGGTTGATTCATAAAATCCTAGTTTGTCAGCTAGTTCAAAGAGGTGAAAAAGACTGGTTCAGAACTAAGATCCATAAGGGCAAACAATATGTTAAGATCCCACCCTCCCAAATCCCACCCTCCCTAGGCTTCCCTCCCAAATATGTGCGCTATATGCAAGTCCCAGTTTACAACCCTACTTTTATGAAGCCCTCTCCCAGATACCATCAAGCCTGAGGCCTTGTGGAGATGAAGAAGGTGTTGCTGCAAGCACCTGTAATTCTCACATTGTCACTGACACTATCTGCCATCACCCATGTTCTCCAGTGGTTACTGTTACTGAGGCAGGCCTTCACTTGAGTCCAAATGCAGAGGATTCAGCTTAAATAGCTCATGAATATCTTCCTTCTATTGAATGGCGACTGCATAGAGCCAAAGAAGTGATTCACTTGCATATCCCTTCTTATGGCTGTGCACAAACGCCATCCCTTCCCTCATAATTCCAGTTCCTCAGATGCGGATATAGTGGTTAAAGTGTCGTACAAGACCTAGGGCAACCGGGTTCAAATTCTTACTCTGCCGTGGAAGCTCACTGTGTTGGCTTGCCAGCTTCCAGGTGGGACTGGAATTCTCCCAAAATTGCTGCAGTGACCCTAACCCTTGGAGAAAATGGTAGTTCAGCAAATACCATGGTATACTTCAGTAAATGCCATGGTTATACTACCCTAAATTCCCCTGCCCCCAGGCACCACCCCAAATCTCCAGGAATTTCCTAAGCTGAAGTTGGTAACCCAATCACTGGGTGACTTGGTGGGATCCATCAAGATGGTTATTGTGAGAATAAGGGAGAATGATTTGACAAGCCACGTGGGATGTGGATTAGGAACAAAAGCAGGATATAAATACAAAGTATAGAAACAAATCCTGAAGAATCAGAATCACTGCACAGACCAGAGGAGCCTGACTGGAGTCCTGGTTGCTGCTGACACTAAGATATCTGAACTGAGGGCTACTATAAAGCCAGAGTGATCAAGCCCCACTTAACTCTTTAAAGCAATGGGGCATCAAACACAGATGAAACAATCTTAAAAGGCAGAATTCATATTTGATTGCTTTTGTTAGACTGCATTCTTCTTTAAAGATAGCAGTCTGGGATCTGAGAAGTTTAGGAATTTCCCTTCAGTGATGTTCACATGAATGATGTAGGAACAATACTGACTAATCCTGAAGTCACAATTCGTTTTCGGTAAACATTCAACTTAGTTCTTTTCCCAAAAATCCATACTTCCCAAGGGTTTGTCAAGGCAGTTATGTCAAGGCATAATTCCCAAGGAACATCTGTTAGCCTTACAAATTATGCCACAATATCTTCACAGCAATACATATTTTCAGTATATATTTTTATGCTTTCTAGTCATTAATTACAAAATCTATTACAGCCTCATTTTACTCTGCATTAAACATCTGGTGCCAAGAAAAAAAAGGAAGGAGAAATGCATTATTATATTGTCAGACTTAATAATTCAGAAATATTAATCCGCTTTCATAATCATCAGTAATATTGCATGAGCAAATGGCTCTTGATGTTCCATTCTTCCCCTTATGTACTCCTTTCATAAAACTATAAACACAGTTAATGAACAAATATTAAATCATATCAGAAGATATTTGTGAGTCCCTCGGAATTTCAGCCAGTTGTACTTTTTCCAAAATGTTTTTGGACCACAAGGAAGGCATAATATTTTTTATTTTTTGTTTTATTTGGTCATGGTAGATTGCAAAGTTAATAAAGCATACGACTTTCAGCTTGCTTCACTGGCTGCAAGAACTACAGTAGTTGAAATGTGTTGTTCCCTTATGTATAAAGGATCCCAGAATGTAAAATGTTCCTGCTTCTATAGCCTGCTATTCATTGTATGGCATGCTCAGTGTGGCCAGAAGAGCTGGCAGCCAGGCAAGGGTGTTTGGAGGTGGTTTGCCTTTCCCTGCCTCTTTGTCATGATGCCTAATGTGGAAGAACTACCTGGAAGAACTACCAGCCCAGTCCTTGGAGGACTCCCATCCAAATACAAGCCAGGGTTGGCCCTGCTAAGCTTCCAAGATCTGATGCCATTGGGCTTGCCTGGGCTGTCAAGACCTTCTAAAGCCTGACTTGGGTGGACTTGGAAGGAAAGACAACTTCAAGAGATATCTCCCCCTCCACACACAGCTTTTGTTCTTCAGTGTGTCTTATTCCAGATCAAGGCTGATCAACTTGCAAAGCTGGGCTTCCTGTTTCTATCCCTCCTTGGATATTGCAGGCAACAACCACTTCCTTGTGTCAACATTGCCTTCTGCAGGGGTTAATGCTAGCACTAAGGACTAATGGACATCTCTTAAGATCTTCCCTGGAACAGGAGTGCCTCAAAACCCACTTGTGGATTCCTTAAAGAACAATGGCTGGGACAGGGCTTGATATGATTTAAAATGATTGGGATAATAAAACTCAGCTTTATATCTGTAGCAGTTCTGGCAAAGTGACACTAAAGTACAGAACTGGACCTGGCAGCTGCAGCCACTACTTGAGACTTTTGGGATGGGCAGAAAATATTTATCCCAACAAGAGATGATCTGGACTAGTGATGAGCCGGTGACACCGGTAACCTGGAGTGACAGTGAGATAGTATTCTTCAGTGCCATATAGAGTTTTTGGAGGCCAACAGTGATAGTGACAGGAATACACTTTTTGTGTTAAACAATTTAAGTCATTCCTGAAGTGTGGCATTTCTGTACTGTGAACCTTATGGGGGGTGGAGGGAAGGGCTACACCAAGCAACATGCCAGTACAAAAAAGAAAAGCGCTGTGGGGGGATTGGGGAGATGCTGGGTCTTTGTGGCAAACCCTCTATGTGTTTCATTGCACATGCTTTGTCAGGGAGATCACAAGATATTGAACCTTTCTGCAGCAATTAAGTTCTATTACTAACAGAATACAGTTATGGTGAAATGCATAAGAGGCTTTGTGTAACCATAAAGCTATCACCTAGCATCCTTTTCCTTTTTCGGTTTGCTTAGAGAAAGGGACACAATTTATAAAATGCAGAGCCCCATTTCTCAATAATTTCAAATACATTGAACCTATCAAAACAGTTTGTTTTTAAAATGTTGGGGTTATCGTTATAATATTTCAGCAGCGATATCTACACAGAAGAGTTAGACAAAACAGCCCTGAAAAGACAGTATTCTAAGTCACAGCAAAGGGCTGGGGTGGGTGGGGTGGGTGTCTCTTTAGTCCTGTTCCCTACCTTCGACCATTTCATCTGGATTCCTACAATTTAGGAGGGAGAAGTCCAATGGGAAGCCATTGGCTCTCAGCACTCAGCTTTAGTTAAATCTCAGTGCAATAACATGAATCCTGCCTATTTGAATTAAAAGGACAAAAGTCTGATACAAAACCCCACCAGTTGCTGCACAAATCTCTCCCATCCCTATACTGGGATCCAGCATCTGTTTTTCTACATTTGGAATTACCCAAAGTATTTTTAAAAATCCATTATGTTGAACGGTGCTACCTTAAAATGCCTTCTATTATGCCTGTTACATTCTGCTGTGCATTCAGCATCTGGTATCAACAGCCTAAGCAACAAAAAGGCATGATTATGCTGTCAGACTTAATAATTCAGAAATATTAACCAGCTCTCATACCATCAGTGGTTTTTCATGTGTAATTGGCCCTTGATGTGTATTTTGTACTTAGGAGACTCTCTGCATACCAGCATAAGAGAACAAGTGTTCCATCTTTCATGTAACTAACAGGGATCATTTCAGCTAAATGAAATCACTTCATCAGAAATAGGGTTTGTTGTTGTTGTTGTAGTTTTGTTTTTAGCCTTGGGGAACAAAGAAAGAAACTTCTAACCAAACAAACATTTAATTACAAAATAGCAAGTGGTGGGAATGCACCAAAGAAGTCTTTTTGTGGCAATTCTAGAATAGGAAAACTATTTAGCCTTATGTACCCTTGACATTTATGAAGGAATGACTCTGTATGAAAAGGTGATGACAATTCTTGGCTATTAAATAACCAAATGGCAGTCCATCAAGATGTTTGGTTATTTGTAAGGGTGAATTTGAGACCTTCTAACAAAAATAAAATAGCATTTCTGGGAATCTAGACTGCTGCATACCGATTCAAAAGCTGCTTATTAAGAAAACTTAAGCAGATTAATAGTAATTCTTGTGGCAAGAAAGTGCATGAATGTGTGTGTGTCAATGTGCATGTCTCTAATCTGGGGAACTGAGTTTGATTCCCCACTCCTCCACATGCAGCAAGCTTGGTGACTCGGGGCCACTCACAGTCCTCTCAGAGCTTTCTCAGCTCCACCTACCTCACAAGGTGACTGTTGTGGGAAGAGGAAGGGAAAGCAACCCTAAGCCCCTTTGAGACTCCTTGTGGTCGCTTTTCCCAGCAACAAACAGCACACAACCTCTTTCATCCATACAGCCTGCATAAGTGTATGTTATTTGCTATAAAGTTGTTTCCAATTTATGGTGACCTATGAGTTAATGAAGAGCCTCTTGTAGCGCAGAGTGGTAAGGCAGCCGTCTGAAAGCTTTGCCCATAAGGCTTGGAGTTCAATCCCAGCAGCCGGCTCAAGGTTGACTCAGTCTTCCATCCTTCCGAGGTCGGTAAAATGAGTACCCAGCTTGCTGCTTGGGGGTAAATGGTAATGACTGGGGAAGGCACTGGCAAACCACCCCGTATTGAGTCTGCCATGAAAACGCTGGAGGGCGTCACCCCAAGGGTCAGACATGACTTGGTGCTTGCACAGGGGATACCTTTACCTTTACCTTATGAGTTAATGACTCCAAAACACCCAGGCTTTACAAACTGAGGGTCCTGACTTTTTTTACTGAGTCAATCGATCTCGTGTTGAGTCTTTATCTTTTCCTATTGCCCTCTGGTCTGATAAATCCTAAAAGGCTCTGTCTTTAGAGTGAAATATGTTGCCACTGTTGCGATATGTCTGCCCCCTATTTGCACAGATTGCTAGCCAGTCTGTGGTAGAGGTGCCAGGTGTCATCTAGGATTGACTTGGACACTCCAGTATTTCCACTGATTATCCAGAGCAAAAACAAGCGGTGCCTGGGCTGTCCTGGCAGCCTGGCCAGAAGAGAAGACAGTGCGCCACATTTACCATCAAAAAAAACCCAGGAAATAAGGCTGATGGGTGAAGGAAGCATGAGGGCAGAATCCCAGAGCTGGAGCAGCACCAAGCCCCAACAGCATGAATCAGCGGCTGCAGTGGCTATGAAATGCATAGACACAAGCCAGGAGAAGTCTCCTTTGGGCCTTGGTTACAGGTGAGGCTGCTTTACTGCTGCCAGGGCTGGTGCTTCATGTGGTTTGTGCTTGGAGGAGGCAGGCAGCAGCAAGACTATGCTTTGGAGAAAGGTCTGGAAAGCCAGCAGTGAGGTGGTAGCATGATTCTCTCAGGGAAGGGAAAATTTGTGCCAACAGACCGACCTCCCATCTGATTAAAAAGGGGTTTGACAGCTCAGAATGGACTCAATTAGGTGTGTTTTTCTGGGGAGGGAATTCCAAAATGAAGATCCTACAACAGAGAAGGTCCAGGAACTGCAAACTTTTAAAATTTTTGTGATCTGTGCAATTATAATGCAAGACATGTTTTTCCTGTCCGCATGGGACTATTTAATGTTGCAGCTGGATTTTGATTTTAACCCCCCCCCCCCCCACATAAGATCTAAAAAACGTGGAGGGAAAGTGGATTTGGAAGCAGACTGGCAACCAGTACAGCTGTCGCAGCAATGGCTGGACATGGGTCCTCCAGCTGAGGGAGAAGGAAAGACACAACCAGCTTTTATCTGGGTGGTTGAACACTCAGTAAGGTGAGTTTGCAGCTTACCTGGCATGGCACAGCTGAGACAAAATGAAAAGGCTGCAACATAAGTGATTTCCTGGACTAGCATAAGTGATTTCCTGGACAAGATAAACACCAGGGTGTAAGATTACTGGGGAAATCCTGCTCAGGTGGCTATGAGTCACAGCGGGCAGATTGGGGAGACCAGATGGTCTCTGTATAGATGATTAAAAATTATAATAAACATTGATGGCCCATGATCATTATCAGAATGGGGAAAGGAGATAAGACAAATTCCCAAAAAAGGTGAAGACCTGAAGGTGAAGACCCAGGTGAAGACCTGAAACCAAAGTAATCTTGACAGGATTAAGTGTGTGCCTGTGTCCCATTGACTTGCTAATATGACCTTCCTCTGACAATAGATGGGGGGGGGGGCAGCCCTGAGTTTATTTTTGATATTTCCCAACTTGTCCTTACTTCAAATTCCTGAGGGATTTCTGTACTCTTTTAAAATAGTGAAATACTTACCTTTTGTTGCCATTATATTTTGACCCCTCCACATGATGTTGCCAACATGCAGCATCTGAGCAGTAAACAGCCAGCTACATCCATTTTAAAGTGCTAGTTGGTGAATCCCAAAAAGTGGATTGACCAACATATGTAGCACTACCTATTGGAGAGCAATCAGCAGGCCACCAGCAAAAAAAATGTATGAAGGCGAAAAAGCGCTATCTCCACCTCCAATGTCCCACCCTCGCACCCGCCTCCCTTCTCCCAGGGATAGGAGGTTTTTATTTTTAAGTGAACTGCCTGGAGCAACCAATAGGTGTTCATTCCTGCAGGCAAAATCAACCCCCCTCAAAATTGTAGCACAAAGCACGCCTCTCTAAGATCCCACCCCCCACAATCAGGAATGACTCGTGATTCCATAGTGGTGGCAATAAAGAAGCACTATGCATCTATGATTAGATGCATAGGCCTTTCAATGTAGAAGTATATATTTAAAAAAAATTAGCAGGCATTGTGGACCCTTTAAACCATGGAGAAAGGGGATTGGCTGCCTGGCTTGATTGACACAAGCAGATTGACAGGCAGAAGAGAGTCCCATATAAATCGTGTTGCTCTCTTCCGCCATTTCCAGCAGCACTTGTGGAGGGGGAGAAGCACAAAATGGCGGCAGAGAACAGCGAGACAGCAAAAAAGCTGAGGAGGGACCAGGAAGCGCGATTATATGTAGTATTATGCCACTCAGCTGGCATAGCACTATTTTTAATGATGTGCGGAAATGCTATCAGACCATGAGGTGCTATCAGGCCATGAGGTGTTATCAGGCCACGAGAAGTACAATTGCAGGGTTTGGTTGTGTGTAGCCACGCCTGGACCAATTTCCTGGGGTGAACACTAACATGTTGTGTACCTCCCTAGCCTTGATGCAGTTGCAAGGAGGAGCATAATATGTGTACTGGCTGGAAACTCTGGGAAGCATGGCACCCCTCATAGGTAGGTGTCCTCTTGGCCTTGCACTAAGGTGCTACTGGACATGAATCTAGCACTTCTACCGCAGACCAACATGGCTAGCCTCTGATAGCAAAATGTATGTGTGTGACTGTCGTTCAAGAATGGGTTTTCCACTGAAAAAAGCCAAAGTTAATTTTTAACTCTACAGCTCAAAAGTGTTAAAATCACTGTGGGCCATAGCACAGAATGTGCCCATAGCCTATAGCAAAGCTGCTGTCTCCTAAAGGGAGCACCAAAGAATGGTGTTGTTGCTCCGCAACTCTCTGAAGTGCCAACTGAGCACATGCTCACTGCTCTTTGCCTTTAGGGCATTCAGCTCACTCTTTCTTGCAGAAAACAAGAAGTAACAAAGACTGACATTTTCAAAACTGCCCATCTCTACTCTCAGGAAAGGTTGTGGCCGTTCCTACATTTTTCAAAGCCCGTGGGCCTGGAATTTGGACCATCTGCAACACATTTTATTCAAAGTAGATCAGAGATGCCCTATGAAAAGGCTAACTCTACCCATGTATGAACACCCTAAACGTCACAATTTTATGATCTTTTTATGTTGCTACTTTTTAAAAAAACTATATAGATTTTGATATAGATTAAAAAGAGACACGAAAAAGACAATAAAGAGAAGAAAAAAGAACAGAGCAACTTCATTGCAATATATTTTAAAATTTCCAGTCAACTAGACCATAAACCATAAATCTATTATGCAAAATTATCAATTCATACCAAAATTCCTTCTGTGAGTTAACATTGAAATTATTTCTTTCTTTCTTTTTTTTAACGTAAACAGGTTTAATTGCACAGAAGCCGTTTAGAAGTCCGTCATTCATTATTTCCACGTAACTTCTTCACCAGGTTTCAATTCCCTTTGAAACCATTTGCTCTTGTTCCTGAAAGCTGCCATCTTCACATCATTCCTCTTGTCAAGGTAACATCCCACCATAAAGCCAAAGGGGAGGAATGTAAAGGTCCAGTATTCTTTCACAAAACTGATGATGTTCACCATATTTACAGGTGTTGAAGAATAAAACACAGGCTAGATGCTGTGTAGAAATTTACATTGCCTGCCCAGGCCCAGACACGCAGCCTCCAACATTGAAATTATTTCAACATTTATTTTCTTTGATCATCCAAATAGTTTTCCTCTTTTCTGCAAGAAGTCAATAAGGAATTTCCAGTATTTCATATAGTTGCTATGTTGCTACTTTTAATTGTTGTGACACTGTTTAACACTTTCCCATTTTTAATATGCATGATACCAATACCATACTTATGACAGTTTTATTGTTATTGCTGATACAACAGCCTATTAGAAAAGGGTGAAAAGGCAGCTGTGAAATGCCTTGTGTATAGCACTGCTGCCAGGTCATCGCATTACGGCTGCTACTGGATAAAGAACTGGCACTGTAAGCAGTGCCATAAACCATATATTTCATGGTTCTTCTTTTATTCCCCCTCAAAGCTGGTCAATCAACAGGACTAACTACACCTAAAGGTTGATACTTTTTCAGAGATTATTGAATTTCATTTGTTCACACAGTGGTAATCATCCAAATACCTGGCTACCAGAAGAAGTTGTTTCCATTGTTGATTCTTTAAACATTGCTTTAATATATGAAAACTTTGTTATATAATCTGCAGTCAAAGCAATCAAACCATTGAAGAGACAGATTTCATATGAATGTTTTAAAAAGAACTGCATTTTTAATCCTTTTATCCCATCATCTACAGCTGACATTTATATGACAGTAAATAAACCATTACTTGCTCAGTCCAATCAGAATACTACTTACATCCAAATATCTAATCCACTTTCATGTTTGAAAATCATTGTTGTAATAATGTATGAACATGTAAATCTACAAAATATGTGAGATTAGCAATTGCATATCTTCTTGTGGAGGAGTGATCAACCAGTTCCCTGCAATTGTTAATTTAGAAGATTGTCATCAGACCATCTAGTTCTGGCAAGCAGGGATGGATATCAACTAGAAAAATGCAGCACAACGAAACAAAATCAGAGTCCAGTGGCACCTTTAAGACCAACAAAGATTTATTCAAGGCGTGAGCTTTCGAGTGCAAGCACTCTTCTTCAGACTCTGATTTTGTTTTGTTCTACAGAGCCTCTTGTTCAGAAGAGCCTCTTGTGGCGCAGAGTGGTAAGGCAGTGACATGCTGTCTGAATCTGTCTGCCCATGAGGTTGGGAGTTCAATCCCAGCAGCCGGCTCAAGGCTGACTCAGCCTTCCATCCTTCCGAGGTCGGTAAAATGAGTACCCAGCTTGCTGGGGGATAAACGATAATGACTGGGGAAGGCACTGGCAAACCACCCCGTATTGAGTCTGCCATGAAAACGCTAGAGGGCGTCACCCCAAGGGTCAGACATGACTCGGTGCTTGCACAGGGGATACCTTTACCTTTACTGCTTCAGACCAACATGGCTATCCACTTGAATCTGGAAAAATGCAGTTTAGTTTAGTTCATGACATGATTGTAAGCCATGGACCATCACAAGCGTTTAGCCACCTCATGTACCAGTTCAGTTTGCAAGGTTGTGAAGTGGTAGAAATGTGGAATATAATTGTTTGCACCACTTCAGTTTTGCATGACAAAATGGAGACTTCTCATGACGTGTTACCCTGATTCAAGCATTTTGGTAAATGGAGTAACACAGACAGGCCCTTGAAAATTCAGTACCCTCTTCCCCGTCCTACACATGAGAACAGAAGTAGGTTTTAAATGGCTGGAAACAGCCATGAAAAATGATATATTAGGAAGAAACAATCAAGAAAACTGAGACGAACAGAGGACAAGATTGTCACCCAACCAATGATTGCTTGACTGGGTGCTTCGGTCCTGTAATCCACAGCGATTAACAACCATTTCATTGATAGTCACGACTGAATATCAAGGATTTTCTGTACCTACAAAGCAGCTGGCTTTCTTCACCTGATGCCACAATTGAAATTTTGAGCCAGGAAAGACCTTGGGTAAAATATTACAACTGAGCATTATGAACTGGAGAATTACCTGTATAAAATTTCAGTGTTTTGCAAATACATCTTAAGAGGACTAATGCAAGTCCTGAATAATATCTGTAAGATGATTTGTATAAAAATAAAGTTAAATGTTCTGTCCTTACAATCGAATTTTAGATTCTACTCAACCATCTTTTTCCTCTCAAATGCAGCATAATGCCGAAAAGGTGAAACAAAGAGGAAGGAACTCAAACAGAACTGAAAGCAGCCTACTTCGGAAGCTTTCTGCAGCAATTGTATTGTTACATGTTTTGTATTTGAGGATTCTGTGCCATATTATTTCCCACATCTGGGCTTTGGGAGGTAGAGAGGTATGCTTAACTTCCTCCAACTCTGTGCCATTACACTGTATTTGTTTGCAACGTTTGCACAGATGTAACTGTAAAAACTTTATTCTTATGAGAGCTAGGAGAGCTTGGGAAAACCCACCTGGAAAATCAGCTTGGTTTTATACATATGTACATATTGTTGAGAACAGCTTGTGATGGAAAATTTTAAAATATTTAAAAAAGAGAGATCAGTAAATGATTATCAATTATTTTTGTGTGATTTGAATAGTGATTGCAATGGAACCAGAGGGACAGAGAGGTACATTATTGCTAATGGATACATTTTTAAAAGGAAAACCGTGAAAACTGGAGACCAGAACAACAATGCATGTTACTCTCTGGATACAGAAATACAGGGAAAAAGTATTTCTAATTGTTTGGTTACTGGGGAGATGTGATATTATTCGGTGTCTATGCTGCCAAGTGGATATGGATTAGGGAGACTACGTTAAGGTCCAGCCACAATCCTTTCTTGGGAATGCACTGATCGCATGTAGCAGCCTCATACAGAATTGGGTAAGTGGTCTACCAAAGTCAGTATGATGCTATATGCTATGGCATAGAATCAAAGTCAGGTCAGACTGGCACCGGCTCTCTTCCTAGGTCTCAGGCAGAGATCTTTCATCCCACTGGCTGCCATCTGATCCTCTCCATTGGAATTGAACTGGGGACCTTCTGTATGCCAAGCAGATGTTCTGCCACTGAGCCACAGTTCTTCCTCAGTCTGCAAGCCTGAGATCCCCATTCATAAACTGCAATGCAGAACCTTTCCTACAGTTGCCTACCTCTGAGACTAATCTAGTTCTGAAATTGCTAGGATTCCACAGAAAATGTTCTAGAAGATGTAGCGTTTTAAGAGTTTATATGCTTTTGATGTTTTCATGCTTAACATCTGGTTATGCTTAACATCTGGTTATATTTTTGGTGTTTTAGTGCTGTTTTGTTGACTGTCTTACCGTAAGTTTCCCAGCATAGAGGTAGATGGGCAAGGTTAAGGGAAATGAAATAGTCCCCCCCCCCCCACAACTTACTTCTATTATACGTATTCCGTGATTAAGCAGTGAAGGAGATAAAGTACAAATCATAGCAGGAAGCCCTCTCACGGAACATAATGCAAGAATGGGACTTAAATGTTTTTCTTCTTTGTGATACAGCCACATTGCTATAGCTTTTAAAAAGACTGTTTGCTCACAAAAGCACCTTTTCAACTCGATCTGTCTTCGTTGAGTGCTGATATTGGTTGACATTTTAACATGACTCCGTGTTTGCCAAAGCATCTTATGGTGCCACGTTTAACATCAGAGGCTCTCTCAAAAAACATTTGAATGGTTTTGCAAACAAACTTTCTTCCAATGAATAATTGAAGAGAGGAACAGCTTGTGATATATACTCAGAACAAATTTTGACTATATATAGTTGGAAGCAACAAGAGCGCATGAAGATGCAACTGAAGCCTGCTACCATTTAAATACTCAGTACTTCGTCTGTTACCTAGACTAGCACAAAGTTGGTTCCCAAGGTAAAAACTAAGTGGTCTGCTGGCATATGGTATAACCTCCATTTGAGCGCTAAAAGCTGGATACTGTTTTTGTGAAACAGATGTTGTTGAGTGCAGCAATGCACAACTGACTCTATTGAACAGCTGGGAATCCTCCGTGACCCATATAGTTGGAAATAAACATGGCCCTGTGCTTGGCAAAAGTAGAAGGAGGCAAATTTTCATTTGTTAAAAGGGCTTCTCAAAATGAAGAATAAATGTTCCCCGCTTTAACCTGATTTTTATTCACCAGAGCCATCTCTCCGGCAGTTTCATGCAATCGCCTCATATTATTAGAGGCCCCCTTTGCCAGTTGCACTGACATATCGTGCAGATGGAAAATAAACATCTGCCTCAATCAAGAGAGGGGACCGAAAGACAAGGCTGACGAATATTCTCTGGCATGGCTCTCTTTTTGCAGGAAAGCACATAAATGCTACAGGACCAAAACCACTGGCATCGTCTGGTGCTGTCCTTATGTGGTTACTGACCATGAAGAGAGATGATTAGTATGCGCTCTCCAAGGAGGAGTGGTGCAGATGCTCAGAGTGATACGCTTCCAACTCAGTAGGATGGGCTTTGCTGCAGCCATGTATGCTAAGCTGCAGAGCAGCTTGGGTTTATTTTGTGCAATGTTTCAATGACATTTAGCACCCATAAATCCTCTCTGCCTTTTGCAAGAGGGAGAAAGGATGTTTTCAACATCACCAGCAAAACAGAACATATACCACAAGTTATTCTAGCAGCATTCCCCCAAGCTTTAAGGGTGCGGGTTAATTTACTGCCTATTAATTGAATTCTGTTGACAAGGAAGAAACTTCGTTTGGAATAAACATCCATCTTGCGGATATATTTCAGCCTCTGAGAAGTGACACATATACCAAAAGTGTGAACCATGTTTAGACAAAAGTAAGTTTTACTGCTTTCAGGTCAGCATTGCCTCTGTATTCTGTTGGTCTTCCAAGACAACTGGTTGGTCTCTGTGTAACAGGATGCTGGACTATATGGACCACAGTCTCATCCAGCAGGACTCTTCTCCCATTTTTATACCAGGCTTCCTTTGGACGCCAATTTTGCTATTTTATTTATTCATTCATTCAATTTGTATACTGCCCTTCACTATGACAAACACTTTTATCACAGACAGTTTTATTTCTCCTATGTTTTTGTTAATTACAACTGAATTTGAGGGGATTGATTGGCTGTTTGGACAAAGAGTTATCCTATAGCTGTATTTGGATTTGTGACACAGTTTACTAATTGAACAGAATTAATTTTTGCTTTATATTGCCACTGTCATGATGGAAGTATGTAGTCTGAGGAAGAGTGCTTGCACTCAAAAGCTCATGCCTTAAATAAATCTTTGTTGGTCTTAAAGGTGCTGCTGGACTCTGGTTTTATTATGATATCTCAGTTATTGATCTATGGCTTTGAAGGTAGGTACCAGCACCTTGAATCTGGTTCAGTTCTCAATCTGGAACCAGTGCAGCTGGGAAAGCACAGGTGGAATGTATTCCCTCTATCCAGTTTCAGTAAGGATTCGGACTGCTGCATTTAGGACCAGTTTAAGTTTCCGGATCAGATACAAGTGCAGCCCTGTGTAGAGTGAGTTTCAGTAGTCTAGTCTGGAGGGAGTTGCATGGATCTCAGTGGCCAGGTCAAGTGCTGACAGGTATGGCACTAGCTGCTGCACCAGGCAAAGGTGGTAAAACCAATAGGCAAACATACTGCAGAAAAATACAGGTAAAAATAACTCAGCAAACAGGTTCTAGAATGAGCAGCCATTGTTCATTCTTGTCCTAAAGATGGAATATTTATAAGATAGGGTTTCCAATTCTGGGCTGGGAAATTTCTGGAGATTTTGGGGGGTGGAACCTGAGGGCAGGGTTTGGGGAAAGGAAGGAACTAAAAGGGGGTAAAATGTCACAGAGAAACATCTCAATCTGTAGACATGAATTCATCATGAAGTTACTTTTCACATTTCCACAAGAAAAAAGATTGCTAGCTTGAGGAAGACACAAACAAGTCCCTTATGTATGGTACAGTCTGTGAGCAATATTAATCATAATATTGTAGACCTTATGATCTTTCTGTGGACCAAAAGGAATAGGGTATCTTTGGGTATATTTTATTTTGCCAGTTTATGTGTAATTCCATTATTACTAATGACAGAAGACTATATCCTCCTAGCTTCAAATGCTTGTATTATTTTTACTTCACTTGGAATATGATTAGGTATAATGAGCATTTGGGATTCAATGAAGACACAGCCACTTAATAGTGAAGATTTAGTGCAATTTTACAATCTGATTATACTAAAAACGTCTCAACTTATAGCTTTTTCAAGCAGGCATAATAGACTTTATTCAATAAGAATGCTTAATCAGGTGTTGCATGAGAAGATATATTACGTTTCCTTTTGAAATCTAAAAAGGTTATGTTTTCATGTGGCACTTTCCTTTTCTTTCTCAATCTGTTAGAGTTTTGGAATAATTTCACAGGATACCATGCGTATTTGCCTTCATTATACCTGAATAATAAAAATTCCTGTGAAGTTTGTATCTATCAGATTCAAGAAAGCTGAGCACATCAAAGATGGATGCAAGCCTTCTTTAGACTGTGCTTGTTCACAAGGTGAATTTAATAACAGATAGATCAAATGAGTAAAGGAGCTAATGAAATTAATGCAGCTATGAACACCAAAATACAATTTAATGAAACCAATGGTGTACTTCTAAACTGAATTACACTTTCCTAAACCCAGTAATTCTAATAGATTTAGAAGGGTGCAACTTTTCTTAAGAATGCATTGGAAAGGACCTTGTAGAAAGGGGCATCACATCACAATCACAAGATGTCATAGTCCCATTGTATACGGCACTGGTCAGACCACACCTGGAGTACTGTGTGCAGTTCTGGAGGCCTCACTTCAAGAAGGACGTAGATAAAATTGAAAGGGTACAGAGGAGAGTGACGAAGATGATCTGGGGCCAAGGGACCAAGCCCTATGAAGATAGGTTGAGGGACTTGGGAATGTTCAGCCTGGAGAAAAGGAGGTTGAGAGGGGACATGATAGCCCTCTTTAAGTATTTGAAAGGTTGTCACTTGGAGGAGGGCAGGATGCTGTTTCCGTTGGCTGCAGAGGAGAGGACATGCAGTAATGGGTTTAAACTACAAGTGCAACGATATAGGCTTGATATCAGGAAAAAAATTTTCACAGTCAGAGTAGTTCAGCAGTGGAATAGGCTGCCTAAGGAGGTGGTGAGCTCTCCCCTCACTGGCAGTCTTCAAGCAAAGTTTGGATACACACTTTTCTTGGATGCTTTAGGATGCTTATGGCTTATCCTGCGTAGAGCAGGGGGTTGGACTAGATGGCCTGAATGGCCCCTTCCAACTCTATGATTCTATGATTCTAAACAGAGCGCAATGAAATGCAAGGATCCCAGTTCTTGCATAAAAATGACTATTTATTCATTCATTCATTCATTCATTCATTCATTCATTCATTCATTCATTCATTCATTCATTCATTCATTCATTTATTTATTTATTTATTTATTTATTTATTTATTTATTTATTTATTTATTTATTTATTTATTTATAGCGCCCTCCCCTCAGGTTCAGGGCAGTTTACACAAAATGCGGGGATAATATAGCATAATTTATGACATCAGGAACATCAGAAACAATGGTAAGAATGGATTCCATAACTGAAGACAACAAGAATCACAAAACTTCACAATAACAACATTAACTTCTAACAATGATCCCATAGGTGGGCAATTTGGGCTCAGATTGTGGGGAGGGGTTTCTGGGGGCCCAGCAGATGCTGTTGTATTGGTCAACCTCAACTAAATGACTGGCAGAAGACCTCCCTTTTGCAGGCCCTGTGGAACGGTGGGGGTACAGGCAAGGTCCTGATCTCTTCAGGGAGCTCATTCCTCCAGGTGGGGGCCAGGACAGAGAAAGCTCTGGCCCTATCTGAGGCTTGATGTGCTTCTTTGAGGCCAGGGATCTATAAAATGACCATTTGAATGGTATCTGGTACTTTTACATTGGTACCTGGTTCAGATGACGCCCAGCATGCTTATTCAAAAGTGACACCAGCTGTGTTTGCAATCTTGCTTGGTAATAAAAGCAGTAGTTCAAGCCTCAACTAGTGTTGCTATAACCGATGAAACAGCATGGGGTTGAGTCACCCAATACCTCTATCTATTGCATTTTGTCTTAACTTTGTTCCAAGGTGCTTACAGCTTGTACATGATTCTCATCTTCCATCTCATCCTCACAAGAACCCTGTTAGCTAGCCTAGGTTAGCAGAGAGTGCTTAGTCTAAGATCACCCAGCAAACTTCATGGCTGAGGTTCACTGAACTTACTGAACAACTGGTTCCCATATTGATTTAATAGTAAGTTCTGTCATGTACTTTGGCCTCCTTGTGCCATGCAGAGGCAGAGTGAACCTTTAGAACAGCACAGGAAAAGCCAGGCTGAATGGCCCTAGCAGTGTAGGCTATCCATCACCTCCTCTAGTACTGTCACAAACTGGACCCATGTCAATTGAGCCCTGCTTCAGAAGAGGAGTGCTTCAGGCTAGCAAAGCAACAGTAGAAGGTGACTCTTAACTCCTTTTTGCTTCTGCTCTGAAGCAGTTTTTCATTTAAGGGTTCCAAACAGGGAGTTTGTAAAATAAAGTGTAGTTTCAACATTAGGAAAGTAAGCTGCTGGGTGAATGATCTGGACCATTGTAAACACAACTGGGATTACTCCTCCTGTCTGAACGTGACCCATTTCTTCTTTAAATCAGTTGTCGGTTTTCTGAAATGCACCTTGATACATGAATGTAACTAGTTCCTTATACAGAATTGTTTTTACACGCAATTTGCTAAGCGAATATAACTTTTAATATAGATCTGTTCTTGTCAGCTGCCCCTTGATAATGATCAGGCTGCCACATTCTGATGTTTCCAAGTTGCTTTCAAGGGCAGCCAAGTAGAGTAGATTATAGCAGTCCAGCCATGATTACAAAATCATGGATCAGCATGGCTAGACGAGCTGAGTTTAAAATGAGTGAGAGTTGGCAAGCCAGATGCAGCTGACAAAAGGCACTCTTGGCCAGTACTCTGATCTTTTTTTCAAACAAGGTTGGGTTTATGAACACCCACAAGTTCTTAGGCTGCTCTGCAAATTGCAATTCCACTACACCCACTACAGGCAGACCTAGTACTTCTAAAACGTCAGGCTTCATGACCAGAATTATGCCTGTTTTGTCTGGCTTTGACTTCAGCTTGTACTCCCATAACCACCTGACCATGTGAGGTTGGTTAGGCTAAGAATGTGTGACTGGCCCAAGGTCACCCAGGTGTAAACTGCATGGAGCTTTTATTCCAACCCCAGATCGATTCAGTCCTTGCCCTCTACACAGAATGCGATTTCCATTTGGATTTTGGGTGATTTAAATTTTCCTTCTGCAGCAAGAAGGATTGATCCGGAGTGACCCTACCTTTATTGTGCGATAGCTCAGAGTGCTGTTAATCCTCAATATCCATTTGGGAAAGAAAGCTCCGTGGTAGAGAACCTCTGATAGGCTACACCTGGTCATGTGACACGCTTGCCTTAAAGGAGAAGCCCCTAATTTCTCTCAACTTCTGTTGGTCCTGGATTTTTCCTCCCTCCTCTGCCTTTTTCGATCCTCTCCCTCTCCCCTCCAAGAAAAGAAAGAGGCTCCCTGCCTGGCTCCTCTCCCCCCACCCTTCAAGAAAAGAAAGAAAGAGACTGGCCTCCCTTCCCCCCCCCCCTTCTGAGCCTCCCTAACCATGTGCAGAAGTCTTTCCTGTTTCAATGGGGAGGGGGGGGGAGAAGAAGACCCGAGTTCAAAGCGATCTGAATTCAACAAGATTGACAATGGAATAAAGAAGGTAAGTGCAGACTCTCCCCCAGAGTGAAGGTTCAAACTTGGGCCTCCCAGACCATAGTCTGAAATGCTAATGACTACACCACACTGAACAGTAGCAAGCAACCAATTCTGAATGAGACAGTGCAAGTAATGTGATCTCAAGTTGCTTGGTGGTTGCTGCTAGGCCTGACCTCAATATGTCCTCCTTTGAAGCCCTAAACAGCTGTGAAAAGGTCCCTGTTCCCTCCTCCTGCTTTTTACTAAGAGAAGCCAAGACTTTACTAAGAGAAGCCAAGACTGTATGGTTGCATAGCAGCAGCCATTAAAGATGTCAGTTTCTTAATGCTACAGTTGCCACTTCTTCCATTTTGGAGGTTTTAATTTTGTTTTTAGATTTCAGATTTTTCTGCAATCTGTAGCTTTTTTCAGGTTTGTAGAAAGACTTATTCTGTCTTTTTATGACTCCAGCTGAGGAGCTTGCAGTTTAGTTGTATTTGGAATCAATGGGAAATAGACACTCATCCTTCCAATATAAGCATGCACATTTTTGTAATTGAAAAATGCATCCAGGAAATGGAAAAGTTTATTTCACCACTTTCTCTATGAATTGGGCAATGAAAGTTATACACAGATGTTCCCCAAGAAGGAACTAAAATGCAAATCAATGCAATATGTATTACTTTAAGTAAAAACTATGTCCTCCAACTGGGCCTCAGCTCAGATATTGTGAAGTGTACTGGGTATTGTTTGAATTTGCATATGGTCCACAAGAGATTTTGCCACTATATATGCTCTGGAATGGTTCACTATTCTAAATGATCTATACAATTTTCCTTCATTTGTCAAGAACAGGCTTGTGGATCCATTAATACCTTGTTTACAAAAAAAGAATGACGGTGCAAATAACTTTCAAAAATTCTCTGATTTGAATGGGAAGGTATGCAAATGGAACAGATATATTTATACATATTACATGGATTAGGAAGGTATGGGATATGTAGGGGAATGCAGGGACCTCTTCATATAATTAAAGCTCCATCAAAGTGATTCCTGGAACTGGCATGAGGCTAAAATAAAGAATGCAACACAGAACAAAAAATCACCTTCTCATTATTGACAAATGGCTATTTATCTTCCCCACCATCCTGATAATCTATATCTCTAGACATTTCTTATCAGTCAACCACTCACAGCTATTTTGAAGAGTACAAGCATTATCAGTTGTCTCCTGTCAGAATGTATATGGTTTTGTTTATTTATTATATTGCATTTTCAATTTTCAGCCATAATGGAATAAATTGCAGGAATAGAATTTAACAAAAAAATAACCAGGGTGATTACTATTAACAGATATGAACACAGAGTCTAATCAAAGACAGTAGGTAAAGAACTCCAGAGCTGAATTTAGGCTCAGTCTGCCTTCCTTGGAGGTTCCTGCTCTTCATCTGATGATGCCATCAAGTGTGGTTGGGAGGAGGATTCTCAGCTGGAACACAGTCCTGGCTAGATCTAGGGGTGCCTGGCTGCATGCCTTCCATTGGCTCTGTCAGCAACATTAGTTATCTCTCTTCCACGATTGACTTTCTGGTACAAGTTGAGTGATGTGAGAGACATGTAGGAAATACAGTTTGGTGTTTGGGTCAGAGAGACCTCAAGGTGAATCCCTAATTATCCATGAAGCTCACTTGAGTACCTTGAGCCTGCTGCTCTCTCTCAGATGAACCAGTCTCATAAGTCATTGGATCATCACATACAAGTCTACAGTAGAGTTACTGGGAATGCATTTTAGTTGAGAAACATGAAACAAGCAAAGCTTGAAAAGCCATTTTCCTTGACATTCCCTGGCGTCTTTGACTCTGACAGGCACAGGCTTAGCACATTAGTATGTCCTGTAATTCTTGCTGCTATTGGGAACTGCCTCATTATTATTTAATAATATTTTGGCTCAAATTGCAATTATCACTCAGCTGTGGAAAACCAAATTTTTAAAAATGAGATCATGCACACTCTGACTGCTGGGTCAGAGAATGACCCCCCCCCCCGTCAACACACACACTACCTACCTTGCCTTTAATACCTATCAAGTTAACTGAAAGAGAACTAAAATGGGAAAGTAATCTAGTCTCAGAAGAACAAAATATATAAATAGACAACCAAAGGAGAGATAAATTACTTTATAACACTTTTTATCCAGTCAGCTACCAGTGCGATGTGAAGAAATCTTTTTCCCACTTTGCCCCAGCACCCACGCATACCCTCCCTCAATCTCATTTGGCCTCTTAAAGACAATTCCTGTAGTCAACAGACAAAAAGCCACATAAGTCGGGGGCTGCAGCAAAGAGCAGGTGAAGGTGGAGGACAGACACTTCCACCTGATTCTCTCACTTTCCTGCAGCCTCCCTCCTCCACCATAGCTTGGTGCCCCGGGGGACCCCATGACTCTACGAGGAAAAGCAAATTTTCTACTGGTGGGATATTTTCTACCTCCCTATGAGAACTATTTGTAATGCTTTATTTAGAAATTTAAATTGTTCAAAATATTTGAAAACATTTGAATAATCTTAACAGTTATAAGAGGATGAACCAGTTTCATTATCCTCTTATGGCAGATTGGGGGCTGAAGGTGAGAGAATGGCAGCTTGACTAGGCCACCTGAGGCCATGGATGTATTACTTTTGTACCCATTTTAAAATTTATATCTTGCTTTTCTCCTTGATTGCATCCCAAAATGGTTTTCCACATGGTTTACCTCTCCTCTATGTAATCCTTGTGAGAGTAGGGTAGGTGGAAAGATTGTAAGGTGTCCAAGGCAGGCTTCCATGTTTGAGTGAAGGATTCAAACCTGGTAGCCCTGAGTCCTAGTCCAACACCCTAAACACTACCCCACACCAGCACCCATTTGTCAGACATTGCAAGGACTCACAAACAACTTCTTAGAAATAGAAAGTTTAATGAGAAGTACTTCATACACCTAGACTAGAGAAGTCAAATCTGCCTGAGGACAGATTTGCTTCTCCTTATCAATACAATTCTCCCGCCCCAAACTTGAAAGTTCCCAAGGGAGGGGAGGAAGAAAGAGGAGACAAATGCAATTAAAAACAGTGTTACTTTCACATGTCCTTGGCTGTCTTCAGGCTTAGATAAGGTGTTATGGTTAGCAGAACCAGACCCAGCCGAGAGGCCTCACAGAAAAGTACATTCAGAGATAATGGCTACAATAACATAGTTTCACTTTTAACGAGCATGCATGATATAGGGCCTAGGGCTCCCAGGCACCAAGCAATCTAACTGTCATGGAGAAACTCAGGCTAATTTATGACAGGGTTTTCTAACAAACCTGACACCATTGAAGTGGTATATAGTCAAGAACCATAGAGCAGTAGTGGAAACACACCCTCCTATACACATTTGCTATTCCATTTGAAAAAGCCTTCATTCATATAAAATGTACTCATGTAGGTCATGCCCTTGTAAGTTCCCAAAGACAGGTTTCAAAATGGTGCATGCACAGTCTATAAGCATAACATTGTGAACACATATGGCCTCTTTCAAACATTATGCTGAATACAAATACAGCACATAACTGTATTGTACTCCAACCTCCACATGATTTGATTGTACTCCATTGTCAAATGTAAACAGACCTCTTGAAAGCTCATGGCTTAATAAGATTTGAACTAGTCTTCTACATTTGTACTCTAAGTGATGGCGTTATAGCAGCTTACCCATTTTGTACAATTTACTGTCTGGGAACAACTGCATTCTATATAGACATGCTCTTCTCTGTTGTGTTTCTCAAAGTAGCCTAACTACTACATTTACAGCCAGCAGCCATTGTGCAAGATAAGTGATAACCAATAAAGCTTAGAACTCTTCTAAATTTTCAGTCAATGAACTTTGGTAGAAGATTTCCAATGGAAAAGCAAAAGATATGTCTGTATTTTCAGAAGCTCTACGACATTCATCTGTTCTTGTCATCATTCCATTTCTTGATCTAACACATACAACATGCGAGTAAATGTGTCTTTTCCATTAATTTGCTAAGGTTTGTATAAAGCTTTATACTAAATTTTCTATGGAGTTGCACAGTATGAGAAATGTCTACATATTAGTTTGTATTATGTTGTCCCATTCCTATTTAATAAGGGAATGATCTCAAAATGATTAAACTGCACTGTTTCATGATGCTAGAATGGGAACATATCAAAATTTTGTTTGTTAGTTAAAATACACTTTTGGGAAACACAGAACAGCAAGGGGCCTTGGCCTGTTGCAGGGAGATGTGATTTCTCCATAGAAAACGAATGCCCCAGCTGCTCCACAGGCATTGAAATGGGTACAAGAGGAATGAGAAAGAGCACTTACCACAGATGGGACCATACCACATGGTCAGTGGAACGAGAACATTTTACCTCTGCAATAACTAACTCAACTATTTTACATCAATATTTTAAGACCTAATGTCATCGTGCATTAGAAATGATCTTTAAGAAGCCATGTTATTAATACAATAATGGTATTATAGTAGTGTATCATGCTATGTTATATCTGATATGATACATGAATGAAAAACATTGTCAATAATTTATAGCGCTGTTTTACTCTTTTTCCTATTATGTGTTGACTCAATCTAATCATTATGTTAGGCATTTAGTCTTTTATCAAGACCAAGTTTTTATAGTTTCACAAACAGTTCCAGTACAGGATTTTCCAACCCTATCTTGCCTGGCCCTAGAAAAGATGAATTTCTCAGTAGCTTTTAATAATGAAACTGAATTTGTACCAACTGTGTACTGTTCCCATATTGGATAAGGCGGAGGAGTCTGAATGTACTCAAAACAGGAATCTATGAGCCAATCCACTGAAACCATGGTGTGAGTACATGAATTTCTTCCTTCCACTTAATTTGTGTCCAAAGTATCCATTCCCCGGAGCAGGGCCAGTCCTGTCTGCCTTCTATTTCAAGAGAATAGTAGAAGCTTCAGAAGAGTCCATGAAACATCAACTTTGTGTCTGTAGGAACTCCCATTTGGAAACAGCTGCCTTTATTATAAGAGGATGTTTGGTACTTCCTAATATTTTATCATTGGCCTCAACCCTCATAGCAGCCATTTAGTGGTTGTCTATGCCTACTATGTTGCCAACCTCTAGGTAGGACCCGATGTTCTCCCAGACTTATAACTGATTCCAGACTTCAGTTCCCCTGAAAAAAATGACAGGTTCATAGGGCAAATTTGGTGTAGATTCTAAACAAACTCTTTCAACAGACCTTGCACATATATCTCCAGGAATTTCTCAGGATGGAATTGGCAAACCTAGTTATGCCCATCATGTCAGCCATTTTGTGGTAGCATCTACTATCTGTTCACAGCATTCCAAAAGCACCACAGGCTCACCAAGGCTTGGAAGCTCTTATACTGTATTATATTGACCCCAATCCAATCAATCTTCCCTTGTTTACATTTTAATTCACTAAGCTCATTATAATTCACTAAAGCCATCATGGAATTCATGTTGGTTACAGCTGACACAATTTCTTGCACACCATTGTTTCTGAACTATTATGAAGAGAAGCAGAACAAGTTAATTGTGTTTCCTCTTCCCCTGGCTGTTTGGACATTCTAAAGATTGACTTTTACATGGTTCCCTATCATAAAAGGCACAAGCTAACAAGGAATGAGGTAGAACAATATTTAGGAATAAATCCAACAGGTGACCAGGAAAATGAAAGCCAGCCACAGCATCACAGCATCAGAAGACCATTCATCTTTGGAATCTGCTCTACCTTACATTGTGCTGATGAGGAGAAGGCTTCAAATCTATTACCTTGAACCTACCTTTGACATGACATTTTGCCTTTAAAAAAAATCATGTTCTAGCCTTAAGATATACCATAACTTTTCATTCAAAAACAAACCGTTCACTTAGCAGTTAGGAAGTACTGTTACAAAGCAATGCCATCAAGTGGGAAAGAATGACAGTGGGAAGGTTGCTAAAGAGACCGTTGGATTCCCTTTGACAGATCTTGGCAGCTTCCCAGGTGCACAGGGGCTTTGTTCCTGTTTCCATAAAGGACAAATTCCTGTGCACAACCCTGCTATTGTCGCCATTGTAACTGTCATCTTCTTTTCTTTCAGAAGGCCTTTGATTTGACAGCCACAGGATCTGACATGGCTCTTCCTCTGGTGATCACTGGGACTGTGTATACCATGGTGCTGAGACAATAAAACTGCTCTCTGAATCTTGTACTACCTAACTCCTTTGCTGTAGGGAGATGCTGCTTCCCAGAAGTCACCTCCATTCCCTTTTCTAATGTCAGGTATGACCTGAATTTCACACTAGCAGCAGTTACTTGCACTGCTTGCTAAAATTCACTTGTAAGGATGACATGTGCTTCTACCAGTGCAAATACCACCAAGCTTTGTCATCAAGAGGAATGCTCATGTGTATATATAAACAAAGGTAGACAGCTGCAGTGAAGAAAAGCGGTGTTAATCACACCTTGGCAACATGATGTTCAATTCTACTGTTGCTTGTTTCTCTATGACACCAGAGCTCCCACAAACGTGGATTTGGTGCTCTTTTCTTAGCTAGGTCTGCTGGTATTTTTAAAAGCCTCTGTCTAAGAATTTCCCACCAAAAATAAATTCAGAACTCTGGGAGTCAAGCTGGTAAAATCGTGAGCACTACAATATTGAAGAGATGGTGCATGCAGCTTCTAGTAGGACTGTGACGCCCAAAGAAAGCACCTCTTTCCTAATCATTTATTTACGTCAGATGAGTTGACTGCAAATGGGACTTCAGGGGTTGAGAGTAGGTAGAGACTCACTGAAATAGTTGAGAATGCAAATACACAAGGAAGTTGCAATACAATTTCGAACAATACTGAATGCCGAGTTTTAAAAAACCCCAGTTTATAAATTGATCAGGAGTGCTGCTCAAAGTTATGATCAAATTGGGATTCAAGCAAAAACAGGATTACATGTTGTGAGAAATGTGACAAGAGCTTTTGAAGAAATGAATTATATCCTATTTTCAAGATCTTAAAGTAGTTAGATACATCAGTACACATAGCTGAACTAGAGCCTAAACAGTGTTCTCACAAGGGTCCCAGATATGTAGCTTAAAATGCCAACTCGTGGCCCATGTACTGAGACATCCCTTTCATATTAATTATCTTCTTGAAATCAGGTGATTACTGAAACAAGCTATCACACCAGCAGGAAATTAACCTTTAGTCGATGGAAAAGCCCAGTTCAGAAATTGCCACTCACTTATCTGAAACAACTATAATGTCAAGATTTAATCTAAGCCTGCAGTTATTAAACCTTTTATCATCAAGCCAAGAGTCAGCTACCCTCTATACATCTAAGTGGATTATACAGTTAATCAGAATATAATTAAGTTGAAGTCTGCTACTATTCAAGTACATTCTTCAATACGTACTGTATATGAGTATGTGCATACGTAGATCAGAATCTTAAGGATGCGTGCATGCACATGAAAGCTCACACCAGGCCCTGTTGGTCTGAAAGTTGCCACTGGACTCAAACTTTGTTCTGCTGCTTCAGTTACCTACTTGAATCTAAGGAACCCTCGAAATTTCTTGATCTTAGCAGCCACAATATAAATAAGAAGTTGCATACCTTTAAAAAAGTATTTTTGTTATTAAGGCTGCCTCCATGCACTTTGGTGGGATTTAGATGTGGGATAGGGAGAATGTGGGTGGGGGAGAAATGCTAGTGGGAGAAGAACAGGCTGGGCAAGAGGAAGGGGCAGCAAACATTTGTGTGCTGTTGTTCCTTGTGGTTTTTCTTCCAGCCAAAGCAATAATGTGCTATCAACAGCCTGCTGTGCTATCATATCTTGCTTTTAGATGCCCATCCATGACCTACAGTCATATGAATAGGACTACTTTTCAGTTTAGTCCAAACACACTACAATAGTTTACTCATAAGAAAGAAACCTCACTCCTATTGCCTCTTATTCCTAGGAGCTACTGTAACTTAGGCTTTACATCTAATTTAAGGATTTTTTTGGAGGGAAGGCAGAATAGTATAGCCCGGCTTCAGAAGCTAAGCAGGGTCAGTACTTGGAAAAGAGACCACCAAGGAAGACTCTGCAGAGGAAAGCAATGGCAAACCAACTCTGCTTCTTCTTTGCTTTGACAGCCCCTGGGGTTGCCTTAAGTCAGATCTTGACAGCACTTTACATGTGCACACAGGCAAAGGGATTATTTGACAAAGAACAGAAGTTCCCAAAGGAAGACTTTCAAGAGCAAGTCAGATGACAATTGAGGGGATTAAGTAACAATATCAAGTTGTCATGATATTATCAAGCATTCTGCAAAAAAATACCCCCATTACTCACATTCACTGTTTCCACACTGGAGACTTCGTGCCAGGCTGCAGGATGGCATTTGAACCAGGGCAGGTTGCCCCACCTCTTCCTGCTCCTGCACGGGGGAGCATTTGGCCTGGTGCACCTCATCCACTCCGGATTTGTGTTCCCACACAGGAGCTGGGGCAGCAAAGTTCCCAGTGCAGAAACAGATATGTGTACATCTACAAACACACATACATGCCATGAGGGATATATAACTCAAGAAGAGGAAGGAAAGACTGAAGAGGTACAGCAAGATGGGAGAAGCAAAAATGATAATCGATACATATCCCTATACATGTCCAAGATAAATGTTCAGTTCTCCGGGCAAGAGTCCAGGCAGCAAATAATCCAAATGGAAAAATGAGTGGGGAACAAACTTCACTGTGATTCTAAAGCAGAAAAAAGGTAAAAACCTGAGATAGTTTATCTAGAACCAAGAAGCTACCCTGAGGTCAATGGACAAAGGGAATGATTAAAAATGTGATGGATAGATCAAAAGATTGAAACATCGTTCTATCAATAGCATTTTCCAGTGCACATGTGAAATAAGCACTTTCTGAAAAGAAGCTTTGAGGATGTATTCTGGTGATGTATTGCTTTATGCTAGTAGATAGAAGTAATTTGTACATACATTTGTACATGTCCTCATTAGGAATGCCAGATGTATAAATGCAACTTCTGCATTTGTGAAGTTTGGATGGAATAAACTCATCACAGGGGCAGTAATAAGGAGGCACCCAGCTATCTGAGTTATGTACAGAGCTGTCAGTCAGCATACTACTATACTATGATGGTGGCATTAGAGCTTGAAGCTACCCGATTCCATTTCTGTATTTGTGTTGAGCTGTTGAATAAAGAGCAGATGTAAGTCAAGGAATTCTGCTCAAAGGAAAAAGTGTGATAAAAAAATGCAACCATAGATACTTGCTGTGACAACACTGAACCTGTCTTTGTCTCATATCCTTGTGCTTGAGCTTTGATGACATGAGGTCTTTTCCTTCAAGCAGATGTCCATTCCCGAGGTCATGCTGTCATGATGACTGAGCTGAAAAAAATGCTTTAGGTTTATACAACATTGACAGAACCAGACACAAACATAATAGAATTAAACGGCTGTATTTAACTTATTGGATTTAGGTGGTATTACCTCTATTGGTAGCAGATGTGATGTCTCATGAGAGTGAAGCCAGCCCTTCCTTTGTGGTCTCCATCTTTGTGTATCCTTCTTCTGCAACTTGGTACCCTAGTGATTAGATACTTAAGATGGTATAAGTATTTTTCCCCCTGTGTGATGTGATGTCATGAGAATCAATATTAGTTGTATAAGCATTTGGCGTGAAGCGAAGCCCTTTGGGCAACATCAAAAGATACTTAGATCTAACCACATGATAAAAACCTACTGTAATAGTCAGTGGTAGACTTCAAGACCATGTAAAAATTGACCATTTTTTGAGGCCATGCATAGTCATGCAGGAGGTTATTAGTCATACAGATAAAGTTAGTACAAACCATATAAGTGGTAATTTAATAACATTCAGAAACGTATTAAATGTAATCTTTAAATAGGACAGGGTCCTATTAAATAAAAGAATAAGGCCACCTGGGGAGGAGTTAGGGCGGGCCCTGTCCAGGATAAAAACTCAGAGGGCCCAATTGGGCCCTCCGAGTGTCCATCCAGGGCCAAGCAGCCAATGGGGAGGCGCGCAAAGTGCCTTCCTATTGGCGCCTCACCAGGACAGACCAAAATTCCATTCACCCAGCCCAGTCTGGCTGCCAGTCTGCTCCTGACCACCGCAGGGAGAGGAGGTCAGTAGGGCTGCCAAGGGGGATGAGAACAGAGGCTTGGCCAGGCTGCACCAGCCCTTTTCGCCCCAAGGCTGCCCTATCTGTCATGTCCAACTGCAAATTGCCTCAGAACCCTGACAGAGCTGGCCGGAGGCTGCAGAGTGCTCCCCCTCCCCCCCTTCAGGCCTGCTGGGAAGGAGCCTCTGACAGCCCCTGACTGAGGGAAGTAGGCCTTTCCAAGAGCAACGCAGGGGAGCCTGAGGTCTTTCCCTTTGAGGGGGGGGACTTTCCCCTTCTGCCAAACAGTTGCCTGACAGGGAGGCCACAGAAAAGCCCCTTCTCACTTAAAATACTGCTCTGGCCGGGGATTAGACACAGCCAAGCCATGTGTCTTTCTTCTTTGCAACTCTCTGCAGATTTGAGGCCACTGCACAGCGTTATTCTGCAGAGGAAGCTGGCTCTCTTGTCTCCTGTTTCATCTGCACAACAACCCTGTGCAGTAGGCCTCAAGTCTTTCAATTCAACAACAACCTGTGTGGGAAGCCTTAAATGTTTCTTCTCTACCACAACCCTGTCCAAAGTAGCCCTTTCTGCCTGGGGAGCTGATCTTTATACTCTGCAGGTGAGCTGTAATTCCAGGAGCTCTCCAGGCCACACCTGTAGGTTGGCTACCCCATGGGCTGGAAATATTCCTGGAGGTTTGGAGGTGGGACTTCAAAATCGTACAGTGCCTCAGAGTCCACCTTCAAATGAGCCATTTTTGCCTGCAGTTGGTAGGGAGTGGTGCAGGAGTGTCCCTCCTGGCTTATGGGTTATGGCCAGCCCTTACCAGCAACTGTTTCTATTCTGGGGCGCAGACAGGCAGACCAGCATCAGTCCTGTGAGTCTGGAAAGTGCAGGAAGATCTAAATAAATATTTACAGCCTGAAACTAAATAGAGAACAAGTAAATGTCTGGAGATGCGTCGTCACTGAAATAGTAACTGGCAAATAACCTTGGCCTGGCAAATAAAAAAACAGTATTAAAAACCTTACTAAGGTCAAGACTGCTGTGAACAGACAGTCTTCCTCTTAGGGTTGCCAGCTTCCCTGTGAGGCTCGCTACCCCACCTCCCTCATGGGGAGTCTGCTATGGGGATAGAAGGGGAAGACGATTGGAAAATGCTTTGAGACACCTGAGGCCTGCTGGGTCACTGCGGCCCATTCCCAGTTCTCTCAGATCTCTCACAACCCTACATACCTCACAGGTTGACTATTGTGGAGAGACAAATGGAAAAGGTGTTTGTAAACCGCTTTGAGACTCCTTTGGGTAGTAAGCAATAGGGTACAAAAATCCGTTCTTCTAAGGAGCAACCATGAAAGAAGCATGTGGGCACATAACATTTTACCAACAGTGAAAATATGGGAGACAGAAGGAACAGGGTGGACACCTGTGTACTGTGACTACCCTATGTGTATTAGGGCAGAGGGGCATTTCGGTGAATGTGGCCTAATTCACACAAGAAGGGAAATGACGCAGAACTGGGGGGAATTGGTTGCCAAGTAATCTTCCCCTAAGAAGAGTCTCCAGTCTGATTTTCCCTTCACATATCTGAGGACATGGCTCTGGAAAGCTCATCTGTAACTACTATGCCACAATTCCCAAAGGTCAGTCCTCTCCCACAATCAATGAACATTCCACACCACAGGTTCTTGACACCCATATCTCCACACCCATGGCCTCATCTGCCACCATGCCACCACAACCTCCCACACAACACACATGACAACCCCATGCCCTTACAGACTGGATAACTCCTCCCCTTCCTCTTCCTACTGCCAAGCTCTAGCGCCCGTTGTATTCTTGGAGACAACGGGCTTTGCCCCTAGTTAGAAATATTTTGGTAACATTTTCAAGTTTGCTTTCTACTTCTTTGGCACTAATCAGTAACAACAGTGTAAAGGGATATTTCAGTAGATGGGATTAAATTAGTGTTTGGAGGACAATGTTTGAAAGAATAATATCCAGTTTTGAAAAATGATCTTAAAGTTGAATATGTACCCTGAAGAACATGCCAATACATGAGGCTGTGTTTCTCAGGACATGCGGCTGTGCATCTCACACACAGAAGGAGAGATATGAAGCAACACTAGATAGTATAATGCTAAAGAGAGAAGTTGGGAAGTAAACTGGGGGCAGCCCATGCCTACAATCCCAATTAGATGCCCATAACAGCTGGCCTATATGTCATCTTCACTTAGCATCAGTTTGGCAACAAATGAATAACTGTAGGGGGAAATGTAGTAATTGCACCAACATTACTCAGAGCATTTGTTCATCTCTTCCTCTTCATAATATATCCTACAGACAGTAGAGGGAAAGCTAAAATCCAACTGCAGTAACACCATGACAAGTTACAATAAACCTCTCTACTCTCTCCAGAGCACAGTACAAAATTTTGCTATCAGAAAATCCAAAATATGATTGTATACAGTATGGTAATACACAGTTATATGTTGATCCAGCCTAAGTGGGGGCTGCAGGGATTCCCTCCATGCTTCCATCTTATATTCTAATAGTCAGCTATGGGCCCCACTGTAGATACGTAAATCTAGAGCCACACTGACTGTAAATATACTGTAAACTCCCCAGATCTGCAGAGAAATCTGAGAATTTAAAATATAAATGGAGGGGGGGTTAGATCCCACCTGCCCAAATAAAAACAATGGACTTACCTCCCTTCTGGATAACTGGTGACAGTGGCATATGGAAGTTGCCCTGGATCTGGCCGTGTCTGCGTTCAAGAGCCTCCCAGGGCTCAGAGGGAGCTGCAAAAGCATGATGCCACACAAGGCATGACAACAGGTGGAGGACTATGGGGCTTCCTCCGTGTGAGTCTTAGAGCCCCCCACTTGTCAGTTCTAATGCTCAGCAGACAGAAATTTCTCTTTTTGTTTTGAGTGAGCAAAGTACTAAAGTGAACTAAAAACTGTAGATATTTTCCTCTAAAGATCTACGGAATCAATTATATTGTTTCTCATTATTCTCACTCCTTCCCAACATAGAATATCTTGTTGTAAAGAAAAGAGAACAATAGTGACTGACATTTATTTATACTTCAACATGTTTAATGAATTAATGCAAATAGTTGAGATTTTATATTTTAAAGAACTGACTGTGGCCTTCTGTTCCTTATTTGCAATCCCAAAAACATACAAATTACTGGATGCACTCCAAGTCAATGCCTATTTATAGACAGCCTTCAGTGATGTCTGATGTGCTGGACTCCTAAATTCACTTACATGCAAAACAATCCCACTGATTTCAATAAATTCTAATACTAAATTGTTTACTTAAAAAATAAAATCCTACCCTTTAAATTGGCTTATGAAATACTGTTCACAAAATACGGCTAAATGATAATGATGATGATGATGATAATAATAATAATGATGATGATAATAATAATAAATTATATTCTTATATCCCACCCTTCCCTCGTCATTTCAGAGTGGATATCATCACAGTTTAAATAATTAAAACATTAAATGCCAGGTTGGTGTAGTGGTTAAGAGTGGTGGTTTCTAATCTGCTGAGCCTGGTTTGATTCCCCACTCCTCCACATGCTGCCAGCTGGGTGACCTTGGTCTAGTCACAGCCCTGATAGTGCTGTTCTCATAGAGCAGTCCTGTCAGAATTCTCTCAGCCCCACCTACCTCACAGGATGTGTGTTGTGGGGAGAGGAAGGGAAGGAGATTGTAAACCGCTTTTGAGACTCCTTAGAGTAATGAAAAGTGAGGATTAAAACCGTGCTGAGGGTGGCTAGTCAGTGCTTGGCAGGATTGGTTGACTGATTCTCAAGGCCAGCATCATCTTGATGTTATTTCTGGGCCTCAACCATAAGCCTGGTGGAACAGCTCCATCTTACAGGTCCTGCAGAACTGACTAAGGTCCTGCAGTGCCCTGATCATATTTGGTAGAGTGTTCCACTGAAACCAAGAAGGATCGTTAAACCAGAACAGCAGCACTGTTAAAAGCTGAAAGTACAATCTGAGCACGGAGAAATCCGGAGTCAATCATATATCATAATTAGCTAAAAGAAGAATGATTTAACTCAAAGCAATATGGGACAACAAAGTATTTTAGAAGGTGGAGGATACCCACAGAAGGTTGTGATAGACAGGAGGCTACGCCTGAAGGGGAAAACAGCCACTCAACTCCTATGGGAGTGCTGCTCCAGCATCTATTCACTTGTCAGAAGGCAGATGGAAGTTGGAGGGAAGCACAGCAGGAAGAGCTAGTTCAGGTCTGCCTCAGGGAGAGTGCAGAGGAGATTCAGATCTGCCTCAGGGAGGGCAGTGGTAGCTCCGGTCTGGCTCAGTATAAGAGTAGACAGTTAGCAGAGTAGCTCTACCTGGCCGTGTTTTAACTTTATCTCTGGGAGAGAATAGTAGATAGGCCTGTCTCTGGTAATACCTGCCTCTTGAATCATTTAGTCTAACTGTTGGGAAAGGGCATGCTGCAGTGGGTGGCATCTTGAGTTACCAGCCTTCAGGTGGTAGCTAGAGGTCTTCTGCTATTACAACTGCTCACCAGGGGGCAGAGATCAATTCCCCTGGAGAACATGGCCACTTTGGAAGGTGGCCTCTGTGCCATTATACTCTGTTGAGGTCCCTACCCATCCCCAAACCTTGCCCTCCACAGGCTCCACCCCTTTAAATCTCCAGCTATTTCTCAACCTGCAGCTGGCAGCCTTAGTGGAATCCTGTGTTAGAGAGACAATCCATCTTAGTGTCTAGTCAGTAAACACCTATTTGTGCATGAAACCACTGAAGAAAATGTAAAACACACACTGAAGCCATGACTAGAATAAATTTATGACCCTCAGTCAGGTCTACTGTGGGATCTTTGATGCTGATCTGTTGTTGAAATTGCCTGTAATAAATAATTGTCTCTGATATTTATATACAACTTCTGCCACAGTGTTCTACTTGGTCACCACAAAACCTGCCTCACAGGAGCAAACTGAAAGCTTTCACACTTGCTGCCTTATGAACATCTGGTAACTGTCAGGAAGGTTTACCATTTAAAGCAAATCTAGTTTCCCAAATCATGAGAGGCAGTGTGGGTCCCCTTAGTAGCCAATAAATCCCTGTCACAAGGGGTCTCTGTAGAAGGTCTTAATGGATGTGCAGGTTTAGATAGAAGTTATCAGAACACCTTTAGTCTATATCATGTAGGGCTTTATAGTTCAAAACCTAAATCAAAAACATTTGTGCTTAGCATTTTTAAAAATATTTATACCTTGCTTTCCCCTTATAGTTCAAAACCTAAATAAAAAACAGTTGTGCTTAGCACTTTTAAAAATATTTATACCCTACTTTCCCCACTATCAACTGTTTCATAAGATGCCTTACACAACAGTGCCAACTAGGGATGGGCATGAACCAGGGAAATGTAGTTCAGTCCATGTTCATGACATGCCCCATTCATGAACCATAGATCCTCATATAGCTGCCTCACAAACCGGGTACATTTTATGCTCAGCATTTTTTTTTAGCATTATAACAGCCAGTGATCCTAACCCTATCCTTATTTGGGCCCTGTCCTTAGATCTGCAAATGTCATTATTCCCAATTCTGAAGCATGATTACTGAATGCTCTTTTCTGCACCAAAAGCAGGTATTACACAGAAGCCAAAAAACACACCATTTTTGTGGTGACTGACACCTCATGTCAATCAGCACTCATTGGTTGGTCAGTAGGTGGGCGTGTACATGTCATTTCTCTCCTCTCCTTTTGCTCTCTCTTTGCCTTCCCTTCCCCACCCTTCTCCCTGGGTTGCACAGAAATACACCAGTTTAAGGATAAATGGCAATCTACTAATTTCAGGAAAAATGGCAAGTCTCTGGTAGTTGACAGAAAACTTGGTTTGCAAGCTCTTGTATGTTGTTTGGGAGAAAATGCACACGCTCTTGCCTGTAGACAAATCTGAAAGGTCTTCTGTCTCACCAACCCCAACTATGGTTTATTTTTTAATAAGGACATGCAGGGATTTTATCCTTAATTTTATTCTGCCCAAACTCAGGCAGTTGATCTCCTCATGTTGTTGCCCCCTTCCCAGCTGGTTTGTGTCCATTCCAGGTGCAACTGAACACTGGGGAAAAAACTATCAGAAAAATCTAAACCAAAACAACCTTCCTGAATCCCCAAAACAACACCAGCAACAGAAAAACAAACAAACAAACAAACAATGCATTGGCCTTAGATCTTTAAAAACCCACAAAGGTTGCAGGGAGCAATTCATAGCAAAGCACAAATCAGAACCTTCAGAACTGCAGCCTAAAGACAGATTGCGGGCTAAATAGTAATCCATCTGCTTTTTAGCCTAAACAGGTTACCAGCAAAGGTTATATATGCTGACTCTTAGACGAATGTCAACTCTGCAAGTTCTCCATTAAGCTTGAAATTATGAAATATATTCTGTGTTTGATATCATTTACCTTGTGTCTCTATTCCTTGTTTCTTCTTCATTATACAACTATGAATAATGCATTATCAGGGTGGGAATCTCATATTTGTCCTCTTTATTTTGTGCCCTCTAAGACACATTAAAACACCCCAGTGGATGGCAAGCTCAGAGAAATTTGATCACATCTCATCTCTAGCTCTATACTTGATGAATTATTCTCAAGCATTAATTTTAATTACTCACGCACTTTTAAAGAATCTCGCTCAGATTAGCCTTGTGCCCTTGCTCTTTAACTTCACAGCTCTTTGGGGACAACTAAACACAGGAAGTCCCAAACACCACCTTGACCACTTCTAGAAAATGGTAGATCAGTATCTTGCTGCAGCCTTTGCTGTAATGTAGTCTGTTATTCTTTACTTACTGGAGCCTTCCCTAATGCACCTCAGGCTACTGGCATGAAGAAGCCTCACTTAAAAAGTAATTTAGCAAATAAATATGGGTTTCCCTGGAGTGCAAATAAAAGGAAAAGTTGTAGTAAATAGCTAATGTAAGCAAGAGGTGCCTTGGGGGAACCCAAAGACCGACTTCTTTCAAATCCACAATCACTTCTGGTGCTGTTGGTCCTGAGGCAGCAGCAGTCGACATTGTTGAGAAAAGGTCCCTTATGGTGTTCTCATTAATTAACTGCTCTGTTTGTTGATTCTAGATTGATTCCCTTGGTTCTCTGGAGAGCGTTTTTGGAAACTCAGTAATGCCTTGATGCAGAATTTCATCTTCAGGCCTAGCGTTCTCAGGATGCCACTTTGCTCAGGTCATACAGAAGATGAAGAGCCAAGGAGAATTTGCAAGAGAGAGAAATGATAATCGAAATATTTTAAAATTCAGATGTAATTTTTGAAGAGTCTCCCCACAGAGCCAAAATGTTACCTGAAGCAAAATTTGACTGACAGGCAGGCTGTAACAAACAGAAAGCCAGACAAATGGCATGCATAACTGACAGGAAAGTATTTGCTTCTAATTATTTGAGAAAGCATTTTAATTAAGTTGTTTGCCAATGAATACCTCTTTGTCAGTGTTTCGTACATATTTCACAAGCTTTGACAAACTTTTTCTTCTTCAGGCAAGGCTTGATGCATGTTCTCCATGATCTTGGATGCATCCATTGGCGCTAGCTTAAGTTGACAGAGAGTGACTGGGCCAATATCACCCACCAAGCAAGCTGCATGGAAGAATGAGATTTTGAAGTGGTGTGTCCCAGCACTCTACTGACACTGACTCAGTTTGGTCTCATGGTTAAGATCTACAGCTTCTAATCTGGAGAGCCAAATTTGATTTCTTGTTCCTCCATATGCAGCTAGCTGGCTGACCTTGGGCTATTCACAGTCTTGTTAGAGCTTTTATCACAGACCAGTCCTGTCAGAGTTCTCCCAGCCCCACCTGCCTCACAGAGTGTCTGTTATGGGGAGAAAAAGGGAAGGCGATTCTAAGCCACTTTGAGACTTCCTCAGGTAATGAAAAATGGGGTATAGAAACCAGCCCTTCTTTACTTTAAGCTCAAATTTAACAGAAAACTTCCTTAAAATATTGTACAGATGGTATATGACACCAGAGAAACTTAATAAAATGTTTCAAAACAGATCTAATAAATATTGGAAATGCGAAAAACAAACAAGAACCTTTTATCATGTAGAGTGGACATGTAGTGGAAAGTCTGGGAACAAGTACATTCCTGTATCCAAAGGATTTTAAAGATTAATATATGTTTGAGACATGAAGCATTTTTGTTAGGTTTGACCAATAATGAACTGACAATGGCAGCAAGAATTCTATATGCACAGAACTGGAAAAATACAAATTTATCTACAACAGAAGATTGGGTTGTTAAGATATTAGAATTATCTGGAATGACTCAGCTTACTGATTCGGTTAAAGAAAAGTCAACATCTACTTTGGTGACACAGTGGAAAACTTTTATTGACTTTTTATGGGGAAGGGGGAGAATGGATGGACAATTTGTGGATTTGAAGATTGAAGAATGTACATTTTTTAGCATATACAACACAATGAAAAAGGATTAATGACTAGAGCTGTGGTGGCCAAACGGTGGCTCTTCTGATGTCCATGGACTACAATTACCATGAGCCACTGCCAGCATGGAAATTGTAGTCCATGGACATCTGGAGAGTCACCTTTTGGCCACCCCTGGACTAGAGGGTTGAAAAGTTGAAGTAAAATAATATTGTTACAATATTCATTACAACTAATGTAATTCTATGTCTTAATATAAAAGATATAATATGATCTGTTCTTTTCTTTTCCTTTTAAACTTTTTCTTATCTATTCTATTTTATATTTAAAAAATAAAACTTAAAGAAACTTCTTCAATCCAGTGCCCTGACTCAATGTTAACTGAGATTATCTTATTCATTCTCTTGTATTTTCACACTGATCATTTCTTACTTGTGCACACCAGCTATGACCATGGACAGCAACGGCACAATAACAATAGGATATAGAAGTAACAGATCAAGGCAGCAAGTTTTAAAAATAACAATGTCTCTGTGGTTTGACACAAACCTGCAAAGCCTGTTTGACTAGAGACAATTGTGGCTGAAATAGATGAGTGGCTACATCCAAGGCAGCCAGGGTTGCCTCACACCCTTATTGTGGGTGGGGAGAGATTGCCTTTTCTTTCTGCTACCATAGTCACCCAGCTGCTATAGCAGCAAATAAAATCTGAGCCCTAAGCACAGGAGGTAGAATTGTGTTCACTGACCACTAGACAAATGCACCCCTGATTTAAAAAACAAACAAACACCCAGGTTAAGCCAATGCTATTCTTAGCAACCAGTGCACAGCAGAGGCTCACATTTTCGACCGTTGCCTTCTTGAACGACATATTGCAGTTGACAGTAGAAAGACATGTTTAGGAAAACCACCAGCAACACTGATTTGTTAAAGTCAAGGCACTGGTGCCTGTGGGAGCTTTATTCTCTGACCTGTTTTTTAGCTAGGAGCAGCTACAGTATAGTCCATTTCTTACCCACGTCAAGAAGATTTCTGTCAGTGGACAGACAGGCAGGTTTTTGACGTTAGGCGATGCCGGCTTGAGGTCTGGATTTTCCTTAGCTTGGTCATTTCCCTCCCCCTCCACCACCCAATAGCTGCTTCAAGAGGGAACTTTGCTCTTAGGTCTTTATTGTTAAAATCTTGATGACTTCAGTGGCAATCACACTGTGTGGAGGAACATTTCAGGGGCAAGCTAGATGTTGCAGGGGCATGACACAGGTTGTGCCCAGTGGTGGGATGTCAAGCTCAACAGCAGCATGCAGGACAGAGGTGCTGAACTCCTTGCCTGACCATTCTTTCCTGCCCCAAATGATTTCTTCCCAGTGAGAATTTCTTTTGGCATTGGGTGGGGCTTGGGTGAAAAGGCTCTGATAGCACAGTGCAGGCAGGGCAGAGAATATCCCAACCTCTCCCCATCATTCCCACTCACTCCCACATCATAGGAACCCAGCAGCAGCCAGAATCTAATACATAGGCCTGCCCCCACACAGTGGTCATCTACGCAGAAGGAATTTCTGTTCTTTTTATCACTCCTGTCCTCCAGGACACATAGAACCCCAGTTCTTGAGTTAGACCTCGCCATGTTATAGTAGAACAGAACTTTTACTTGATGCAGCTGTTTTGGCAAGACTTTATGCAAAAGCTTACTGGAAGAAATTCTGATCAGTATTGCTATGTACAAAAATCAAAAGGTAATGGATCTGGTACAGTCATTGGAGTCCAATTTGGAAGAGCATACTTTGCATCATGTCCTGCAGCAGTAGAAGTGCAAGGGCTTACACTCAACGTCCTTACAAGTGCTACTTGCAATGAGATTCTTTTGTTTTCACCTGCATAAGTATTCTTGTGTGATCAGAAATGTTCCACAGGACACAGCCCTTCCACTTTAGCGTTTCAAATATCCTATGAGGTTGGTGGGTCTGAGATAAGACTGACCAGCCCAACATCACCCAGGGAGTCGCTTGGTGGCAGGGCCTTGAACCTATTTCTACCAAAGCCTCATCCAGCAGTTTGCAAGAGAACTGGCTAAGCCAACCTGGCATTCTCAGGTGCAGACAAATTTTATAGATTTGGCTGTAGTTTGAACATGTGAATCTGCCTTCTGCTGACAAATGAGACCATTTGTCCAGCAAGGTCAGTAATGTCCGCTCAGACTGGAAGCACCTATCCAGGGCAGAGTCTGCACTTACTTTCTTTATTCCATTGTCAATCCTGTTGAATTCAGATCGCTTTGAACTCGGGTCTTCCTCTCCCCTCCCCCCTCCTCATTGAAACAGGAAAGTCTTCTGCACGTGGTTAGGGTAGTTCAGAAGGGGGAGGGAGCCAAGCCTCTTTCTTTCTTTTCTTGAAGGGGGGGGAGAGGAGCCAGGCACTCCAAGATATCACACAATAAAGGTAGGGTCACTCCAGATCAATCCTTCTTGCTGCAGAAGGAAAATTTAAATCGCCCAAAATCCAAACAGAAATCGCATTCTGTGTAGAGGGCAGGGACTGAATCGATCTGGGGTTGGAATAAAAGCTCAGGGCAGTTTATACCCCGGTTCTCACATTAATCTTTCACATCATAGACTTTTAAGATGGAAATGCCAGGGCTTGAACCAGATCCCTTCTGTCTGCTAAGTCAATGGTTTACCACTAAGTCTCAGCTCTCCCAATATATGTGTGACCTTTGCTCAGTGTTACATAAGCCTTTCAGAAATATATTCCTGTATACAAACAGCCAAGGTTGACTCAGCCTTCCATCCTTCCGAGGATGGTAAAATGAGTACCCAGCTTGCTGGGAGGGTAAAACGGTAATGACTGGGGAAGGGAATGGCAAACCACCCTGTATTGAGTCTGCCAAGAAAACGCTAGAGGGCATCACCCCAAGGGTCAGACATGACTCAGTGCTTGCACAGGGGATACCTTTGTTGTTGTTGTTGTTGTTGTTATACTTTTACCTTTATACAAACAGCAGTTTCATACTCATGAAGGTGAGAGCAGCACAGATATGAACAGGGACCTGCTTGTAGATCTCTGCAACAATCCAGGCAGAATCGAAGCACCAGTGGTTGTAGACACCTGGATTTGATGTTCTTCTTAGTGAAGGGCATCCCCATTTCCTGATTCAGTGGACCTGGTCTGAAGAGAGCACAGAACACTGGAAGGTGTGTGCTTGTGAAGATGTGGCACTCTAAAGCACAGAGCTATGAATTCTGGTTGTTACAGATTATTTCTGAGTCAGGTAAATCCAGTGCAGTAAATAATATGCTGCTATGTATATGCAACCCCTTAAACACCCAGGCCCTGGGAAGAGAGATTATAAAGAGAGAAGAATAATTCCCATGTGAAGTCTTTGACACCTTCTCAGTCATTGCTGTCCCAGACACCATGATCTTATAGGTCTGGTTTTCTGCAGTTCTGAAAGAGCACAGCTGGCACAGAGATGGAGCGGGAAACAGCTGCTCTCTGAGGTATGCTGCCCTTGGGAGAAGACATGCTCCTAGTTAGAAAATATGTTGCAGAGTTACTGTTGATTGAACCAGAAAGAACTTCCCTCTGCAGCTGCCAGGGAGGACTTCAAGGCACTCTGTCTCATTCAGATGTAACTTTTCAAGAATGCAAATCCCCCTCCCCCAAAAGCAGAAAGGCCAAACTTGCCATGATGTCCCTTCCAAATCAGAGGAAGCAGGGTTTTCCAAATAACAATGGGGAAGTTCTTTGTTGGCAATGGCCCTGAAGGACCACTAGTTGCTAGGAGTTATCTTGATGGAGCCCCTGAGGCACTGGCAGTATCATTGGGGCTGTTCTCCCCTTCCCCTTCATGGCAGGCCTACATTGCCAACGTCCCCACTGTCTAGCCCTATCCCTGACAGGAAGAAAAACAGCTGCAGACTTTCCACATACAACTAAGGTAATGATGATGTAAACAACATTATTTCAGGTACTGAAGCTGAAAACAAAAACAATATCCTGTGCAAAGACAATGCAAGAATACAAACCTCAGTCCGGGAGTTCTGAAGGATCCGCTGATCCCTCTCAACAATTGTAAACAACACAACAATTACTCCTTGTTCCATAATTGTTTTTCTTCCAGTCCCTTTTCCTCTTTTTTTGACTTGACGTTTTCAAATATTCTTGCTCAGAATATGATATATGAACCTTTTTAAAGAGTCAGATTCTCAAGAAGACACACTATCTGCACTAGAATTCATTAATTAACTAATTCATTCATTCATTCATTCATTCGATTTATATGACCACTCCTCCCAGCAAGCTGGCTCAGGGTGGTTAACAACAAGGTAATTAAATAAAATTAAATAACTTACTAATTAAATATTAGAAGAAACAATAATTACTTTAAAAACATTTGGAACAGATTAAACACCTCAATTCTGCTACTGCACCAATATCTGAAGCCATTGCCTATAGATTTTTCTTGTTTATCCCAAGGGAGGGCTGATTGCTGGAGTGGGCCAACTCAGTGCTATTAAAGAGTATTAATGGAAGACCCTGGTGGAAAAACTTTGCCTTGCAGGCTTATTGAAATTGAGCCTGTTCTTCAAGGGCTTACAGGTCTTCCAATAGCTAATTCAACCAGGTGGGGACCAGGACTGAGAAGGCCCTGGCCCTGGCCCTGGCCCTGGCCCTGGCCCTGGCCCTGGCCCTGGCCCTGGCCCTGGCCCTGGCCCTGGCCCTGGCCCTGGCCCTGGCCCCGACCCTGGCCCTGGCCCTGGCCCTGGCCCTGGCCCTGGTTGAAGTCAAATGCATATCTATGGTGTGCTGTGTCCACATGGCTAAATGAAATCTATCTGGTATATGTTCTTGGTTACTGCACTGACAGTGGACTTGATGGAATGGAGAGCAAGGTGGTCATGGATACTAGCAGATGGAATCAGCAGTAGGTATATTTATGACATATTACATATAAATAAGAACCAGGGGTGGTGGTGGTGGCCTGTTCTGGCCAACAGGAAAGGGTGGGAATTTCTATTATAGAATCCTCTGGCCCTTAAAAGGTGGCCTTGTGATGGGTCAGAGATCCCAAAGGGGCAGTACAAAGCTGTCTTGCTCACACAGAAAGATCTGTTACAGGTCAGGGTGACACTGAACATGGAAGCATGTGGGAGAGAGCGAGAGAGAGAGAGCTTGAAAGCAGGAACCTTAACCCCCTCCCTTTCTTTTGAGGCTTTTGAGAGACCTTTTGGAGAAACAGTGGAGTACGTATGTTACCTATACAAAAAGGCGAGGACAGGGGGGGAAATTGTATTTTGGGGTTTTTACAGAATAATTTGGAAGTTCCCTAATCTTTTTCTTCTTGTTGGTCAGCCTGCTAACGTGTTTTGTTTTACATTGTTTTCAAACTGTCCTGCCCTAATCTTGTATAACATAAAAGGATCATTGAATCAGATTAGGGTGTACAATTTTACCTCAGAGATTTGATCATTGGACTCTTGAGAATTTATCCAAAAGAAACAGAACTTTATTAAACTCCTTGGTGTTTTTAGATAAAATAAAGATACAGAATAATAAGGAAGTGAGAGGTAGACTTTTTTATTAACATCAAAATGATTTCCTCCATTTGTGTTAGATTTTAAAGAGATAGATGTACTTTGTTACTATGGGAAAACTTCACAGCCTTGAAGTAATCCCCTGTGGTAGAACTTTTTCCATCTACACCCGGTGTGGCAGCTTGCAGAATATCTGAAGATGCCCAACCTAGCCACTGTGATCCATGCAACAGTCAGCTCCAAATTAGACCTATATAATTCACTCTATATAGGGGCTGCTTGAGGCTGCTTCAGATACTCCAACTGGTCCAGAATGTGTATCCTTGGCTTCTGACAAGAGCCCCGTGGAGAGTAGATAACACACAAGTGCTCTCCCAGTTGCACCGGTTCCAGATTGAAGACCGGATCAAATTTGTTTTGACTCAGATGGTCAAGGTCCTAAACAATCTGGAACCCTTATATCTTTGGGACAACCTCCTCCCTTGGTTGAGGCCAGGCAATGACATCAAGAAACATCCAACAGGGACCCCTCCAAAGCCCTGATAAACCCCGTAGGTAGACAGCATTAGGAGGCAGTTTTTAAAGGATTGCTGCTTTTTTATTGTTTACTGTTTTATTTAATGAATGTATGGTTTTAAAATGTTGTCAACTGCCTCAAGCTATCAGGATGGGGTAGTATACAAACAAAATATTTATTATTATTATTTAACTAGGTCTGGAACACTTTCCCCCCTCAGGTATATAGCTTTCCTTTGACACAATTTCTCTGTCTAAGCCCAGTTCCAATTCTAAAACCATATTCCTCACAGAGCTATCCTGCTCAGTCCTGAATTCAGATTCTTAGCTCTTTTAGAGCCTGGGCTAGGCATTCTTCTTTCCCCAGAAGATTATTCCCCTCTAGGCATGAGAGTCTGGTCCTTTCCCAAAGCTCCCTCTCAACCTGTCCTTGATTGTTCTCTTGAGCTCTTTAGAACACATCTGTCCTCTTCCCCTGAATTGAACCCTTCTCCAGAGAGCTTTTATTCCACCCCTTTTTGTGTCTCCCACCCTGCCCCTTCTTAGCCTGTCATTCAAGCACACAGACTGCCAGAAATTAACCCTCAATAGGGAGAGATCTGCATTGTGCATTGACAAACACAAATCTTGATTTTTCTTGGTTTCCTTTCACCATTTCTCCTTGGTTTTATCATACATGGTCCTTTCCTTGTGGGGTACTCAGTACAGCACCTCCTGACATTTATACTATAATAAAAGATTGTGTTTTTTGTTTTTTTAATGGTCAGATATAGGTGATCTTGAACAGTGTAAGAAAAAAGCTGACTGGAAAACGATGAATGTGTACTGGAGAAAGAAAGGGCAAAAGAGAACAGTCTGTTTCTTCTATAATCCAATGTTATACCACACTTCTTTTGTGCATTATCTTGGTTCTACACAGTCTACCCATTTAGGGATGGGTGATTTCCATGCTGATCATTAATAGGATTTAGCATATAAGATTCTGCCAGATCAGTGATAATTTCTCAGATCCCAAGAACAAGAAAGGTACTCCTTATGCTCCCTGGAAGTCATTCCAACTCTATGATTCTATGAATTGTTTCTTGTCTACAAGCATAATTGTAGACAATCTACCCCACATCCAGTGCTTCAAAAATAATTTCTGTTTTCAGATATCTGAAAGCATAAATGTTGGGTATTTTGTTTAATTTTTCTGAAAGTTGTGTGGCTTACTTATGTTGCTTATTGTTAAGCTATCTATAACTCTGGGGAAATGGCATATACATGTTTAAATAGTGACAATAATCTCCACCATGCTAAAATGTCCCCAGCCCTTAAGTGAATCAAGCTCTATATTGCCACTTGGTCGTGAAACGAAATGATGCCAAAGAGTATGATGGTAGATCTCTGACCATGGAAACCTGCTTGAACCAAATGAATATATATTCTAGGCCTCGCTACAACAGCTTCAACCATTTAGACAAGAAGACAAATCAATTTTTATATATGTTTATAAATCCAGCCTGGCAAGAGTAAAGATCAAAGTCTTTAATATTCTGTCTTTATCACTCCTTAAAAAGGCATTTGTACAGAGAGGCCTATCAATTTTATTTGATAATGGCTCTTATGAAATCTGATGTCTATAGAAAAATCAGTCTTGGCAGTTCCCTGGTGACATTTGAATCCCAGTCTTGTGGCTTATTTTAGAAGGCAATCACCTTCCTATTAACCATACTTTATTTGACTGAATTAAGCCCAGTTGCAGTCATTTCTTTTAAGCTGACATAACAAAAGAATTAATACAGTGTAAGCTAGCTCTTACTGTAGGCTATCAGCTGCTTCTTTTATTGTGCTCGGATTGTTAGGCTATAGCTAATGAGAGCTAGTGTAGTGTAACAGCTCGGAGTGTTTTCTTACAAGAGGCTTAAATTGCCTTTGTGCCTCTCTCTCTCTCTGCATGTTGACAGCTGATTACTGTTACTTCAGGAAAGAGGCATTTGTAATGCATATATGCATTCTGACCAAGTTGGTTTTACACTGATGTTACAAATCAATTGATGAGAAAGCCACTTGTGCCGTTTCCACGCTGGAGGCTTTGTGCCAGGCTGCAGGTTAGAATTTGAGCCAGGACAGGTTGCCCGGCTGCTTCTTGCTCCACCATGGAGGAACATTTGGCCTGAGTGTACCTAATCCACCGTGGATTTGTGGTCCTGTGCAGGAGCCATGGTAGTGAAGTTCCCACTGTGGAAACACTGGGTTGTTAAAACAGTCCAAAGTGAGCTGGGTGGTCTTAGGTCCCTACCTTGTGTAACAGCCAGGTATAAGTTGCTAGTTCTCCTCTGGTATAGGAACCAGATTGGACTGGAACTGCAGCACATATGGAGATGGGGGTTCAGCTTTCCAACCTGTGCTATTTTCCTGACCTAAAGTAGCCCCATGTAGTGCCCTCTGGCCCACTGAGGGAACACAACAGACTGAAAAGTGCCCTGAGGACCATTTCAAATCAGAAAAATGGAACAGGGTGAAAGCTAAAGCTGCATGCAAACTGTGGCCCCAAACTGAATCAGGCACCAAGCATACAGGAACTGAAAAAGAACACTCAAGTCATACCTGACTGAGAATCCTCAATCTAGTATTTGTACTCTGTATTGTGTGAAAAGGTGACATCTCTCAGTTTCGAGCCCCCATTTTGTTTACAGAAATGTTGACTCTGATCTTCCTTGACAATTATTGTGAAAATGCTTGAGAAAGACTATAAATGTTTGTTAATCCAGTTTCTGTATTTCAATTTTTGGCTCAGCTTTCCCAACCCCCTAAGCAGTTAGCAATAGTTTAAGGGAAACTAATTCAAAACAGTATGTTCAATTAAATGTTAATATAAATACAGAATTAGAAAATATGCCACAATAATCCTGGCTTTTAAAGACAGCAGAAACAAGAAACTGTGATATGTAGTTCTTTGCTGCTCAGTGCAAGAAACTGTTCTATGAAGTAGAAGAGTTATTTTTTATAATCTGCTCTTCTCTTCCCGAAGGGGGTCTCCTAACAGCTCATTGCCTTTCCTTCTCCTCCTTACAACAGGCACCTTGTTACTAGATGGGGCTTGGAGAGTTCTGAGAGAACCGTTACTTGCCCAAGGTCGCCCAGCAGGCTTCATAGAGAGGAGTGAGCAATCAAACCCAAGTCTCCAGATTAGTGTCCACTGCTCAACTACTACACAACATTGGCTGTCCAGTGAAGGGAGGGGTATGTCACAATTGTGTTTCCTAGCTACCTTCTCTTGGAAAAACTGGCATCCCAATGTAGAAAAGAAGATCATCCCAGGACCTTTTCTCTTAGCAACAGATGATTTTTATTGAGTGTACTGAGGGTAAAGGGCTGATGGTTGTAATTACAACCCTTTCCTCCATGAGCTACTTTAAATATCTGCATATGTTAAAGAATCCACCAGCGAAATCCTACCTTGCTGAATGTTGGGAGCCAGAATCCTACTGGATGCATTCTCTTGCATATAGGACACTCCAGGATCATACCCAGAGGGAAAATCCTGAGGAACCTGAGTGGAAGTCTAGGTCAGAAGGCAGATATTTGCATTGCAGAAAGGGGGTGGTTGTTTTTTTTCCCCTTCCTCAGTGCCTCTGCTATGGAAAAGCCTTGTTATTAAATATTGATTGAGATCAGGATTGGCAGAAAAGCCTTTCAGAGTCTGCCCGCATTTTTCTAGCTTTCTGACCAGCTCTGTATATTGTTGCCGCATCTTTGACTATCAGGCTGAACTGCTCTCCTGGTGCTTCAGCAATCTGCTCCTGCCTCACTGATAGGTCGCTTCAAAGTGCCAGTACTGGAAGAAACTCTGGTCTCTGCAGCTTCCCTTCTATTTCCAGCCCAAGCTCCTGACCTAAGCAAGAGGGAACAGCTCCAGGTTTGGACCAAGGCCATTGATCTCTGGGATGCTGAACTGAACATGGCATATCCCAGGTCTGACTGGGAACCCTTCAGTAGTTCTAACTAAGCCATGGTAATGCTCACTCATGCTTGAGCATTCATTTAACTGATATTATTTTTTAAGGGTGGGAAAGGACTGGTAGGGCTTTCTCCCCACAACAAGGCCAGGCTTCCCTGGCCTCCCAATATACAATTTGAAAATGGGAAAGTGTAAAATGGTCATGCACCTCCCCAACCTCAGTTACAACATGGTTCTCAAGAGACAGGGCCCAAGAACACCACATTCTGGAGGCCAGGGTCACCTGGGGTCCCTGGAAAGCCAGGCCAAATGCCACTGCAGGGATAATGAAACCAGGGGCCCAAAATGTGCTGCGGGGAAAGACCAGAGGAAATCTTGAAGGTCAACAGTGGCATTGGATAGCCTTGTGAGATATCATAGCAGTATGTTCAGGAAGAACGTTTAAGTAGTACAAACGATTTAGAAAGGGGGAGGGCAAAAAACAAGTACACTGTAGAATATGACAAGAGTGAACATGGAAATTAACTCCTGGCACATCCTTTGTTCAGAGCTGTAATCCTCCGTGTTAAGACAGTCCTTTTTAAATAGCTTTCGAAAGAATTTCTTGCATAATGGCATTTTAGCCATTATGTTAACGTCAACAAACAAGGCAGATTAATGTTTCAAATCCTGAGCTGTCTCATGGACAGCTTATTAGAATGGTAGGCAGATCTTCATTAGAATGAATGACATCTGATTCTCCCAGCTAGTCACAACAGAGGCACCTTCTTGCTTTAGTGTCACCCTGCAGATGACAACGTTGGCCATTATGAATGACACTTTGCAATTCGTTACTTCCTGCCTCAAATTGTCGTTAATCTTTCATCCAAACTGTACACATGTGCAGCTTTAAGTGGGCTATCGCAGCAAGTACCCAGTAATGCTGCAAGCACATGGAGACTGACAGAAGGTAAATTGCTTGTCAGGAGGTCTGTATTTCAATTCACAGCATATTCCAAACACGTAGCGGCAAAAGCTCTCCACAACAGCTGCTTTCATTGCTAACTATTTTTGATGTAAATGTCAATAAAGCTCCAGGCCCTTTCATATTTTTGGCCAAGACTGTCCATCTTTGCCTATGCAGGCTGGCAGGTTGAGTTCCATTTATCTACTCTTAGGAGCATGTCTTATAATAATTATTGTCCCCTGACACCATTTAGAGTGATTGAAAACAGTGACGGGGACAATGGGTGGCTGGATATCATTGCTGGAGCAGGTTGATAGGTGGCTGCTTTTATATCTTCTAATCTGGGGGAAGAGGACTTTTTCCAGAAAACAAAGCCCTGCATGTTTTTATCCGATCAACAGACAGGTCCAGATTGCTTCCCCTAGGGTCCCTGTCATACAATTCAAGTAGCAGTTACTGAAGTCCACTTCTATTTTCATAGCCACGTCCCAGATTTATTTAACAGAAGAAGGAAGGCAAATTTTGCCAGTAGATTGTTATAAATGGGAACAATGTTCATGATACCGTCTGTGCTGTGATGATAATTATGTTATGACTAGGGGCAAAGCCCGTTGTATCCAGGAATACAACGGGTGCTAGAACTTGGCGGTGGGAAGAGGAAGGGAGGAGTTGCCCAGTCTGTAAGGGCATGGGGTTGCATGTGTGTTGTGTGGGAGGTTGTGGTGGCATGGAGACAAATGAAGGAATGGGTGTGGAGATATGGGTGTCAAGAACCTGTGGTTTGGAATGTTCGTTGAATATGGGAAAGGACTGACCTTTAGGAATTGTGGCATAGTGGTTACAGATGAGCTTTCCAGAGCTATGTCTTCAGATATGTGAAGGGAAAATCAGACTGGAGACTCTTCTTAGGGGAAGATTACATGACAACCCATTCCTCCCAGTTCTGCATTCAACATCATTTCCCTTCTTGTCCCCCTGCCCTAATACACATGGGGTAGTCACAGTACACAGGTGCCCACCCTGCTTCTTCTGTCTCTATTTTTTTACTGTTGATAAAATGTTATGTGCCAAAATGCTTCTTTCACGGTTGCTCCTTAGAAGAAGAAGAGCTGGATTTTTGTACCCAGCTGTTTACTACCCAAAGGAGTCTCCAAGTGGTTTACAAACACCTTTTCCCTTTGTCTCCCCACAACAGACAACCAGTGAGGGATGTGGGGCTGTGAGAGGTCTGAGAGAACTGGGAGTAAGCCACAGTCACCCAGCAGGCCTCAGGTGTTTCAAAGCAGTTTCCAGTCACCTTCCCTTCCTCTCCCCATAGCAGACTCTCCATGAGGGAGGTGGTGTAGAGAGCCTCACTTGGAAGCTGGCAGCCCTAAGAGGAGGTCCCTCTGTACACAGCAGTCTTGGCCTTAGTCAGGTTTGTGCACACCTAGGTAGTGTGGAATTCTAGAAGATGAACCTACACCAATCTGGCAACCTTACCTCCTCTCTGCAATGTTTTCTTGATCTAAAATATGCCAGGTGGGTGCTAGGTAGATGTGGGGGCATTTCACACTTTGAGCCTCCACTTTCAGACTTCAAGGAATATGTTCAGACCAGGGACAGCCAACCTCCAGGTGGGGCCTGGAATTGCTGCTCATCTCCAGACTATAGAGACCAGCTCTGCAGGCAAAAATGGCTACTTTGGAGGGGTGACTGTGTAGCATTGTATGCCCCTGAAGTTTAGGGATGCCAGGCTCCAGGTGGGGTCTGAGAATCCCCTGGAAGTACAGCTCATCTCTAGGCAGTTAGGCTGAAGGGAAAGCTCTCTCCCCTCACATGCATCCCTTCAAGCGGAATGCACATGGCACCAGAATCCACTTGGTTGCTTGTCTGGTGATGTCTGCCCTTCTGAAGCCTCAGACCTACTGCTGGAAACTGCAGTCCCTGTTGTTGTCTGCAAGGCCAAATCGTTGCCTAATAAAAGTGGATCACCTAGTTCCCCCCAAAGTCTCACTGTCTACTTTTCTGTAAAGCTAACTATTATTATTATTATTATTATTATTATTATTATTATTATTATTATTATTATTATTATTATTATTATTATTATTATTATTATTATTATTATTATTATTATTATTATTATTATTATTATTTCAATTTATTTCCCGCCACTCCCAAATGGCTCGTGGTGGGTTACAGTGTCTTAAAAACCCCATTAAAACTCCCGTTAAAAGACTTAAAAAAATCACAGCATGGCGGCACAATAATAAAATCCCCTTCCTACCCCCCCTTCCTAAAAAAGGGGGGGTGGAGGAGAAGGAGGTCAACGGTGTTCATGAAGAAGCCCAGGGGAGAGCAGTCGATGTACTACAGCAGCCCCAGCCTCAACCGTAAACCTGGCGGAAGAGCTCCGTCTTGCAGGCCCTGCGGAACGTTGAAAGGTCCCGCAGGGCCCGCAGCTCTCCCGGGAGCTCATTCCACAAGGTGGGGGCCAGGACCGAAAAGGCCCTGGCCCTGGTCAAGGCTAGGCATGCTTCCCTAGGGCCGGGAACTATACTTTAAATTCTGGGCCACTTATGACTTTGAGTTCATGGGAGTTTTTATTTACCAGGCTAAGCTTGAAAAAACTCATGCCTCTCCAACCATTTACTTGTTCACTATTTACAGTTTCAGGCTGTAAATATTCTTCATTTAGATCTTCCTGAACTTTCCAGGACTGATATTGGTCTGTATGTCTGTCTCTCTGCACCCCAAAATTCAAACAGTTGCTGGTAAGGGATGGCCAATGATTGGGCCAAAGCCCTGAGTGGGCGTGACCTGTCTGAGGCTTTGTGCATCCTGACTGGGTAGAGCTCTGGCCTGTCCTGGTGACGGCCCAACCGGGAGGCACTTCCGGCCCCACCTACTCTCCACCCCTTATCCCTTAACCAATTATGTATACCGCCCTGCGAGCAGTTTAGAGATAATTGTAGTAGATCTAGAACCTTTAGGTTTACCGGTCTTTACAGAAGCCAGTGCTATTGTACAGATATTTGTATGACAGTTCCCCTGTAGAAATCAATTACAATCTGTAGAAATGTGTGAAACTATACACCAACACCCCAGTTCCAAATACATATCCTTGGAAATGAGACTCATTCATTTCAAGGGAATTTGCTTCACAACTCAGGGTAGCCTTCACACCCTGCAAATGGGGCAGGAGAGCAGTTGCCATTGAAATCTATTGTGTGGCATTGTACCCACCTAAATCCATGAATAAAATAATTCAGATTAAACATAGTCCAAAATATATCATTTATATACGACACATTAGAAATCCAGTGTTGTTACCCATCATGGACTGTTTGTTTTTCAAATAAAATATTCCCTAGTCCAAAGCTATGCATTTTAATTTGGAAAAGATTCTCTCTGAATTCAGTAAAGCTTATTCTCAAGAAAGTGGGAAGAAGATTGCTGGTTTACGTTGTGCTTACTACACAATTACCTTAAGAAGGCAATCAGGTAGAGTTCTGAAATAGGATGGCAAACTGTGGAAAATATTCACTCTGAACCAGCATCTGGCTCTTTGGCAGACCCCAAAGGCAGTTGTGTTGGCACCTTTGAAATTCCCTATGAGTCTATGCAGTTGCCTATGGTTACACTGCAGATGGGCTCTGTCTGGGCTCTTTTTTGCCTTCCCTGCCACCGTGTTCCCCTCCATTCACTTTCATTTCTCCGCAAGGCATATGCACATTCAGTCATTAGCCCTACTTGACATGCATTTTGTACAATCCTTTAATATAAGGGGAGGAAAGGCAGTTTTAGAAGGATTCCCAATTGTTCTTAATGTGCAAGTAACAAAAAAGATTCTATACTCAAAATGAAAAAAATATTCTCTCTCTCTCTCTCTCTCTCTCTCTCTCTCTACCTTTGTATTATTCTTTTTAATAAGCATTGGTGTTTCCCTAGTTGTTTGCACCAATACTTCTTAAACACTCTGTTCTAGATGTTAAGCATAGAATTTCTTTTTCTCTGAATGCTTTTCTTTGATACAAGCCACCAGTTTTCTGTCTGTTTGCGGACTTAAACTTCCTTTTCTGATAAAGTTATTGGAGACAAAATCAACATTCTATTCTGGAGCTGATGTCTAAAATGAATTGAAACTGCTGCAAATCAAAGAAGTTCCATAAACCTTGTGTTCTTGACAGGATGTGAAATCCCCCACAAACCTAACTCCATCTGAAGTTCCAGATCACGGTCCTCAGAGAAAGGACCCACAATCCAGTAATCAGCAGGAGGCTCTATCAAGTGAGCAAGTGGAGACAGAGAGTCTAAAACTGTCAGATTAGACCCATAGCACCCCCAAAACCTCACAGTCCCCCTCTAGATGCCAGAAATAAACAATGTGTCAGACAAGAAAGGAAACTGAGACCAGATGGGGGAGTGCATGCATGGCAGCCTAAACTATACAGTTGAAGGGTTTTCTGCCATACAATCATTGTCAAGCTGTAGCCTGTTCCTGTTTAGATGAACTATAACATTTATTCCACTACTTCTTAAGGGTTGCCCTTACATCAACACTTTTCAGATCTGTTGGCTTCTCAATTTCCAAGTAGTTAGTATAACTTACCTTTGTGATCGTAAGTGTCAACAACTGGCTCCATATTCATTGAAGTGGCACCTGTCTGTTTTGTATGGGGTTGACATATGTTCCTCTGTGCCTAACAAATCTAAACCTTCTTCCTTATATTACTATGTCATCCATATATCTATAATGTCTGTCTAGCTAGTCCTGCACATGTGACAGTTCATAGTTATGAAAATGCTCCCTAAGATGTCTTACTCCATAACTTCTGCCAGTCTAGGTTTCTTTCCCAGGGCCATAGAACTACACTTTCTGGCACTGCTGATACCACTGTGTATCTCAGCCTCTGATTTCTCCCTAATTCTGCCTATCTTTATATCTAGACAGTATGTCTGTAATGTCTGCAGGCAAGCTAACTCCAACCAAAAGCTCATATATCTGTGGTCAAATAGTCCACTTCCATGAGCTTTCTTGATATAAGAGGATAACTATTCATTATTTGAGGAATGAGTCCCTTCTTATATTTACTTTTCTCTCAACCTTAGGTCTTCCTTTCTCAAGACCGTAATTATCTATAATAACCAAAGAATTCCCAGCATGGGGATGGGATGTCTGTCATATTCTTGGAAATCTCAACTGCCTGTCCTCTACTTATCCTTGTGGCCAGGGAAATAATCAATTAATTGAATGCTAGGAGCTAATTGTACCCCCCCACACACACACACACTTCTGTTGCATAGGGATATCTATATCTATATCTATATCTATATCTATATCTATATCTATATCTATATCTATATCTATATCTATATCTATATCTATATCTATATCTATATCTATATCTATATCTATATCTATATCTATATCTATATCTATATCTATATCTATATCTAGATAGATATAGATATAGAGATAGAGATAGAGATAGAGATAGAGATAGAGATAGATATAGATATAGATATAGATATAGATATAGATATAGATATAGATATAGATATAGATATAGATATAGATATAGAGTATTTGCTGGCGTATAAGACTACTTTTCCCCCCTGAAAAACATGCGTCCAAGTGGGGGGGGTCGTCCTATACGCCGGGTGCACTTCAGTTGGGATAGACATAGCTGCCCATAGTGGCCCATAGTACTGTAATGTAATGTAACAAACTCTATATTTTGAGTGGAAATGTTGGGGGTCGTCTTATACACCCAGTCGTCTTATACGCCGGCAAATACGGGTAGATATAGATATGGATGGATGGATGGATGGATAGATGGATAGATAGATGGATAGATAGATGATAGATAGATGATAGATAGATGATAGATAGATGATAGATAGATAGATAGATAGATAGATAGATAGATAGATAGATAGATAGATAGATAGATAGATAGATAGATAGATAGATAGATAGATAGATAGATAGATAGATAGATAGATAGATAGATATACATACATGGGACACTATGACTGATTATGCACAGCAGCAACTACATATTACTATATATTACTAGGCTGCTGGTAATTCTGTGCAGCAGAGCAGCATGCCCTGCCACTTCCCATGTATGCACAGGGGACAAAATCCCCCAGTGCACACAGTCCACCCCGGAGTTGTGCGTGCATATGTGTCCACACTGTGCGGTGCAGCAGCAGAGGGTGTCTCTGCACATGAGTGGGATAGCATGGCGACACTATCCCACCACTGTGGGGTTGGTGAATGCCCCATTTTACTCCAGAATGCTGCAAAGTTGAACAGGGCATTTCACATTTCTTCAGGGAAACCATAGGCAGGGGAATAGTTGGACCTAAATGGCCCATCTCTTCCCTGTACGCACGGGCCCAGCCTGGCATGGGAGCCCACATTAAGGAAGGGCCTAATGTGGGCCAGGGCCGGGAGGGATCCAGATTGATGGTGATGTCATGTGTCTGTGGGGATTTGCCCCGCTGACGTGCAAGTGCTGGCCCGGCCCACCCATCCTGTGCATAATCAGTCTATGTGAAACACACTGAATAATCCTCATTTCCCAACTGGCTTTCAACTTTCATAGCTAGTTATACCTTGAAAGGTTTGTCACTTAAAAGCTGCAATGATCATTGTCACTATTTATTTAGTTATTTTGAAGCACTTTTAGTAAGACAAGAGGGTTCTATTAGTTTGCCTTCTTCACCCTGTTCCTGAACTCACAGAGGTACTTGAGTCACTTGTGTCCTTTACCTTACTCCGATGCTTTGTCTTGAGGAAGAAATGCTTTGTTTCTGTGAAACTCTTATGCTCAAAGAAGGTTGGCTTTTTCATTTCATCCAGTTGTATGCTTGTGCTGATGTGAAGGAAAATATTCAGTTAATGCCTTCTTCCATTTATTTTTGAAAGTCTTCATCTTTTTAAAGAATTTCTTGCTTTGAGAATTTCCATCTGAAAAATTATGGAATAATACACTATAATATATCAAACAGATCAGTGTTTCTAATAAACACAGAGGCCATGCATCCCATATTGCTGAGGGACTTAGCTCCATTTGGTTGAACAAATTGGGCAATATGTACTTTAATGTGAAGTTCAGTTTTAGCACCACATTCCTAAGTAATAAAACATTCCACATGTTCTGTATCTGTGCATTAAGTTCTCTTCCAGAATGCAAGTTCATCTAGAACAATGGGTGAAATGTGCCACAAATGCTTTTCATGCAGCAAACTACATGGAACAGCAGGATGCTATATTCACACAATGCCATAAACACACAACATATTTCAAATGGAAATTACATAGGAAAAAGTAATAGGTGAAACAGCCTTTATTGTTGATCAGTATTTAAATCTTCAATAGATGGCTTGGGTACTTTAATGTCTCCATCTTATTTTACCTCTCCTTTTGATGCCAGCTTCTGCAACACAAGCGTAATGGTCATCATTTATTACATTCTACAGCAAATGCATTTGCTGCTGTTCTCTAAGTAGCTATTTACTTATAAATAAGTTAGAAAAAAAATTCTGAAATATAGAATCACTGTGTGATTATAAATGTAAGATCCAGACAGGTCTAGAGAAAAAGTATTTTTATTCCACCACATAGCCCAAAGATCCACTGACTTCCATACTGATTGTTACAAGGAAGATAAAGATGAGACAGAGAACTGATTCTTTCATTTTTATAAGATATATAAAAAGAAAACCATGCATAACACTTTAGTAAATGTATTTCCAACACAGCAAATGGTGTGTAAAATACAAAAGGGCTACTTTGTAATAATATTCATTAATATTTCAGTTAAATCAACAGACTATGAAGGAAGGAGAAAGCAGGAGGAAAAGATAAAAGCTTAAGCAGAGGGATATATTAAAAATTCACCATATTTATTAACACAATCGTTTAGCTTCTTCAACATTTACAAGTCGGGCACAAGGAGAACTATATCATGCTAACAGCCAAGTTTGACAGGACCATGGAGAGCAACCTTATTCTCTTGAGAGGCACCTTCCCTGTGATTTTTGCTTTGAGTTTTCTGCTGTCTTTAAAACCTCAGTGCACAATGTCAGCATCCAGTCCTTGGAATATTTGAAAGGCTCTTTTGCCCCTCCCCCCCAACCAAAAAAAGTTGTGATATGAAAAAATAAAAAGTCAATCAAAGATTTGGAAAATTATTTTGCATAGGCATTAATGCTTTTTCTGTGTATTTCTTCTTACTCAAGGCTGTTATTTTGATCATAATAGTGGCTGGAATTTAGGTCCTTCTATATTATTATTTCACACTATGTGTGCCATCTGCATAACCTCCAGGCCTAATAGTAGACTGCTTTCAAAGCAAAATGAACACAAAATGGGTAACTGGGTTAGCGTGTCTGAGGTAGTAAAAAAGACCAAGAGTCCAGTAGCACCTTAAAGAATAACAAAATTTGTGAAAGAGTATGAGTTGTCTGTGTCACTGCTCACTTCTTCAGAAGTCAAAACAGGCAAAGATCTAATTCAGTTCATAAGCAGGGTCCAGAGGTAAAGGCCAAAGAAATCAAAAGTAGTCCAGGATAGAATTGGCCAAAGAAATTTCACTGGTATTTCTTGGTTTAAGTCATATAACAATGCAAGGTTCTTTTTTCATTGCTAAGTGATACTATATTGCTTTAAGAGAGAAACTGCAAAGATCACTTGCTAGAGGAACAAACTGGTTGAACTGGTGAACAAGCTTTGATACTAGCCCTTCATAGGGCCTGGTGGGGAAGAATTAGCCATGGATATCATCTGAGCCCAGACCTAACACTGTAACCTAGAAAGCACTCTTGGGTCCAATGGCTTACTCTTGGGTCCAATGTCTTTAATTTTATTCAGGAATCATCCCTTGGGTGAGAAAAGTATCATCACTAAGAATCTTATATCAACTGGACAGGTTACATAGTTAATCGCAAACATGCTTTTCCTTTTGTTCAGGATTCCTATTCCCCACCCCCAGCCCCAATCTCTCTAAAAGCTGGCAAACAGGACCCCATCAATGTGGGCTACAATCCCAAAAAAGTCCATCTATATTGGATAGATAATAAAAGGTTGGGGCTGAAAATGTTTTCCCCCACTGAAATACATTAAGTTTAAAAAGTAACAAGGACAATTACAACAAGACCAGCCACATCTTTTATCAATGGGAGCAAAATAAAATTATCTTGGCCATACCCCTTGTACAGACAAGGCCTCTGACACCAGCCACACTAATTCACGGGAAACCTGCATTTCCTATATGAACTTTTTTGTTCTATATGGACTTATATGCTTCCCCAGAACTGCAATCTAATGGGTACAGCCCTCCCAGCATGGGTTAAATGGTTAAATGGATGTTTGCTAGGTTGTATGCTTTCCGAATAAATCTTCCTTACATTGGATTCCATGCAAGGGATGAGAGCTGGGTGGAGCAGACAAAATGGTAATTAGTTGGCCTGATGTTTATGTCACAGAGGACACAACTGTGGCCTGATGGGCACAGAGTAAGTTGTGATCTTGCTACAAAAAGCAGACACATGGAGTGCGGGAAATACATTCCAAGTATACTTTAAGCCCGGAGGCTTGAGAAATTTCACTAGTATGTCTTAGTACAACCCATATAATAATGCAAGGTTCTTTTTCATTGCTAAGTGATGCTATGTTGCCCTAAGAGAGAAACTGCAAAGATCACTTAAGCAGAGGTGTCAAAAGCCTGTTCTGTGGTGGCTTCTGGCACTGAAGAAGATTCATAAAATAAATCTGCAGGAAATTAACATGCTTCTAAGTTTTACACAGTGTCTCCCCACCTCCATCACCCCAGTCTCTGTTGTGTGTAAAGACGTTTTTCTCTTTTTGCTGCCATCCAGATATTTGGTTAGCCAAATAAAAGACTGTACGTTTGTATGAAAATGAGACATACAGTTGTTTAAAAGCCATTCTGAAGTGTCTCTTGTACACCAATAAGGGTCCTTTGCCAAAATCGAACAGCAGGTTCAGTGAACAATTGAGAACATTTGTACTTTCATGCCCTTCTTTGAAGCTGGATCAGATTTTCTCTTGGACTCTGAGACTCTAACACCTCTTCTGCTATCGGCTCCAACTGATGATGAGATACATCTGGCCTGTGAAATGAAAATAGCAAAACCTTTGAATCAGTCCAAGTGAAGTAGATCTTTATCATCTGCTCAGTGAACTTTTGCCAAGATGGATGAAACCACATGTAAGAAACTCTGATCTTTTTAGAGGTGGAATCCCATTTTCTTTTAATCCAACATTTTTTCATGTGTATAAAGAATGACAATATTTGCTCCTTTGTATGAGGATCTTTTTGTCTGTCCTTCCCTCTTTCCCTGTTTTATACTGATTTAAATAATAAAGGTAGTAAGGTGTATCTGAAATCAGATTCACTGCAAGCATTTATTTATTTATTTGTTTTATTTATTTATATTTTTATACCGCCCTTCCCTATGGCTCTGGGCGGTTTACATAAAACATTTTTGAACATTCACATAGAACACTATCAAAATCAATATAACAGTATAACAATAACAACAGCACATCAACTGATTTGGTAGACACTATGACCATTTCTACATTAGGAGACATACCTTGCTTTAGCCTCGCTTTGGATTTCTATTGAATGCTGTGAGTCAACTCTAGCCTTTCTGCATTTGGGCTTTCCTCCCCTTTTTCCAGGATGAAATTCATGACATGCTTTCCGCACTGAGTCCAATGGAGTTAGCCTCCCATCATGCCGTATGGGAGGGCAGTATAAAAATCTAACAAATAAATAAATAAAAATGCTTTGCTCCCTCCCCCTTTTCCAAAAATATATTTTTTTGCAAAATTGTGCCTGCTTGCATTTTTGTTTTCATTACGCCCCTTAATCTCATCATTCTGTGCCCTTGATTGCCTCCCCCCTTTCCCCCAAAGTGTCCCAAATGTAATTTAGAAACACCTTGGATTATAATATTATAACCTGCTGTGTAAGACTGCAAGACTGCTTTTAAAAAAACTTTAAAACAGAGTTGTGAAGCAATCACTCCCCTTTTAAAAAAAGGCAGAGTTTTTGGAATGGAGAGGGAGGGGGAGGGAGTGATTTAGGGAAGGTGATGAGGAAAGGGGAGCTCCCAAACAACTCAAAATGGCAAGCATGGGGAAGACACTGAGTGCACACATTTCTGCACTGAACAAGAAGAAAAAGACCTATCCTTATGGCATTAAACAATAATAAAGAATGTTTTCAAAGAATGTCCTTTCTTGAGTTTACTTTTAGTTTATTTCATTCCAAGGACGTCCGCCAGAACCACTTTCAAGATAAACTCAGTTTTCTACTATTTTTTCCTCAGTGGCAAATTCTCTCTTATTTTAAGTACAATTAATCTCAGTATGTTTGTTTCACAACCTCAATATAAGTAATAATATAAATGGGCCAATGGCTCAAAATGGTATGGAGATCCTGGTCTAAAAATTCCAGGAGGCCAAGTTGCTACCATATTGCTTCTCTTCAACAGTCATCTACAAAATACGTCAACTATCTTCAAGAGCGCCAAAGCAATAATTACCCAGATATAGGCATATAGAGGTAACATTTGTAAACTGGTCCTGCTCCTTCACTTTGATACATGTAGGGTAAACCACTTGTACTCACTATTGGAATGGCATCTCTCAGCTGATTGCCTTCTAAGGAGTTTAAACGGTCATATATTCAGCAAAAAGTTATGCCAAGGATATAGTGGGCACCCCAGCATCCTTTTAGTAAAGGACTAAGTAAAGCATCTAATGGCTGAGAGGTAATTTAAGATTCCTTCCCTACTTGCCCTAAATTAGATAAGAGTAACTATTATTCCTCTTGAGAAAAAAAAAGCATAAGGATCGAATATTTGACAGAGGAATATAGGCTTGGCTCACGTAGATTACCATATATAGAGGAGGGTATCACATGACAGCACCTCTTTCATAAAGACTAGCCGCATTCGCCACAAAGAAGTTATGAAATCTATCAAAAGCTGGCATGGAGAGTTGCAGTAGGGTGTGAACATGATGCTGTTCTTGCTGATGCTGCCTTGTCTGATACCTAGAACCCTGACTTTAGACCCTATGACTCTGCTTTGATTTACCTCTGGGACCCTGACTTTGGACCTCCCTCAACTATGTTATCTCTGAAGAACAGTGAAAGATGCAGTAATCTGACACTACAAGCTGGCAGTCTATTACAAGAAGATTAGTAGAAATACAATGATGTTGTACTTAAGCCACTATAAAAACTGCTGTAAATTGGGGGGAGAACACGGAGCAAGATATCTGTCTATATCCTAAAAAGTTACTATATCCTAAATATATTTTTTGCTGAATAACCTGTTTGACATATATGCACGTGTATAATCAAGTCACAGCTGACTTGCGGTGACCTTGTAGGCTTTGAAGACCAAGAGATGTTCCAAGGTGGAATGCCATTGTCTGCCTCCATATTGCAACCCTGGAGATTTCTCATCTGGACACTAGCTGGGACTGATCCTGCTTAGTTTCCAAGATCTGATGAGACTGGGCTAGCCAGGTCAGGGCAAGCCTGAGATACCACATGCTAAATAATAAATGTCTTTACTGAATTCCTCTGATGAGTAGTTATTTTTCAACCTGGTGTCACCACGATTTTGAGTATAAGCGAAAACTATCCAGATAAGTCCAAGACAGAACTAGCTTGGCTTGGGATGAAAATCTCCTTTTATCTTTATAACAGACTGAGTTGTCCTTCCAAATCAGGGTTGAGGTCAGTGGCAGTATAATCTGAGAAAGGGAGCATCTGTTTGAAAAATACCTGGCCTGTGGATGTTTTCAGGGAAGCATTTTCTATTGCTGCCAATCTCTTGACCTTCACAGATACAAACACAAACTGAACCCAGGAAAAGATGCAGGGCTTTTTTTTTTTTTTAATCTCAGTTCATCTTTGTTTTCTGCCAAATGGGATCCAGGCCAAGGGAAAAAAGGTAGGTCACATATAGTGCAGCCAAATAGGGACACCTGGGGGGTGGTTGGACAATGAAGTATTTTTCTCAGATTTTCTTCATTGGCAAGATATCGTTTTGCCAGCATTGCTGTTATTTCCTCCTATAAATAATTTGATTTTTGCTTCCAATTGTGACTGGCTGATATTTCCAAAAGCCCTTAAATAGGCGAGGTATGGAATAAGTACCTATTTAATTAACCATGCTAAAAATACAAACGGGGAGGATCATTTTATGTCATCACTTGGAATTCACACAGATCCTCTGCCTTGTGTTGGTTAAATATGCAGCTTACCTGCCTGCGGAGCCCCTGCCTCTGCACAGCAGGCCACTGCCATCCACTCCCAGCAGACTGCAGTGCTCCAGAGGGGCCCTTCATGTGGGTTACCTGCTCCAGCCTACCTCAGCAACACGGACAGCCATATGTGAAGCTGCAGGAAAACAGATGCTGTTTTTCCATTTGTGAAATCAAGATGTTGGAAAGTCGTCAGGTTTCTAACATATGAAAGACTCAGCCAATCAACCTACACTGAGACAGTACAAGCATTCCCAGAAATATTTGACAACATAGCGCCTAAACCAACATGGTGCCTAAAACCATTTTATAGGGAGATGATTGGTCCCTGCTTGCTTCTTCTGACCATCCCAAGTGGCACACCTGACTTCCATAAACAAAGAGTCATGATTGTCAAGAGGGTTTGGGGCAATAATAATCCCTGCAAGCACTTCAGAGTTAGGTAATAGCCCCTCCAGTTAAATTTTTCTCATCTCTTAGCACAATTACAAGCCTTATACCTTGATTTTAATCCATGGGAGACTCCTGCTTAAATAAAGGATATACATCTCAGTCTTAAGAAAAACAATGACTTATATTTCATTATATATGACAATAAAGGGTGTGCATATTTTCTAATTCAATTTGTCAGTATTAAAATGACAAAAATATAACAATTGATTTTTTGTCATTATTTTTGTTGACTGGTTTTGAGAGATTAATTAGTCTCATAGAAAGAGAGAGACAGAGAGACAGAGAGCATTATGAACCAGACAAGGAATTTTCCCAGCTGTAGCAGTCAACCACAGGTCTTTCATCAGAAGAGATTTTTGTTGCTTTCTACCCTTCTTCTGTAACTTAAGGAGGGTTTTTGTCATTCCATATAAAAAGCGAGTCCTTGCATATCGGTAGAGTGAGGGATATTTTTTTTAAAAACCCATACCCCAGAATAGTCCTAGATGCAGGCCTAGAAGTGGCACAAAGACCACTAGCTTGCTTGCTTGATTCCCTCCCACCTTCTGGCAGTATTGCAGCCTTGGGAAGAGAGGATCAATTGAGTAAGCCCAAGATACCTGGCACTGTTACAGGTGCAGGTGTCAAAGGAGGAGCACTGAGGCAAAACTCTTGTTTTCATCTCTCAGACAGATTTGCAGACGGGGTGGGGATAACACAGAGGCAAACATTATGCTTTGGCCTCTGGATACCACTATAGCAGTAATATGTTCTCTTGGAGATTTGCTGTCTCCAAAAACATAGAATGTATTAATTGGGACAAGAGTGGCTATCTAGAGCTGTCCATCTAGACAAGAATCATAGCCCCTTTCTGGTGGCTGTTCAATGTAAGCCCTGCCCCTGCTGGCAACTCTGTTTGCCTTTCTTGGAACACAAAAGGCTTCCTGCAAGACCCTCTGCAATTTTGTTTCTTTTTCTTTGCGGAGCTCAGCAATATGTCAAGTGACAAAGGCCAGTCCTGGCTCAATATGGAAAAGGCCAAAGTGGACAGTAAACTGTACAACTTCAGTCAGCCTGCAGTCTCTATCACATGCCTCCCAAGCAACAAGGGATGTCTTTCAGCTCCAATTTGTTTGTTTGTTTATATTTTTATTCCTAGGCCGCCCTTCTCTAACAATAGTCTCCAGTAGTTTCCAGCTATTAAAATCACAGGCACAAAGTTCACATATAAATTCCAGATTAAAAATAAACCTATATAGACTTGAAAATAAGAACACTTTAAAACATTCCATTGAAACTAGGGTTGTGTGCTTTGGCGGTCAAAGTGGCCATCTAAGCCCAAAGCTTGGGCTCGAATGGTCAATTCAGCTGCTGAAGCGCACAACCCTACCAGTATAACAAATCAGATTCCTACTCCATCACTAAGGGGGGGGGCAATAGAGGGGCCTCATGCAGATATCAGCAGGTGCTCAGCCTTGACCTTAACCATAAGCCTGGCAGAAGAGTGCTGTTTCAGAACAATCAGACAATTCCAAAAGGACCCAGATCTTGGCTGGAGCCAGGGCCAAAAGGTCAAGGCTCAGTGCCCTTTTCTGGGGCCGGGGAACACCAACAAGTCGGCACTAGTGGAGCAAAGTGTTCTTCGAGGGTTACACTCAAAAGGTGGCCCCTAAGAAAAGACCACGTAAGGCCTTAAAGGTTAAAAACCAGCACCCTGAACTTGATCTGAAACTTGATTGGTAATCAGTGTAGCTGCTGGAGAACAGGTAGAATGTGGCCTCTTCATGGGATCCCCGGGAGGCCCCTGGCTGCTGCATTCTGGGCCAGCTGTAATTTCCAGATCAGAGACAAGGGCAGGTCTGCAAAAAGTGAGTTATAGTAATCTAGACTGAAGAAGACCTCTGCCTGGATCACTGTGACTAAGTGTTCTGTGTCCAGGTAGGGCACTAGTAGTTTCACCTGGCAGAAATGCCTGGCTAGCTACTTTTGTGACCTGTACTTCCATAGTAAGGGAAACACTGAAGGCTACCCCCAAATTCCTGATGGTTGAAGGACACACCAGCTTTAAGTAGTGGCTTGTTCATATTCAAGCAAAAGAATATATGTACTATGCAGCTATTGCTCTAACCTGGATGGCCTGGGCTAGTCTAATCTCGGAACCTAAACAAGATTGGCCTAGTTAGTATTTTGGAGGGGAGACCTCCAAGGAATACCATGATTGCGACACAGAGGCAGGCAATGACAAACCACCCTAGAAGTCTCTTGCTTTGAAAACCCACTATACGTCAGCTGCAACTTGACAGGACTTTCCAAGCACAAGCAACTTCATCATAGCCGTAATTTGTGGACATTAGTTGCACGTAAGGGGTAGAAATGATCTTGTCTCCTGATAGTCAATAGCTATCAGTCCCACTCCTTTTCTATCCAGGTTCAGCATAATCTCTAAATATGCATGTAAACATCACACAGTTGGGGACACTGAGTTCTGGATTATATGTACAATGTGTAAACACATCAGCTCTTTCAGAAATTATATTAAAATATGGGAGACCAGCAGTTATGATATTGCTGTTTATTTTCTCTAGAGGCTTTGTAAACAAAGCCTGTTGCACCCAGGAATTTAACGGGCATTAGCACATACACCTGCACTGTGACCTTCTTAGGTTTCCCCCCACACTCCCAATTTGATCTTGAGATCCAGTGTGATGTACTGGTTAGGAGTGCAGACTTCTAATCTGGTGAGCCTGGTTTGAATCTGCGCTCCCCACATGCAGCCAGATGGGTGACCTTGGGCTCGCCACAGCACTGATAAAGCTGTTCTGACCGAGCAGGAATATCAGGACTCTCTCAGCCTCACCCACCTCACAGGGTGTCTGTTGTGGGGAGAGGAAAGGGAAGGCGACTGTAAGCCACAACCTGAGACCTGCTCCTTCTGCTGATGCCCTTGGACTGCCTGAATGAATCCATGACTCACTGGACTAAGACATTCATTGCATCCTATCTGTCCCATGGCATTCTGTTTTTTAAATACTGATTCTTTCTGCCTCCCTGGCAGCTTGTCTGTGCTTCCTTTCAGCAGAGAACTGAAACTTGAGACCAACACAGGAGGCACAGGTCAGCAGCTGGGTTCCCTCCCTTGCTTGGGGGAAATGGAGGGTGGGAGGATGCTAGGGATGGGGCAACTAACCAGCAGCAGGGTCTTTAAGAGAGGTCAGCACCTCTTCCATTCAACAAAGCAGGAAGAGGAATAAAAGGACAGATAAGCCCCATGATTTGCCCTCTTTCCATAAAGAAACAGTTCTTGGTTCTCTCTGAAAAGAGTCACAAAAGGAAAATAGCCTTGAAAAAGAATAGTATAATCCCAATTCTAGTAGACTGTTTTCTTTTAAACACAATCTTCTAAAACACCTAGGGAAACTTTTGTTTGTTTGTGCTGTGTGGTCTGCCAGAAATTCTAGAAGACAGAATGCTAGACAAGATGGACCTCATTCTGATTCAGAAAGGTAATCCTCATGTTTGTAAACAAAGAAATATAAACATGGAGGCCAATCAACATGAACAGGGGGACTTCATTTTCGGAATCATGCATGGGGATCACTTCAGCCTTGAGTACTTTGGCAAACTCCATCTATAGAAATGCAATGGCACCAATGCAGTCAATGAGAGAATGTAGGAATTCAGCCTGCTATGTGAAGCAGGCAACAATAAGACAACAGGCATTGCAGTGTCTTGTGGGTTTCCTGCCCAAGTTGCTTTCCCATATATCCATTCATCTATTTTTATATTCATTTGCATATTTATTTATTCTGGGATTGTCTGTTTATCCAAAACTAAATCGGCAACCTTATTTTATTTAATTATGTGTGTTGTGTATGTGTATGAATGTATGTGTGTACATATAGCTTTAGCTATGTAAAATATAGCACCATTTTTATTGGGGGGGAGCTAATGAATTTGAGTGTTAAATCCCACCGTGGGTCATCAGTTAATTAAAAGTCTGATGTATATATACAGCTGATACTTCTTACCCTAATGAAGAACATTAATTCCAGAACATGTGTGGCTGCAGTCACATTGCTACAAATTACTAGAGTCTTCCCTTTATCTGCTTCCAAGAAAGTCTCCCCAGGTTTGTTTGGAAGGGGGGGGGGGAGAGAAAAAAAATATGATGCCTTAGTTCTAAACAGCATAAATTACATGTATCAATCAGAGGAGGCTTAAATTAAAATACACATTTGGCAAACTGATATGAATATGTTGATCTCATCTGTGAATCAAAATGATTTAATGCCAGGGCTGACCCCCCACTGATCAACATGAAGGTCACTGCAAACTGATTGATTCTCATTGAGAAATGTTGTTCTGTCTGTTAAAGGTGCAGTTTTATAATGTGTAGCTAACCAGTAATTCTCATGTTTGGCAGACTGATTTATTTTTTACAAAGGAAAACAGTATTCGTCGCTTTATTTATGTAATGCAAAACAGATAGCTAAATTAAAAAGTTTAAAAATGCAGGTGGTTTATGGTTCTAGCCTGAGGGCTCTTCCATGTGTTCACAATATTTTTCAATCCAGAAAACTACTATGTGATAAATAGAATGTTACACCTTTCAGGTATGGAAGGACCATAAATCAGTCTCCCCTTATCATTCCCTACATGCTTCCTGGAGATGAGTATAACTACTTGATCATCATACATTATGAGGCAAGCCTTTCCGTTCCCTGTATAAATAATTTTGGGTACATCTCTAGCAAGCAGGTGGCAATACAGAGGTCTTATTGAAATCTAAGCAGGGTCTTTCAGTTTTACGATTATTTCTCCTGTCGCAAAGTATAATTGTGATTCCTTTTCATAGCAAACGTGATGACATCATAGCTAGCAATAGGGAAATGAATGTCTACCCTTGGAAAAGAATGGGGTTTGAACACTTGGTAAACATAAGAATATTACTGCGTGAATTTTAATAAGGAACTCCCTTATTTTAGAAAAAAAATGCCCAAGTTTAAACCTGAACATAGCTGTTAAGCAATTTCAGAATTTTATTTATTTAGATATTTATATCCAGGTTTCTCCCCCAAATGGACCCAAAGTGATATAGAAAAAGAAAGAAAAAATACAATAGGCATAAACTAACTGGCCAAAGAAACAGATGCTAAGGACAGTAGAGCAATGGGGACAGTAGCAGGAGAGGGAAAACAAAGTGATAAGGAATTGGTTTCTCAAGCCTCAACCAACGTATACCATCTGTTTCAATTTCCCTGTTTCTTGCTGACCCTCCTGTGTCTTTTTCTTCATGGAATGACCTTCTCAGACACCTAGCATAGGCCCTCTAGCCGTTGAGTCACAAGATAGTGGCCGTATGTTCAGTGTAAATTGCTTGACTCTTGAGTAGTGTTGCCAACCTTCAGCAGAAAGAAGAGGCCAATCAGAGCTCAGACATAGGCACCAACCACAATCTATAAAGCTCTGCTCCTAGGATCCCTGGTGGTTCATTTCTGGATTTTCTCAGCAGTGGTGGGTTGCTGGCAATCACGTTTGTGGTCTTGCCTGGGGAACATATATCCAAGGACTGAAACAGCAAACTTGCAAGTAAACAAGGAACCAGTTCATTTTGAGATTACGTTAGGAAATGTCTTGGTGCTTTTTCTTTGCCGGGCTATATTTAAGCTCATCCCCCCAGTATTGGTTGACTTTTCGGCATTATTCCCATTGGCAGAGCATGAGTGTGCAATGAATCCCAGCCCAGCAATTGCAGCACCCCAGCTCTTCACATTGCACTGGCAAACCTCTCCCCTCCAGGATGGCACAAGATTTTAATGACTTTGACTGCTTTGAAGGTAAAAGAATTCTGGAGGGGAGGAAAGTAGAAGTGGGGGGGGGACCTTACCTTTCACCAAAGATTCCTGAGCAAACTTCACAGTTATGCTTTGAAAACTCACTAAAAAAAAAACAACAATTTGTGGCCAAGCATGATTCACAGTCCACCTTTCAGCATTTTTAGGATTCATTCTAGCAATCACTGATGGTTGGAATTCCTGGTATATTGACTAGGTAATGCCGGGAGCATTTGAGGCTTTCAGCACTATTTTGGGAATGGGCAGTAAAGAACCACACTCATCTCCTTTTTGTCAAACAGTGTCATGACTTCTTGTTTGCAGCAGGGTCATCAAGCAGCCCTACCTGTGCACTGCACCTGGCCTCCGTTCAGGCTCTGGCTGATGAGTTGGAGGTCCCTGTGCCTAAGGGTAAGATGGAAGGTCCAGGTCTTGCTTGACTCTATTCAAGGTTCTTCCCAGCTCCCTGAAGATAAACTGGCTCCCCTTAGGGCCTTTTGTCACTCTAGTATTGACTTGGCAAAAGTGTACATTCAAGGAGATTCAGGCCCTTTTGGGCCACCACAATTTTGTTTGCAGGGTAGTCTCCCCAGGGTGGGCTTTTTGTCTAGCCAGGGCTGCTTTAAGGGTTTGTTCTCCTCACCATCATTCTAAAATCACAATGGGCATGGCTTGTTGGTCTAATTAACTTTCCCATCATTGTTTAATGGTGGGTTTCTCTGGCAACACCCCCCCCCCGACTTGAGCCTTTTCATGCAAATTCATTTGAAATTCTCAAGTAGTGTTGGGTTCAGCATATTTTTTGCTGGATGTTGGTATGTCAGGCAGTGGCCTACCATCTAGGTGGGGGCAGGCATCCCTAGGGGTCTTACTTTTCTATAATTGGTCCCAATACTGGTGGTGATCACCAACTGGGGCAAAGCATTCAGGGACAGAAGGGTTTGCTTTTTGCGTGATGACCTGGCTGTTGTCCAGGTCATCAGTTGCCAAACCTCATGCTCTGAGTAGGTTATATGTCCTGTGCTTGTCACATAACATTTTCAGTGCAGTATATTGCAGATGCCTTGTCTTACTTTCAAGAGGAGACATTTCAGACCTTAGCCCTGGAGGTGAACCACCACCCAAACCCTTCCTGGAGAAACTATGGGTGCACAGATTGATCATGTAGGGCATATTGCTCCATTGCTCCCTCCACATGACATTCATACTCTCAGACAATGGATGCCTTCCTGTCTTTCTCCTCTTTTTTGGGGGGAGGGGGTAAGCTCTTGGCCCACTGCAGAGTTCTTAGTTCTTCAAAATCTTGCTATCACAAGGGAGTGGGGTCTTGCACCTAGGACCATGGCTGTTCACCTGTCCACCATATTTTTCTTCACCAAGGCTCAGACTATCCAGGCTATTCAGACCCTGCCACTCTTTTGCAGCCCACAGGGCAGTGGAGGGTTGGAAGAGGCTCACTCTTACAAACCAGATGCCCAGCTTCCAATCATCCTGGCTGCATTTTTGCAGCAGTTTTCAATAACTTATTATTCTGATCTTAAAGAATATTTCAAGCCTCCTTTATGCTGGCTTTCTTTGGAGCATTTTGTTGCTGTTAGTTGCAGCTTCAATACCAGAGCATCCCCACTTTGCCAGCAATGTGGTGACATCACTTCCTGTGTGTGATGGAAGTGATGTTGCCAATGATGCAAACCTAGGCCTAATTTTCCTGCTGGCAAGTCCCTCCCACTTCCTGCAGTTGCCAGCAGGTACCTCACAACCAATATCTTGTCACCCTTTTCTCAGGGACAAAATGGCCAGTCCCACTGTACTGTGGAGCCAATTGGGATTAAAGCCTCAGGACACATTTAAATGGCTCACTTCATCTTTAAAATTGTGTTGGCATCCACAGTAGAAGAAGAGTTGCTTCTTATACCCTGCTTTACACTACCCAAAAGTATCTCAAAGCAGCTGTCAATTCCCTTCCTTTCCTCCCTCTCCGCTGTGAAGTAGATGGGGCTGAAACTGTTCTGACAGAACTGCTGTATGAGAAATGCTCTAATAAGACTGTGACTAGCCCAAAGTCACCCAGCTGGCTGCCTGTGTTGGAGATGGAAACCAAACCTGGCTCTCCAGATTAGAAGCCTTCACTTTTAACACCAAACTGGCTCTCTCACGAGACATTATAACATGTACTTTGGCCCTCAGTCTCCAACCTTCTATGTAAACTGCTCTGAGCTGCAAGGGAGGGCGGTATATAAGTCTAAGAAATAAATAAATAAACAAGCAGATAAATTATGAACTTTCACCATCAGGGCAATTGTGAAAAGATTAACACAGAGGGCAGTAGCTGAATGCAAATGGAATGGAAATACCTTTCTATCCTGCCTTCAAGGCAATATTCATTAATGTCCAGCTTTACACCGTTACAGGATGAATCCGCACTCAATTTTCTGTGTAATCATTTTGGTACCAAAAAGGTGTTATGGAGAACCCAATGAAGGCAGAGATATAACATGGACAGAGGTAAGGTTTCTGTCCTTACAAGAGTTTTGTAGGAGAATAATTTTCGGCAAGTATAACTTTTCTTCCCATGTAAGGCAAACTGTAGCTGAGGAAATCCCGCTCTATAATGATTGAAGGTACAGTCATGATAGCCAGTCATCCTTTGTATAAATGGATCCCTGCATTAATCTAGGATCACAGAATACAAAGACATCTGCAGATGCCTATTGAAGCACGACACTCACATGCTGAGCCATTCTGTATTTTAACATGCTCATTTGGAATGAAGAAACTTCACAGGAATTTATAAAGAGGTCCGGTAAAGCAGGCCTGTCGAACTGCTATAGGGCACTGGTTACAAACAGAGACCACAATCCGGCACACAGTCAGGCACTCTGACACCTGCTGATTTCTAGGAGTACGCCTAACTCTGTGCTAGATTGTGCCACATATTCTACTGCCAAAAATGCTCAGGAAGGTGACAGAAGAATTATCTTTCATCCCTCCAGGCCTATTCACTACAGTGGGCAGCAGTGTAGAAGGGTACCCTGCTGTGTGCACTGCAGCAAGTTCGGTCAAAAATATCTGGGCACAGATGGTAAGTAGGAAGACACACTTTGTCACTTGTAAGGGGAAATGGTTGTGCGTGTGAAAATGTGTGTGCTCAGATTATAAAGTCTTTCTTTTTAAGATAATTAATGTGATGTCAACAGTTTGTCTAGTCAGTCAACGCAAGAGTAAAAAATAATTTCTTGATCTCTTAAATTCTGAAAAGCATCAAAAACAAATAGCCCAATAAATTCCTGGGCCAGCCAACCAGCTAATAAGAATATAAGAAGGCCATGCTGGATCAGACCAAAGGCCCATCGAGTCCAGTGACCTACCAGCTGCCTCAAGGAAGCCACAAACAGGAAGACTGTATCAGCATCGTCCTTCCTGATTTGAGAAAGTGTGCTACTTCTGAAAGTGGAGGGGCTAGATATCTATCATGACTAGTAACCATGGACAGCCTGCTTTCTATCCTGCATAATCTATGTATGTGAAGTTGGGATAATTTGCCCCAATATGCATTACTTTACACTTGCTCACATTAAATCTCATTTGCCATTTTCTTTTTTTGGAGCTCTTTGCAATCCTTTTCTGTCTTAATTACCCAATATATTTTGGTGTTACCTGGAAACTTGATTATCTCACTACTCACCCCTAAAAAAACCCATCACTTTTTTAAAAAGCATCTTCGAGTGTGATGGTCTCCAAAGCCAAGGCAGGGGATGTAAATGGGCAAAGAAGGGTAACCCCATTCTTGGAATCTCCTCACCATGGAGAATCCTTAAATTCAGTAGGAGAATGATGGATTAAATCCAGGGTAGTTGAGGGAGACCAGACCCTTAGTACCCTTAGGATATTCATTTATTTCAGACCTTTCAATAAGAGTAGAATTTTCACTAATATATTTTTCTCCAGAATTAAAAAATAGTACCTGAACATTAGGAAATCATTGCCAACCAACTGCATAGAAATGGTTGCATTTAATATGGCTTCTCATCTAAATCAGTACTTAATCTAGATGAAAAGCTGTCCCCCAGATGGTCCCTAGGAACCCATTACAGATTGTAAATAGCTAATAGGAGAATAGAATTCTCCTTTTCCTTTATTTTTGTTTCTGTATGTTGTATGTTTCTATGCCCATCCTGTGTGTTTGGTCTGCCTGTTTTTGTGGTTGATATTTGTTTGTTTCCTTTACATAGTTTCCACTTGCAAAAATTATATTTATGAAAGCTGTTTATGCATTTGTATAAGTATATACTAACACTTACAAAATGTATGTTGCTTATATGTATAATGTATAATGGTGATTCACTGGCGCACAAAGAAGTCATGCATTTGTACATTCAGATCAAACATTTGACATGAATAACTAGTTTAGTTTAGTGGTTAAGGATGTCAGACTACTATCTAGGAAATGCAGATTCGAATCCCCAGGAAACATGGAAACATACTGGGTGACCTAAGGCCACTCTAACATATACCACAAGGCTGTTGTGAGGAGAGGAGAGAAGAGAAGAATGGTGTATGGCACTTTGTGTCTCCAGTGGGGAGAAAGGTGGGTACAAAAAAGGCAATTAATCAATTAAATAAGTAAGAAATAGAAAGTGACTCAAAAGCATAGGCACATCCACTGGATTTTTTCCTCTTCCCCTCCTGTAGCCCTGCAGATCATCCTAACATTTTGTTTCTTGGGGTCAGCAGACCCCCAGGAACACCAGAAGGGGCAAAATGTGCATGTGTGTAGTGGTGAAAAGCTTCTAGTCTGGAGAACTGGGACTGATTCCCCATCTGCCACATAAAGCCATCTGGGAGACTTTGGGCCAGTCACGGTTCTCTCAGAGGTCTCTCAGCCCCACCTACCCCACAGGGCCTCTGTTTTGGGGAGAGGAAGAGTAGGTGATTATATGCTTTGTGGAGATTCCTTTGGGTAGTAAAAAGTGGGGTATCAAAAACAGTTCGTTTTCTCTTCTCATGGGGGGGAGGGGTTTGCAGCATGAAGGGGGGATTGTCAGAAATCACTGCCCGGTATTTTGCAAACAGAAATGACATTCCAGTGAAGGAGCTGCCATGCTTGGATACATGCCACCTTCCTATAAGTTCAGTCTTTACCCAGGAGAAGCAAAATCAAAACTGATATAATTAAATCAATCCAGCAAGCATTGCAAAATATACAGTCCCTTATAATAACTTATCATCTTTTTGAAACTATAGTAATGTGACAGCCTTGCCCACAGAGTATACCTAAAATAAAACACAACCTCTCTGATACCCCTCAGAACCTTTGTAGGGGAAGGGATGCACTGGTTTTCATTCTCCTGTAGTTTGTTTGCAATGTTTTCGTGCTTTTCTGTGTAGCCCTCACTATTTTAATTATCAGCCTGTTTTTTAAAAACCATGTCTAATTAGAAGAGTTTAAATCCCTCATTATAGCATATTCTCATGCAGAACTTGAAATGGGAGTGATTATGAACTGTTCTAATAAACACCAGATTTCCACTCTTAAAAGACTGGAATTATTGTTTATATCAGTATGCATATTAGTTTATCTCAAGATGTGTTAGATTACATTCATTAACTTCACATCTGCAACAGCAGACATTAACCATTTGTATGAACTTCATTCTTCTGAATTTTTCAAAGCTTGTTATGGTGCACTGATTGCTTGCTTTAGCTGTAAACAGACCCCGAAACTTGAGGCATGATCCAGCCCAAAGTATATGCTTTTGTATCCCACTTAATTTGATCATAGAGTTCACATTAGGGACAGAAAAGCCATCGCATAATATATTGCATTGGGATAAAACTATTGTCATTGGGGTTGTGAAGGTTTACCCTTAGCATTGGCAGGTATCAAGAAAAACTGGAGATAATGTACTAGTCAGTGCATGCAAGGGAAAGAAAGAATGTATATGCAAGACCAACGGAGTTTTGCAAGAGAAAGATGAGGGAACAAGAATCCACAATCATTGGGGCATAGGAATTCTCCAGAGGTCCACTGACTGAGGAAAGGGAATGCATGCCCTCTGTTTTTACTCTCTATTTTTCTTCTCTTTATTAAATTTCTGTTTCCCCGTGGCAATAATGATGGGGGGGGGGGGAGGGATAGAATGATTTGGCTGAGATGTGCCTGACAGACAAATCCAAACAAAATTGCAAGTGCAGAAATGGTCTTAATTACTTTCAGGTTCCATGATTAGGAACACATCTGTCCATTTAGTCTTGACATTTTTATTTCCCTTACTATGTTTTTCTCCACCAAAGTTGAATCCAAATAAATAAACTTAGCTTGTTTCTTTCTGTAAAGATCTTCATTATGCTGAAAACTATGGTCCACTTTCTGCTTAAGGACGATGGGGGATATTGGGGAGTGGTGTGCCCTGACATTCAGAAGAAGAAGAAGAAGAGTTGGTTCTTATATGCCGCTTTTCCCTACCCGAAGGAGGCTCAAAGCGGCTTACAGTTGTCTTCCCATTCCTCTCCCCACAACAGACACCCTGTGGTGTGGGTGAGGCTGAGAGAGCCCTGATATCACTGCTCGGTCAGAACAGTTTTTATCAGTGCCGTGGCGAGCCCAAGGTCACCCAGCTGGTTGCATGTGGGGGAGCGCAGAATCTAACCCGGCATGCCAGATTAGAAGTCTGCACTCCTAACCACTACACCAAACTAGTTATACCTTATTTTATCTGCCACAGAACACTTTTCTTGTTTCTGTTTTACGGGGTTTTATTCTTTTATTGTAAACTGCCACAAGCCAGACTGGCATTGGGAGTGGCGGTGGATAAATAATAATAATAATAATAATAATAATAATAATAATAATAATAATAATAATAATAATAATAATAATAATAATAATAATAATAATAATAATAATTAGAGGAAAGGAGGCAAGCTGTTCTAATGCTATCTCTTGGATGGTGGGGTTAATTTCACTTTTTGAGGAGATGGTGAACAGTTCTAAACAATGCATTTTTTTCCCCAGAGCATGCTTCCTTCCATAACAAATGCCCTACCAGTAGCATATCTATGGTGAATACACACAAACAGGGAATGGAAATTGTTGAAGAAGCATGTTTAATTTTGTATTTGTTGTCAAACTAAAGAAAAGAAAACTGTTGGCAGATGTGATAATTTATTGTAAAAAGGATTTAAAAAATTCGGCACATCAATATTTTCCTCTGAGCCGAAAAACAACAAGCTCATTTCAACTCTATAAACACAAATAAATACAGTCAACCTGCAAACAAATTTTCAAATGTGAGATTGTATGTTTAAAGCAATGCAAAGCTTCTTACAATTGTTTGTTACTACTTTCATCTAGGTCCTGTCCTTTCATTGACAGACCCATCTCGTTTGTACCCTCAAACAGGCTAGGGAGTGTTCCAAGGCATGATAAAGTTTAAGGTCATTTCTGATGGTACTGATTTACTCTGCTCTGGTTCAGCCTCACTTGGAGTACCGTGTTCAGTTTTGGGCACCCCAGTTGAAGAGGAATGTAGACAAACTGGAGCATGTCCATGGGAGAGCAACAAAGATGTGAGGGGTTTGGAGACCAAGATGTATGAAGAAAGGTTGGGGGAGCTTGGTCTGTTTAGCCTGGAGAGGAGACAACTGAGAGGGGATTTGATAACCATCTCCAAGTATTTAAAAGGCTGCCGTATAGAGCAGCAGTCCCCAAATCCTGGTCCAGGAACAGGCATTATGGGCCGTGCATAATGGGCCATACAGAGCATCAAATATCCTCCTGAATTCAGATTGTTGTCTGTGTAAAATGGTTCCATACATACTTTCCAAAGCATCTAGAGAGAGGTGTGTAATGTTCTGGACTATATGCCAGCAAACATTTTACTAATGCCATCAAGTTGTGTGTGTGGGGGGGGGGGCTTCTTTCTCCCCTCCAACAGGTAGGCAGTGCTTTTAGAAATAGTAATGTCAATCCATGCATACACCATTTCTGCACAGAAGGAACTCTGAATCAGGGCCAATACATACAGACAGATTATATTTTTCACTGTATGTGCTAATTTTATACTGTCAATTTTATGATGTTTATTGGGGTGGGGGAGATTGTTTGGGGTAGATTTCTTTCCTAAGAGTGATCACCTTCAGTATCAGAAACAAAGCAGAAAATTGAGCAGAAAGCCCGGCTTTTTTATTGCCCAAAGGCATTATTCATTTCCCTGACACATTATGTTTTTAATTAAAATTGCACATGAATTAATTAAAATGTTCATTCAGACACTTTTTTTCCTCATGGATGCTTTGTAACTCTCCCAGTATTTGAGTAAAACGCAACAGCTCAACAAACGGCTGCCTTTATCAGCCTCGACTCTAGCTGACAGACTGTCATGTTCCCTCCACCTTTATCTCTCAGATGTTCTAATTTTTTTAAATACATCCCTCAATGTAATATTTATTCTTCTGCCACCAGCACCCTCCACTGGTTATTCAGGCTAAGGTTTATTAAGTAGATGTTGTCAGGAATAGACAGGGATGGATTCACAAGAGGAGATGCAGATAGGCTGTCTCAGGAGGAGAGTGGTGCTCTATGTCTGGAAGGACTAGAAAGGAATTTTGCTGAACACCACACTATGGGGGTTATTGGATGTTACTAAGATGAAGAAAGCATTACTATCACCATGATGGATTATAGGTTCAGGAAATTATAGCATTATTTTGATATTATCATTGAACTCATAAAACTTTATACACTACTTTCACCTCTCTAGGAGTCTACATCATTCTTCCCTTCTCCAAGCTTGTCCTCGCAATAACTATCCCATTGCATAGGCTAACTGCAGAGGACCCAAGGACACCCAGACCATTTCCACACTAGTGATAGCCTTCCCTTTTGACTTTTTAAAGTGTCAAACTTTGTATTTGTTTCCTCACCTAATTTTGCCTCTCCACAATTTGTACACTCACTTACCCCAAGGTTAACGAATCCCTAGTTACAGTGATTTAATTTTTAAGGTGGATCCTAATTTGGGGCTGCCCAATAGGGAGATCCTTGCATTTGGGTTCTCCCCCCCCCCCAGGCCACCATTTTGATTTGTTTCTACACACCTCCTTCCTTAAAACATCCATTGCCATTACCTTCTCCCAACAGTTGGGTCTACTATGGTATGCAAACAAAAAACAAAAAAACCACCCCATACACATTTTAAAAAGAGGTGATTTAACAGCATTAGTGAACTGACCAGTGAAAAACTGTGAGTGCATAATAGTCCTGGGTTTAATGTGTTTGTACTCAATTGTGATTTTATGAAACTACTGTGAGTCACCATGAGATCATTCTGGAGAAGGGTGGCCTAGAAGTCAAAGTATTATTATTGATTATGATGATGATGCTTTCAGCACCATTATCCTCAAGTGAGTCTGGAAACAGATTGCAAGCCAGCAAAGATGGACCAAGAGTGGATTGATAGTTGGCACCTTCAATCCATTCCACACAGCAACTGTAGCAGACTTCTAAACCAACAGTGCTATTTCTGATTGTCACATAGTGTGAGCAAAGAACAGATGACCACAGAGTTTCTAGCTTCCTGGCTTCTGTCAGGTGGTTTTGGGGTGGGGGCTGGTGGTAATGGTAATATTAATATTTCCTTAAATGAGATGTTTCTGCTGTATTCATGGACACTTTGTTATGTTTTTGTATTGCTCTGATAATCAAAGTGTCAAAAAATCTGAAGTAAACATTTACTTGAGATGTTTTAACCTGTATTTTCTGTCAGCAGTTTACGATACTGGTGTTGAATTTCTCTCTCACACACACATGCACACACAATCACTCAATGTTTAGTTCCTTTTACTTTCACACAGGAATTATGCTTGGTAGGAAGCAGTTCAGGAATTGTTAGAAATGATGCACATCGGATAGGTACAGTTGGTGGTTAATTTCCACAATGAACTGGGTTCTATCCAAATTATTTTACCTCTATTGAAAAAGAAATGGGAAGATTCCCCCTTGAACTCTGAGAAGCTATGCTTAGCAGGAATATTCCCTTTTAAACGTTTTTGGTTTATTTTCGGGTTGGGGCTTTATTAAGGGCAGCATTTTTAGTATGTCAACATTTCAAAGGTGGTGGTAGTTGTTTTGTTATTGTAATTATTTTCAGACAGTTTTCTGTTTGGAAATTTCAGTACCCAAAAATCATGCCCTTAAAAAAAACCTCTGAATAAATCGAAACAACTTTGGGACATTCCCCTACCCCCAATCCTGAGAAAGCAGGAGTGGGTAAGGGAGAAGGGGAAAGGAAGGGCAGAAGAGACTCTATTGTTTCCTGTGGATAGTAAATTTGGCTAGGAACCCAAAGGTTAAGCTGCAAAAATAATTTTTTAAATGTTCAAATATTTATCACATAAAATGCACTAGTTCAACATATTGAAAACATAGTCATCATAATTTAAAAACATCACATTTCTAACTACACATTGAATAGCCACAGAATCCAAACATCTGGCCAAAGAGTCTGGGGGAGTCGATGGATGGCTGTCCATCAACAGACATAGCTAGGTATCATCAACATACTGATGACACCTCAGGCTGAAACTCTGGACCGTATGTACCAAGACAATCTCAACATAGGGCCAAGCCAAGTCACCTACAATTGGTGATGATAACCTGTAAACCAATACTGGGTCACATTCAGAAGGAAAGATACCATAAAGGTTAAGAAACAGTTCATCAGAGATTCTTCACTTCAAATGTAAGGAATACATGTCTTATAAATATTAATGCAGTCAATACCATTCATATCGAGGCATGAGTTTTTGAGTGCAAGCACTCTTCCTTACTCTGCCTGCACTTGAAAGCTCATGCCTTGAATAAATCTTTGTTGGTCTTAAAGGTACTATTGGGCTCTATTTTTTCGGTGCTTGTCCAACTCACAAGTAATTCTGATACTGGTGTCGCTTTCTTTAATGCCAGAAGAAGCTTGGAACACCAAAGAATTTGTGATTAGTACTATGTGGAATTTCTGTGATAGCTCTGTTTCATTGAGCGTCATTGGTGGGTGACTAGGGGCAGGGATTCAACTGCCAGATCTAGGTTAGGAAACTCCTGGGGGTTTGGTGATGGATCCTGGGGAGGACAGAGACCTCAGTGGAGTACAATACAATGGAGTCTAGCCTCCAAATCATTCATTTGCTTCAGGGGAACTGACCTCTGTAGTCGGGAAATGAGATGTAGTTCTGGGGAATTCCCAGGTCCTACCTGAAGGCTGACATCCCTACTGGGAGCCAATGGTATGATAACATGCTCTATACATTAGATTATGCTCAAACCCTCTCTGAAACCATTATGATGGTCTTTTACATAGCTGGGAAATGAGTTTGTAGTATGGAACTCAAGTCCTTGTGAAGTCCTTGTGGTAGAGCCAGAGAGGACACACGATAATTTATGTAAACTTTGGCATCAGGACTTCATTAATGCTCATAAGATAAGTGAGAACATGAAGAGGCAAGTTTACAAAAGCAATTGTTCTGAGTCCTGCCCCTTGCAAATAAAACAGCCATCCTCTCAGAAAACATTTTGGAAGCGTAGGGAATACAGACAGCTGTAGTGGGATAGCTATGAGTAATTCGGTCCCTCTTCACAGTCTCTCAGCCTTCCCCACTAACTCAACTAAGCCAATTTAGTTTAATTGAAGTCAATTTTGCAGAAATCAAAACACTTTGTCTCAAATTGGTTATGGTTTAGATGGATACGTTGTGAATATATGGAAGAAATATTTCAGTGGTGCCTATTCATGATCAGTATAAATAGCTTCTCATATTGTCTAGATCTGTGATGTCATTTCGGCCTCTAAATCATTAGGATTTCCATAAAAGAAAAATAAAATGAAAATAGATCTATGAATAAATTGTATCTATAAAGGAACATTACATTCTGCAATAGATCATATCCATGCCAACCTTAATTGTTAACATTTGCTGAAAGTCCCTTCTAAAAGTAAGGGTCATTTCCCTCAGCTCCAGTCACTCATCAAGGATATTCAAGTATAAAATATTTAGGGGATCTGCAGCAAATGGCTGGCTACAGCTGTGAAATCTGAATCACAAGCCCCTTAGACCTAGCTGGCCAAAGACCTGTCCAGTAGCAAATCAAGGCTCTCATTACTATGGTGAGGGCCTTGCAAAACACTCAGAGGCTGGTTCACACTGCTAAGTTCCCCCACAGGATAGGGGTCATGGGTGGCAACACTACATGGACAAACTCATGTAAACCTGGCTGTGTGCAGCATGAACAACAGCAATATTTCAAACCACCATAATGGTGGAAATTGCCACCTGTACAGTTCAGTTAACACAAGTCTTTTCCCACATAGTCACAGGCACAACCACGGCAGCCATGTTTGCCATCTCCCAGATGGGCACACATTTTTAACCTTCCAAGTATGGCAGAGAGCTCTTTAATACTATAGGTGCTAAACCTATTGCATGACTTTAGGCTGGAATAAAACGCAACACAACAATGTTGGGTACAAACATTGCTACAACTTTATTACCTCCCCACGGGAAGCTTGGTGCATCATGGGAGAGTGAGCCTGACCTCGCAGTCAGCAGACTGCATCAAAAATCCGCAAAGACCAGAGGCACAATGGGGGATCCGCACCATTCCAAGCCGGGATAGCAGATACTCTTGCCTTCTGGAAATCTGCCCTACCAAAAGCAACCTATGTGGGGGAGCCAACACATGCCCATCTCATTTGGCTATCTCCTGGCCACCTGGCTGCCCAGTAGGGTCAGCTGCGCTCGTTTACATGCTACCTCATAGAGAGGCCCAAACCTCAGGGAGTCTGATTGGAGGAATTGAGGCTAGATCTGATCCAGAACCCATTTATTTGTCTTTTTGGCAATCCACAGTAGCCATAAAACCCCCCTTCAACTCCACATTTCAAAGGAACCAACTATCTTCCTGTCATGTTCTTCATTGCTCAGTTTTCATATGCACACATAGTCATGGGGAATACTATGGCATTTATTAACTTGATCTTATCACCAGCCACACATCCTTACACCTAAACCCAAATAGATTTAGGATTGGGGTTGTAAGATTTCAAAATGGAAAATCTGATAGCTACTCATTTTAAAAAGTCCACAGTACCCAAAGACAACCTGGTGTAGCTCTCCCCCTGCCCCGCTCTCTCCCCCACACAAGCCATTTCTGTCTGCATCTGTTTTGCTCTATTATCATTCATCTGGGATACATGAACATTGTATGGCATAAATGTTTTATAGCAAACTTGGATGATGTACATGAAAACAGCTTTCCTCCTATTTAAAGGCACTTGCTCTTTTCCATAGGCCTGTGCATTCACTGTTGGTTTCCATGGTTAAATGTAGCAGATTTACATATTGGCTTGCCAATTGTCTCTCTACAACTGCACTAAGTCAATGACATCATTTATTAGAGAGATAAATGAGAGCAATTAAGCATCATGACTGTAGCTGCTGAAACTTTCTAGAATGAAAGTGTTATTAAAATGACAAAGTGCCCAGCAGAATCCAGCAATGACATGTTATTTAATCTCTAGACTAGAGCTGGTCGAGTGACCTCTGGTGGCATTCTTCAATGGTATGTTGTTCTCTTATGCAGGAATACAGAACCTTGAACATGACACGGCAGTCAGAGCTGATTGATGAGTCATTTGATTTTAAAACCTGTATTATCCAAAGTTATACAGGACTGGTGATGCACATTATTCTTCCATTCATATTTTGTTAATGTACACAATATATTTATTTTATTTTATTTATCTATTTTTTTACTTTATTCCCCACCAGTTTCGGCAAGCCAGCTCATGGCAGGTTAAAGAATAAAAATCCCATTATACATTAAAATTCCCATTAAAACCCCAATTAAAATTACAAATAACATTAATGCAAGCATAGTGGTGAAAGCAAGCCTACCCCTTACCCCGCCAGGGTAAAAGGGTAGTATCCGCTGGCTGCCACTGATGAAACAAAAATGTGGTAACATATCTTCCTTTGTGGGGGGGTATCTGAACTTCTCTCTGCACTGGCCTAATCCATAGACCTGGTGGAAGAACTCAGTCTTGCAGGCCCTATGGAATGCTGAAAGCTCCCACAGGGCCCATAGCTTTTTCTGGGAGCTTATTCCACCAGGTAGGGGCCAGGACTGAAAAGGCCCTTGCCGTAGTCGAGGCCAGGCAAGCTTCCCTGGGGCCGGGTACCAGCAGGTTGGTACCCACAGAGTGCAAGGCCCTGTGGGGGGCATAGGGTAACAGGTGATCCTGCAGATATGTGGGTCCCAGGCTGCATAAGGCCTTAAAGATCAAAACCAAACCCTTGAACCTGATCCAGGCCACAACTAGCAACAATGCAACTGCCTCAGCACAGGCTGGATGTGGGCCCTCGAAGGTGTACCTGTGAGGACCCTAGCAGCTGCATTTTGTACCAGCTACAATTTCTGGGTCAGAGACAAAGGCCGGCCCCATGTACAGCGAGTTACAGAAATCAGTTCTGGATCACCATTGCCAAGTGCTCAAAGGACAGATAGGGTGCTAGTAGCCTTGCCTGACGAAGATGGGAAAATGCCTGTTGGGCTACCTTCTTAACCTGTCCATGGATAGCGAGGCATCCAAGGTTACTTCCAAGTTCCTGGCCTGGGGCGTGGTGTTCAGTTGCATCCCAGCTAGGACAGGTAAGCGTGCTTCCTATTCTGCCCCCCTCCTACCCAGGCATAGGACCTCGTTCTTGGAGCGGTTGAGTTTCAGGTGACTCTGCTCAATCCATGGCTTCCATACATCTGGCAAATAGGGTTTTTTGGGGGGTGGGGGGAGTCCGGGCAGCTGTCCATGAGGAGATAGAGCTGGGTGTCATTGGCACATTGATGACAACCCAGCCCAAAACTACAGAATAGCTGAGCCAGGGGGTGCATAAAGATGTTGAAAAGTGTGGAGGAGAGCATCACCCGCTGAGGAACTCCACAAGAAAGCTGACAGGGATGTGACAGCTCATCCCTTACTGCCACTCTCTGGTACCAGTTTTGGAGAAAAGATCATAACCAGTCAAGGGCTGTACCCCATATCCCTATCATGATGAGGCAGTGGGCCAATAGCTAGTGGTCGACCACATCAAAGGCAGCCAACAAATCTAACATAATGAAAATGGCCAACGCACCCCAATCCAGCTGGTGTTGAAGACCATCCATCAGGACTACCAGTGCTGTCTCCACCCTGTGGCCAGGATGGAAGCCAGACTGATATGGATCAAGAGCTGAATTTTTTCCCAAGAATGCCAGGAGCTGGTCTGCCATGGCCCTTTCAACTACCTTACCCAGAAACGCAAGATGCGAGACTGGGAGGTAGCTGTCTGGGTCCCATGGGTCCTGTGATGGTTTTTAAAGGAGACGGTGAACCACCGCCTCTTCAGCCACTCAGGGAACTCCCCAGTCAACAGAGAGAGATTGATAATACCCCTGAGCTGGCCTCCTATCCGCTGGCCACCCGCTTTGAGGAGCCAAGATGGGCAGGGATCAAGGAGCAAGTGGTAGCCCTCATCAACCCCAGCAACCTGTCTATTTTACAGTGGGCAAAGCCAGATTGTCTACATAATAGTTTCAGGAAGAATGGTAGTTACTTTGGGGCACACAGTGATCTAGGGTTTTTAATGTTTTAAAAACCTACCGACTATTTAAAATCACTGCAACATCAAAACATTTGTTTTGGAAATTGTATTGCCTTTCTTATCATTTCAGATCTCATCACAGCAGACTGAAGTAAAACTTTGAAATCAGAGAGAAGCAAATCAGTTATCACTTAAGCTCAAATCATCCTATGTTCCTTAAGATTAATGTTTTTTAAAAAGCAGGATTGTCTTTCTTAGTGGTGATACAGTTACTTTGGGGGATATCATTTCTGCTATTGAACTTGTAGAGAATCAGGTGAAAAGCCTAGAAATGGGGTGAACCCAGCCTGGATGAGTGCCAACTCGGGAAACTCCATAGGAAAGAGCACATGCACCTGTAGGTAGCCCAGAATGGCATCTAGGAAGCTGGGAAGGCAGTGAGTTGCCAGTAACTGCAACACTTCCAGGACCTCTGCCATGACTTCCTGGAAGGAGCCAGTCATTGGAATCACAGGGAGATGAAACCTTCTGCAGAACAGGAATGGTGTGGGGGCAGAAGCCTATTCTTGGAGTGCTGGCCCATCCCCTACCCTCTCTTTCATGCAGGTGGCACATGAGCAGGAGCAGCTAGAAACCTGCCACAAGTGGAGGCATGATTTCTCCATGGGTCACCAGCGCATGAGGAGGCTACTGGGAGTCATGAGGGATGCCAGGAAAGGACAGGGGTACATTGCAAAGCCATTTGGGAAACTGTTGATGGTGCTGTGTGCGCTGGGTGACCCCAGAGGCCCTTCTCCTGCTCCATTGCTAGTGGGAGGTCTGACGGCACCTCCAGCAGTGTGGTCAGGCTACTGGGAGGTGCCAACACTGGTAAACAGCAGAAACCCATGACTGAGTACACTCTCCCTGCACCTTTCTTGGTGATTGCAGCTTTAACATCCTATGACAACCTTTCTCAACTTTTTTAACCATTGAGAAACCTCTAAAATATTCTTTGAGAAACTCCAGAAATGGCATGATCGGTCAAGATACAGTTAGGAAGCATAGCGCCCCTCCAGGGCCCTCATTGGCCATTTGGAGGGAATAGTTCAACATGACCATATATAATCATATCACCAATAAATATAGACAAATTTTAAAAATATATTAAACATTAATTAACTCCCATCTATTCGGGAAACCCTCCCAGGGCTATCAAGAAACCCCAGGGTATCACAAAGCCCTGTTTGAGAAATCCTGCCTTATGGACTGCGGCCTTGTCTCTGCCAAAACCCTTTTGAGTAGAACAAAAGAAGTAATTTCAAGCAGGCGATGGCAAAGCAAATTTTATCCAAACAATATAAGCAAAACAAGTTCCTAGGTACAGTCTCATTTGCATGTTACTTCATCAGTGATGCTGTAATGTTAAATTTAACAAAGTACAATATTATATCATATATTCATGCAAACCTTTTGTATATTATTAAAAAAAATTAAACAGTTTTATATACGTTTATCAATATTGTGCTGCATTTCTTTAAAGTTTATTTCTACAAAAGTTTCTATCAAAAGTAGTCTTGAGCAATCAACCTATATAGAAATGAAACCAAATATATAAAGTATTAATTGTATGTCCAAAATCTTTTACAACATCAAATTAACAAATTAACATATATCCAATATGTATATCTTATATTATAAGACATGTATATTGTACATCCAAATTCTCCAAATTCTTTTGAGAGCAGACTCATTAGACTGGGACCAAGCCACTGCAACACTGGTGTCCCTTAGGAATGCACTGTCAGGCCTCAAAACTAAGAACATTTACTAACAAGTAAATCTCTGGAACTCAGTAGGAATCTGGTTTGCCAGCATGTAATCAACATTCAGATTGTTAGCAAAGGATCCTTTGAGTTATACTTGTATATTGGGAGTCTCATCATCTGTTTTAAACCCTCCAGACAAAGCAAACTAGGGACTTATGTAAACTGTATTCCAATGTTTTACATTTTAAAATCCAATACCCCCTTGCTTTCGGATGTAGATACATATGTCGCTTATCACCTTCATGTCACCTCTGTGCATTCTGATATAATATGGCAGAATGACTGCTACTATTTAATTAAACAGAAATCTGGATTAACTCCAGCTGCAGGCTGTGTAATCTGTCATGGTGTGTTTGGAAAAAAGGGGGTGTTTTCCCCCCTTGGCCCATATTTCATTTCAGCATGGAAATCTGTTGTCCCTCAAATTGATCCACCTGCTGCAATATGGTTCCTCTTTCCTTCTGAATAAAACACCTTTCCAGTGTCTCACCAAAAGATCTTCTGAAAAGCAATGAAAATGCACAAGCAACAACAAAATGCTGTTCAATCAAGTTCAAAGGATGAATTCATTCATCTAGACAGATATTTATAAGTACTGCAGCTCAGTAGCGGGAGGACAAATGACTGTTCTGAGATGGGAGAAGCTCACTCCCCTGAGAGCAGCGACCAGGTCCTGATCCTAAGGCAGGGATTAAAATTTACAGGAATATTCCTAAAGCTATATTGATCAGGGATCAGGATTATGGTGACAGGATTATTAGAGTCTTGGTTTTATTTCTGAAAATGCCCTCCCTCTGTTTTCTAAAATTGCAGTCAGGAACCTTTTATAATTAAAGAGTCAAACTACATCAAAATTTAGAGCAAGAGATCAACAGAGAGCCAGTATAAGAAAACCTATTAGCATAACTGAAAATACACAATTTGTATTATCTCTAATTGATATGATGATTAATAATCCATAATGTTTCTGTAGTCCAAATACTGGTTGTTACAAATCCTTTATTAGGGAGGCGCACATGGGAGATCTCACGATATGTAATAAATATACACAGGAACAAATGCTTTAGTGCCGTAGTCTAAATCTGTGTATAGTTTACACTGGCAGCCATTCACCTCTATCATTTCCTTTTCTGTAAAGCATCTCTAAGGAGTCCTTCACTCTCATTCCCCTCATGTGCAGGTTATTCTAACAGCCCATCTCCCCTTTAATATACTTTAACGTAAAGATTTCATTTCTTTAGAAGAGCCACATTTCATTTCATACCAAGCCACATTTGAATCTAGACCCACTGGTTGGATCCCTAGGCTAAAGAATAAGTCTGAAACTGAGATTTGAAGAAAAACAAATGGTTTTCTGAGATAAAAGGACAGTGATGTATTTTGTTTGGTTGGCATAGTTAGTACAAAACGTTCATGAAGCCATGGTCATGGTAACTGGCTGAGAAAGAATAAGGGTCATCACACTGAACATACAGCATCGCCTGCCTCATTATCCTCTATACAGGGTTTGAGACTCCTCTGACTCTGAAACTCTTTTTATTCCTGAGTCATAGACTTTCGATATGTGTGACACACAAAGTCCAAGTCCAGGTCATACTGGTAAGAATGTAATTCTCAATTCTCAACTAACCTAGCTATAAAAGTGCTCTTTCAAGTGTATGAGAAATAACCATGTGAGGATTGGGGAAGGTCTGGGGTTCAGTGGCAGAACATGCTTTGCATGGCAAAGGATCCAGGCTCAATCCATAGCATCCATGGCATTTCAAACTAAAATAGCCATGAAATCTGCTAATATGTCTGCAAGTATGCTAGGTTTTACTTCAAGGTTCCTTTTCCATGTATCACGTTTCTCAGAGTTTTGATTATTTCTAGTATTCAGAAACCACTTCAAAATGGTTGTGATTTGATGCAACATCAACCCTAAGAAGGATTTGATTTACCCACACTGGCAATCTTCAAGCAGTGACTGGACAGATACTTATCAAGGATGCTTTAGGCTGATCCTGCATAGAGCAGGAGGTTGGACTAGGTAGCCTGTATGGCCTGTTCCATAGAGATAAATAAATGAACTAAAGAAATATTGGACTAAAGAAATATTGTGTCATCAAAACCTATACATACTGCTGGACTCATACTGCTAGATGGATCCTTTTCATTCTAAGACAAGAGTAAATAAAACCCTGTGTTATCCAATGGCCAATTTACCTACAAATGTTAGTATAGTGTAATCAGACTAACCTGGCATCCCCTCACCTCCATTTTGAAGATCCCTTACATGGAAATGTTCAGACATGAGATGCTGGACTGAAATGTTTAATTTGCAAGACAGGCGATGTAGAGATCATTGTCTGAAATTCCATACACTGCATGGACTTTACAGGCAGGGTAATTAAACATGCCTGGGTTTAGCATGAGTTGGGGTTTTCCTTCCAAATACCCCTGCCAAAACAAACCAGAAATAAAAAGCACTCTGTTCTCTGTGGGCCATAGCCAAAGTTGAAATGACCAGTTATTCTCTCCTTGTTATTCTCCTAGCTTTCTGTGTCATTCCTGTAGACCAATATATCAATGAAACCACAAAAGAGTGAGGATTTTTTTTAACCATTTTGAGAAATTTTAGGATGATAGCATAAAACCTAGCAAACAACTCAATGGTTATTGGCCCAGTGCTAAAACTATCTGTCCCAGCAACCGGGTACATTGGCTGGGGTATGCAAATTGCTGCTCCAATACAAAACAGCAAGCCATGATGTTATTCTGGTGTTGCAGGAGCACTGGAAAGCGGTTGCCAACAGATATACCAGCAAAAATGTATAGTTGCAAAAGGAAAAACAATAGATTTCCACAGTAAAACATCACAGGTCATGCATTCGGACTGATTTCGTCACTAAGGAAAGAGCAGGCCAGTTTTATTGAAACATAAAATTCATCACAGCACATGTGTATAGTTATACAAGACTGCCTTATTGTGCAGCTGTAAAATGATACATTGTTAGCCACAAGACCCTGTTGTCTAATCTGGTATTGCCATTCAGAGAAGATGGTCTGGTGTAACTTGCATGTGTAAAAGGATTTATCACAGACAGGAATACTCATATTGTTGGGATAGTATGTAAGATCCGCAGTGTTCATGATCAAGCAGACTATAAAGAGTGTCCTGCAAGGGACATTGCAGGAGATGTGTATTTAGCATAATTAGATTGGAAACATCCTGATATTTTTCAGATTATCTCCTCCAGTTCTCTGATTGGTTTATGGGAAACTTCCTGCTCCTTTGAGAGTCCTTCTTCCCGACGTGCCTCCAGAACTGAGCAGACAGAATGAATGCAGAATAGGACAGTTAGTTAGGTCTCTCTCTCTCTCTCCTCTTTCTATACCAAGTTTGTTTCTCTTCTTAATAAAACTTTTTTGTTCTTTAATTAGCCTGGTGCATCTTTAAACTCTGCCAACATATCACATCTCAAACACTATGGATTCCTATGGAGTTAGTTGCAAGTTATTAAGGTTTTGACCAGTTATCTACCAATGAATTTCAGCCCAAAGATATTTCAAAGCAGTTCACTGCCAATCTGTTCCTGAAAACCAACCCCAAAAGGCTAAACGCAGCCCAGGATTTAAGAACACTGCTTTCTGCCTGCATCCGTTTTTCTACTGTCCCCTGTAGACAGCGAACAAGGAAGCCCCTTTGTCAAACAGGTTGAGAGCCCCTTTGCAGAGGAGAACTGACGGCTGGGAAAGGGAGACAAGTGTTCTTGTGCAGGAAGGCTGTAGTTAAAATTGTATCAATATTCCTGTTATAAACTGACAAACACAGAGCTCTGTGAGGTCAAGTTGTACATGCTTGAGCTGATATGCCAATCTGCCAGCAGTCATATGGTTCTCATATGGCGACACTCCGCAGATGCCAGGAAAATGTGAGAAGTTTCTGGCTCATTTCATTTCAGTCTCCTGAATGCCATGTCTTCCCTGTGTAATATACATCTAATATATACATGCCAATCTGCTCCTCTGTAGCACTGTGAAAGCTATTCCACATCCCCCCTCCCCCTTATATGCACCTGCATCTTTTATTCCTAGCTTCGAAATGGCAGGGACATAGTAAAAACATTGAAAATGGTCCGATGACTATATTCGGGGATGAGACTGACAGGCATCCGAGAAACGGGTGCTTAGTGCTCTAGCACTGTGTCGATTTGCAAGGGACCATTATTATCCATTGACGGCACTACCAAAAGGCACAGAAACATCAGCCAGACTAAGAACTTGTTAACATTTGAAGACCCGGCTGATGTGTAGATGCAACACCAAGACTGTTCACTTGCATCTTTATATCAACAATGTCACAGTTCCATTTCACAGGCTGATGGGATCCAATCATATTGGCTCAATAGACCATAATAATTTGGGAGAGTTGAGATGCACTATTTATTTTTTATTTATTTTTTAAAGATTAAAATATGCATTTGCACATTTGATTATCTTTGGAGCTGTTTACAGTCATTCGTGTCAAGTCCTGTGCACTTCAAGAAGAATTTCTCTCTCCCTCCTTTCCTTTTAAGTACTAGGGAAGAAATGAGAAATAGAGATATAGAGCCCAGGCGGGCACGCACACCCATCCACATTAAAGCGATTTTTACGATGTGATTTGATTCTGCAAAACAGGCAGAAACTTCAGCCGTTACTAGATGTTTTGTTCCGATGATTATGTTATCATCTCCACTGCCTTTTGGATACAACAGAGTGAAAAGCAAAACATGTTAAACCCTGCAGGATTAGCAGAGTGTCAAACACTTGCGACTTTCAACACTCCTGGTTCCATTTGAGCAAGCTTGTGACCGCCTTTGTCCTCACACACCAAAAGAAAGACGCCAAACACCAAGGACAGGTTGAAACAGGGCTTCGTAAAACCATTAACTGCTGAACTGCAACAAATCAACACATTCTGACCCTTTTAGTTAGGGCCCCTTAAAAAGCTACCCAAAGTGGGGGCCCACATGTACAAACCTGCACCCTGCCTCAGAAAATGCAGTAGTTTCTCAGTTATATCCTGAATGCCAAAATCTACTGTGAGATGACCATTAACACCATCCCTTGATGCTGGCTACTATTTAGGTTTGAGCATCAATGCTCAGTACTGAGAGAGTATTTTTCCCAGGCCCTGGGTTTGATCAGACCACTGTATCTACCTCTCCCCATCTGTAGATCCCCCAGGGACTGGAATCGCTGACTGGAATCACCAAACACATTCCAATCCTGACAACCCCTAGCTAGGACCTCATCATTATGAAGCAGGTGACAAAGGACTCTTTGGCCAGCCAATCTGAGAAGAACCCACAACAGCCCTTTTCACTTCCCAAGCAGCCACACACTGCCACATAGAGAAGTAGACAGGAGCAAACTGGCTATTCAGGCCCACGGGAAAAGGCCTGGTGAGCTGATGGATGGCCCAGGGAGCCTAAGCAAGGGGCAGCCCTCTCTCCTGCAGGGAGAGAGAAGAGCTGGGGTTTTATACCCTTCTTTTCACTACCTGAAGGACTCCCAAAGCAGCTCCTTTCCCTTCCTCTCCCCACAACCCTGTGTAGTAGGTGGGGCTGACAGAACTGTTCTGCGAGAACAGTCCTAAGAGAACTGTGACTAGCCCAAGGTCCCCCAGCCTTGGAGGAATGGGGAACAAACCCAGCTCTTCAGAGTAGAAGCCACTGCTCTTAACCACTACACCACACTGGAAGGCATGTACAACCACTGCATGCTGTCAGTCCTTGTCCTTTGCATGGCAGGTAAGGAGGCGCCCAGTGGGGCCTTTTGCAAAGTGAAAAAGGAGGCATCTGGCCAAGCCTACAGCCCAGCCAGGCCATGCAAGCCCAGAATGGTCTAGGCAGCCTTGTTTGCCCTGCATCTCTGTATTGGGGGGAAAGGACAGGAGCAAGCTGAGGATGTGGAGTCTCTTTCCAGGTCTGTCCCCACCACCACCATCACTACCACTGCCGCTGCCAGTCTGTCTTTGAGAGTAAGGAAGGGTGGGCAAAAGGCTAGGCAAAATGGACCGGGAGATTTTCCTCTAGGCTCCCCATCCGCCCATCCTATGGCTGAGAAGCAAACACACATCGCAGCCAGCCCAACTGCTGGCAATCTCCTTCCTCTCTGTAAACATCATGGGGCAGGTTTTTTTTACCCCTCCAAGCTATGAGAGAGACAGAAAAGAACAGTTGCAGGAAGCTGCTGCAGCCAAGTCAGCAGAAGGTTTGGGGGAAAGATTAGGACAGAACACTTTGGGTTTGGAATGAGGAGGAAGGCTCTGCTCAGGAATTATCTGGCCCTCTTTTCCAGAGCATTAATTGCTGAAGAATGCCATCGCTGTAGCCCAGAGAAAGGTTCTGTCCAAAACCAAAGCTCTTCTGTGGTTGTTGGCTGGCGAGCAGCCCCCAGCTGACATCAGCAGCCAACAGCAAAAGTATGAGCAGCAAGTTGAGAACTGCCTGTTTATATGACCAAACAGAGCTCTCTCAAGTTGTGAAGCCCAGTGGCAACAATGGTTGTCATTATTTGCATTGGTTTGCTTTAAAAAGAATTCCATCCCCTTTTCTCCTCTTCACAGACAACTGTGCTATATACTGGCTATGCCAAATAGACGACTGCCAAAGACTCTCCACAAGTGGGTAGGCAGACACCAACCCTTGAGTAGCAATAGTCAGTGACACGGTTAACTGGTGGGAACATGAATCAAGAGACGAAGGGAAGGTATGCACTGTTGGCAGAGTTTAAATATGCAAAGAGGGGTAAAGCATCAGCTTTCTTTGAAACAAACTTTGTATAGAAAGACGGGAGAGAGACCTGACTGTCTAGCTGTTCTGTTCATTCAGTCTGTTTCTGGAGGCAAGCAGGGAGGAAGCATGCGCAAAGGAGCAGGAAGTCTGCAAATGAGCCAATCAGGACACTGGAAGAGATTATTTGAAAAAAACATGAGCAAGTTACTATTCTAACTATGTCAGACACACATCTCTCCAATGGTCCCTGTAGGACATTTATCATATGCTTTTGAACCAGGCACACTACAGATCTTGTGTATTCCAACATACACAACTAGGACAAGGCATGTCTCAGTAAGTGGTGTGCATAGCACAAGTACATTGCTGCTGACTAGCTAGCAGCCCCTGCTGACATCAGCAGCCCACAGGTCGGCCACCCCAAACTAGCGTGGTGCTAGCTGAGATGCTCTTAGCCTCCATTTCTGTTTCCTGGCAGTTACCAGCAAAGTGGGTGTGGGCTTCCCTTTGGCTTTAACTTTTCCATCATATGAAAGGTGAGTTCCTTCTAGAGGACTACCTCAGCTGTTGCTATGGTACTTAACAAAAGGGGACACTTTAAAAAGGAGGGGTGTGTGTGCTAAGGCTGGCTTAGCTTGCCAAAGGCTTGCTAATTTTGTAGTCATATCAATGGTACACCATAGTTCAAACAGAACATGTGCACTTCTTTTAAAAAGGCAAGGCTCAGTTGTGGGGTTTGAAGTGCAGATGCAACAGTGCCAAGATACCCACTAACCTCATAACTGGTCATAGCACATGTGTGTTGAGTAGCCTCCAAATGGTGTCATTTTTCCTTAAAATAAGGAGAAAATGCTTGGGCCTACTGGGGAAACAGCTGTGTTACAACAAGGCAAACTGACATTAAATATCACCCCCAAGTATCCAGTTTGGGGTCCTGTTTATAAGGTTTTAATAAGCTACAGAACTTATTAGAGCAGGGGTAGTCAAACTGCGGCTCTCCAGATGTCCATGGACAACAATTTCCATGAGCCCCTGCCAGCAAATGCTGGCAGGGGCTCATGGGAATTGTAGTCCATGGACATCTGGAGGGCCGCAGTTTGACTACCCCTGGATTAGAGAATCTCAGTCCTCCTAGCCTCATTGGATTTTTAAACGGCATGTGAAATAGTGTACCAACTTCACTCCAAGCTGAGTTATTTATGTCTCATCCTTTTACACTGCATAATGACAACTGCCTCGACAAATATTTTATACCAACGCAAAGGCTCTTATTGTTGCTTTTCACAGGTTTTGGCAAAGTTGGTAGCTGCAAATGGATCTACAGTTAAATGTGTCCTCTATAATATTTATATTCAAACCAGGTGTGACACAAAGCAGTCTATGAAATATGATAACTCAGTGATTTTGTTGGCACGGCTTCTAAATGGCCTGCTACACAAAAGGGAGGAAACAGCCACATTACTTGTTACTGAGCTATGCAAAATGAATTGGTAATGTTAACCCTCCTGTCTTGACATCCAAGGATGAATCCAGCCACGCAGACAAGAGGTTTGGAATGGGACGTTAAATGACTGGCACACTTTTAAAAAGGAGGGGACTAGAGAGGTGAAGGTCAAACCAAAGTAATGAAGTTTGGAGATGAGCAGTGATATAGCCAGAATTTGGGGACTTTAGGTCGAAGGAAATTATTCATCCCCCCCGACCATCTCCACCCATTTTTTGTACAAATACATGATTTCAAAATGGTGTCTATAGGTCACAGCATACCAATCTTCCCTTCATCTTTCTGCCATCTGCCTTAGGTCAATGGACCCTCTGAAGCCAAGCACCCTAGCAGGGGGGCACAGTATTGCTTGAAATCTTGGTCTTCTTCAATAACATTCCTGTGGACATTTTTGAAGTGCAGTTAAAAGACTGAATCCAACCAGCTTTTCCACTAGTTTAAAGTCCAACCAAAAGGCTATACTGGGGACCATAGGACCTGCATGGTCAAAGGCTTCATGGGATTCAAACTGTAGCAAGAACCAAAAAGAAGCAAGAATGGTGCAACCCCACACATTTTAAAGAGAGCCAGTTTGATGTAGTGGTTAGGAGTGCGGACTTCTAATCTGGCATGCCAGGTTCAATTCTACACTCCCCCACATGCAGACAGCTGGGTGACCTTGGGCTTGCCACGGCACTGATAAAACTGTTCTGACCAGGCAGTGATATCAGCACTCTCTCAGCCTCACCCACCCCACAGGGTATCTGTTGTGGGGAGAGGAATGGGAAGGCGACTGTAAGCCGCTTTGAGATTCCTTCGGGTAGGGAAAGGCGGCATATAAGAACCAACTCTTCTTCTTCTTCTTCTTGAAATGAAGAGGAAAGCAGCAATTGTAATATCATAATGGCTGCAGGGAATACATAGAAGAAAATTCAGCCAAATATCTGGGTAAATTTAAACAAGTTCCCCCCGTGTTGCCAGACTGTGCCTCAGGCGAAGGGGCCATGGGAGGGTTCTGCCCCAGCTGAGGCTCCACCACATCTCAGGTTCTTCTAAACCCAAAGAGTTGGGGGACTCGGGACGTCTGATGATGACCTTAACGGATGGACAGCTTAAACAGAACACCTTTCAAATATCCGGATTCCTGAGCAATTAAGTAAGAACCACTTCTTTGAGTTGTGCTCAGAAACAAACTGGGAGCCGATGATGTTCTTTCAAAGCAGATAAGATGTGTTTTCTGTCTACTGCGCCCATTTTGAGTTACAATGGCACATTTTGACCCATCTGAAGGGATCGAGCTGTCTACAGAGACAGGCCCATGAAGACTGCATCACAGTAATCTAACCTGATCAGAACATGTATCGCCATAGCCAAGTCTCACTTTGCATGGAAAGGCCATAGCTGGTGCACCAAAGTATGCAAAAGCCACAGGAGAGACCTGTGCCTCCATTCATATATGCAGACCTAATAGATACAACTCTTCCTTTAAAGATGATCAGTCTTTCATTAATATATTTTTCCAAAAGCTAGCTTGGCAGGTACCCATCACCATGAATGCCATCCATTGTTCATGATTTGTACTTCCTTTTAAATACTGGGTTTACTTTGACTCAGTTTCCGAAACCCACAAGAAGCAAGCCTCATCAATATGGAGCCCCTTGGCAAACAGTCTGCATTGCCATGGCACAAGTTACCCTGGAGCCTTCTCTTGAATTCCTGTTGCCACTCTTAACCATTCATCTTTTTATTACTTTGGTTCCTTGAGGTTCATATTAGTTATCAGCACGGTGCTCCACTTAGCAAGCAAGGGGCCATTTTATAATCATTATCACAAGCAGATTCTGACATCCTGTCCTATTTAGTGAAGTGTATTTTTTTCCTGCATCGAGATTTTATCAGCACATGGGATTTGGGAAGGATAGGAAGGTTGTTTTTGCTTTTCCCTCAATTTTGCCATATTGCCTGGTTCACAGCTCCAACAAACTGATACAGCCATCTGGTTGATGTGCATAAAAAAATGAGGGCTTTGTCAAACAAAGAGGCTACCTTTTTATTCCCCTACACCACGCGGCTCCTTTCCTCTCTTTTGCTGTTCCTTCTTTTGGCACCTTATCCAGGAAGTTCTTGTTTAAAACATCTGGGAATTATAGAGTTGCCTTCAATTGGATTTAAGTCCACAAAATTCTTAGCGTCTTTTACCCTTAGGCTTCGCTGCAGCTACAGACAGAAGATGGACAGTTTCCAGTGCTCAGAGAGATGCACCATTTGTTTATATAGTTTTCTACCATCCTCCAGGCCTCCTTTTTTCCATTAGCAATTTACTAATTTGTTTATGTTAGTCATAGTCTACCTTTCTTGCTGACATTCCATTGATGCAAGTGTTCTGTGGGAGCTATCCTTTGGGCAGGAGAGCACAAGGGTCCTAACTCCCACCACCTCTGCTCACGCTGGTGTCTTTGGCTCAAGAGATTTGGATGCAGGTCTAGAAGCTGCTCCTCCCTCAAGTCTGCAACACCACTGGGAGCTCCAGGAATGTGCAGCTGTGAATCTGAATCTCTCCTAGTCTCCCATGCTGCAATCTTGGACCCAGGCATGTGCAGGTCTCCCTCCCTTGTTGGCTGTGCAGCTGATGTGAATGAGATACATTTTTAGATGCCCATTTATAACCTTGACCTAAGGTGGGAAATGGCCACATTCATTTGTGAGGAAACCAGGTGGATGTTGCAAGACAAGGCTATAGCTTGGTGGCATAGAAGAAGCATTGCATGCAGTAAGTCCCAGGTTCAATTTCCATTGTCTCTATTTAAAGGTAGCAGGTGTTCAGGAAGATATTTCTCAGGAGAGCTGCTGCCAGTCAATGCTGCCAGTGGTGAGCTGAACAGATGAATGGTTTGATTTAGAACAGGGGTGACCAAATTGTGGCTCTCCAGATGTCCATGGACTACAATTACCATGAGCCCCTGCCAGCATGCATGTATTCCATGAACATCTGGAGAGGCATAGTTTGGCCACGCCGATTGAGAATAAAGCAGAATAAAGAAGGCCTACTGGAGAACCTCAACATCCGTATATCACTGCACAACTGCATTTCCCTGGGCAGTTAGAATCGCTGTCCAGAACAGCAGAGGAATCCAGTCTCCAGAAAGCTATGGATGATTTCAGTCAAGGGGCAGCAGGGCCAGTGGCGGTGTGAAATAATCTGCCATTTTTTTTTACATTAATATAAAACAATGTTATAACAGTTCCTTCCTCCTATAGTCCACTTCCCCAAGCAGATGGTGCACGGGTGAAGATTTTTGACAATGCCTCAGCTCAGGATAGAGAAAGCCTTGGATGAGTGACTGGAGATGAATCCCCTCCCTTGGCAGCCCCCTTCTTCCTCTCCAGGATAAACTCTTTTCCCAAGTGGCTCCTTTGGGTTCTGCATAAATCACTCTGATGTATCCATTCATCGGGCAGCCATGGGCAAGGCACCTTTACACCATATGCTGGCCACGGCCCAGGCTGGCTGTTCTCCAGACGGGGGAGTTCACCAACCTTGGTGGCCTCCCTGCCTCTTCACCACCAGGCATGGTGAGCTGTCCCTGTAAGGGCAAATAAATATAGGCAGGCACAGGAACTGGCTACAAAAACAAAATAAGAGAAAACATTGTGGCATGTCCCTGTAGACATTTTGTGGAAGAAAATGCTGGCTTGAAGATTTTTGGAGATTCTCAGGGATCTAATGTGATGCCCATTTGGAAGTGGGGACTGATAAGTTCCACTTGTGAATTCAAAACTCACCAAAATGGAAACTCACTAGACTTTCCTTTTTACAGTGTGAGCCTCCATTTTTACAATACAAGTATGTTGTAATGTTACTGGGCATTCACAAAAAAAGCCCTGTTTATGATGAGGTATATGTCGGAAGACGGCATGAACTTATTCCAAAGTAGCTGTGGGAAGGCATGCGGGTCTCATCCTTGCTTAAGAGCCCTATGGTGGGAAGAGAGAGGAAGGGAGAGAGAGCTCTGGGAAATCCTATGGCCAGGAGCAAGCAGGAGAAGGCTTTTCCAGTCTTCCAAAGATGGAGACTTTTGGGGAACTCTGGGTTAAGAAATTCCAGGAGACCTGAGGTGGAGCCTGGGAAGGACAGAGTCTGAGGAGGGGAAGGTGCTCAGCAGGAATAGGATCATAACCAGCCCATTTTCTGAAGCTGTTGCTTTCTTCAGGAAGCTAAGCAGGGCTGGCTCTGGCCAGCATGGAGATGGGAGATCACCAAGGAAGTTCAGAGTCACTACTATCCATAAGCAGGCAATGGCAAGCCACCTTGGAATGTCCCTCACTAAGATGTAAACAAACAAATTTTGAAATGCATTGGATGTGTATCTAAGGGCCAAACTATATGTCACACTGGAGATCCGTGAATGGCTGTGAGCTACTCTGAGCCCCAAAGGGAGGACACAACTGAAAATAAATATGTTTTCCCCCTATGCTTGAAAACAGCTGAGGATGCCCTGAATTGGACTGGAGCAGCAGGGCTGAGAGTCTGTTTATACTCCCTTCCTATGTTATTTTCACAATCTATTTCACTTTCCTGTCTGCAACATCTGTTAGCCCCACAGAGGTGGACACAATCCAGAATGAAATTCTCATGTTGAAGCCCCATTGAAATAAAAGAGCACAGCTCTTGAAAACAAAAGCTAGTTGGATTTTTTTTAATTTTATTTTTTGGTGGCTGTTATGCTCCCTCACCGTGCAACGTTAGCTAACACACGCCAGTCCAGAAGGAGAGAGAAAGCTTATTGGCTCCTCTTATGACTGTTAGAGAGGAGCTGAGTATTAAATGCAAGGTACATCTATGGATATAAATACAAATGGATAGTTTTCAGTTGTTGCCAAGTCCTAGGCTCCCTGGCAAATTTGCAGGATTAGTCAGGATCTGGCCAGCTTCCACCAGATACCGAGTGCCATTGTAAAGTCAGTGTAGCTGCAGAGTTGTCAGAATCTCACAACATTAGGCCATAGATCTGACCTTATGAACTAAAATGCATGCGGTGTATAAAGATAAACAATCAAAGTGAACATGAAAATTGTCTTGATCGGTTAATCCAGCATTCAGACCATAGTACAGTGTTTGCTACCAGACACAAAAACACCACCGGCTAAACGCTTTTCCCTTCCTGCATAAATTAGAATGGTATTATCGATCTCCGCTTTAGACTCGATCGAGTTGGCTGAACTTATCCTAAAGATGACAGGTCTGTTTCCTGCATTTGGGTGTCCACAACACCTGCCAGCTGTTTGTCCGCTGAATTGAGGACATCATGTTTTCAATTTCCTTCAATAAAGCGATGAATCTGGCAATTTGCTGGCCTGCTTCAGCTAAACAGAAAGGACAATTTGAGAAAGATCATAGTTCAGGCTCAGTCAGACGGAAACGATTGAAAACAGAGAACTGGCCGCTACATTCCCTCTTCCTCCCCCCCCCTCCCCTTGCAGCTTGCTGTCGCAGTTTGACTGACAAACAGACTTTTTTTTGAGGTGCTCATGCCCATTTCAGTCAGAGTTTATTGAAGGTGATTTTGATCTTCTCCATGAGGCCACAGCAGTGGCCATGCCATCTGTCACCTTGATTGCATCGTGGATTCTCTGGAGAGAGTGCGATGGCTCCTGATCATTTACAGATTGTGCTGCTTCTGCCTCCATAAGGACCACATGCACAGAGCCAGATGGTGAACATACACGCTTATTATAAGTCTTTATCTCTGTGCAGGAAGGAGAGGCACCATTAGATCTCCCTCAGGAACCCCGCTCCTCTCTACCATCATGCCGCTGTTCAGCAAATACAGTCTTCTTCAGCTGTCATCAACCTACCTCTGAAAATTAAAAAAATAAACAATAATTCCGTCAGCCGAAGCAGGAGACAGGCAAAGCGTTCTCTCGCAAAGCTGTTTCCCCCCTCCCCCCCCCACTACGCTCCCCTCCCCGACTGTCAGCACAAGGTAGAGGCACGTTTGTTTGCAAATAGATAGCATTAGCAGGGGCTTCTGATTAAATATAAAACAAGGTTATCTGGAGGGTTACATGCTCAGCTTATTGCATTCTATATGGATCAAGAAGCTCCTTCTCAACAGTTTTCTTTTATTCTAAATGCAGCAATTGGAGGTGGGGACTGTTTGCCCCACACAAAATCCCTCCCCCCACCCTTGCATACTTTACTGAAATCGCATATTGGAAAAGGACAGCTCCTGTACATGTGAACCAAGAACCAGTCATTCCAGGCAAAAAAGAGCAAGCTTTTGTTCTGGATCTGCCCATCTGGTTCAACGAGGAGTGTTGACTCAGAGAACTTTTGTCTCCTCCTCAGGCCTTGCAGATATCTTAGGGGGGCTGAAATGAACAGGCCTGTTGCACCCTCCCTTCCTCGTTGCCTCCTGGGAGGAGGCCTGAAAGAACTGGCAACAGAAGGCCCCACCCATATATGCAGGCCTCTAAACTGCCCGTGCGAGGACTAGCTTCTTCACCCTGAATCAAAATCACAATATTTGCATTTTCTTATGGGCCAGATCCATTCTTAATAGGATTACTGTAGAGTAGCATTTTTAAGAAGTACAAGCAATCTGTGAGTGGAAATCTAAACATAGTGCAGTTATGCTTGCATAAATTATAATGCTAGATATGCTACAATATCTGTTGATCCCAATACTTATTTGCACAGTGGAAATGCAAGTATGGATGTAATACATTTAAGGTAACACAAGACACTTTTATGCTTGGGCAAGGGATATAGCGCATGCGGAAATCTTCCGCTGCAGCCACATGTCTGCTGGACTTCTTTTCTTATCAAAACCGGCTGTGCTGTCATACCATACAAAACACTGGACAACTGTGCCTTTATTCATAAACTGTAGTCCTTAGATATAAACTTTGTGGTTGGACCTGATTGACAGTAGATGCTGCAAAAAACACCATGGCTGATACACATTTTACTGTTACAGGATTTCTCTTTATTCCTTCCTTCCTTTCTTTTTTTCATCTTCTTTTCTTTTTGCCAAGCCTGGAACATCTTTCAGAGTGGAAGTCTGGCCTCCTTCCAATATCAAGCATCTTCCCTAAAACACATGGTGATTATTTCCCCCCCCCCCCTCTCATTTGAAAAACATGGATCGTTTGGAATTCAGACTAGAGAGGTGGAAGAAACAGTTTAGATGTTACTGTTGCTATTATTAATGCTATGAAAAATCCCTAAATATCAGATCCAAACAGGTAGATGTAATAGGCTGCTGCAGCAAAAATGAATGGGAATCTTGTGGCCCCTTAAAGGCTAACAAAATCTCATTCCAGCCTACGCTTTCATGGACTGGAGCCCACTTCTTCAGATGCAATGAGCAGATCCTCACTACACTGTGGCGTTATGTAGCATGAAAAACAGGGCCATGAAATTCAGGGAATGCTAATTACATAAAAAATCAAATCCAAGAAATAAAAATATATAATGTCAATGTAATCTGAAATTTAAATACCAAGATTAGGGGGGGAAATGTTGAGAGATGGCAGTGGTTTTATTAAAATATATCAAAAGCTTATGTCCCTATACAAGAATATGTGAACCGCTACACTAGGATCTGTGTTGTCTCAGAAGGGGGATGGAAAGCACAGAAGTTAATGGAATGGGTAATGCGAACTCAGAGTTGGGAAGTACCTGGCGATGTTTGGGGTGGAGCCTGGGGAGTGCAGTGTTTGGGGAGGGGAAGGGGTCATCTGCAGTCCACCCTCCAAATCAGCCACTATAATACTGGGAGATCTCCAGGATGGTGCCACCTAGAAACTGGCAACCCTAGTGATGGACAATGAACTGAAGCCAGTTCAGAGAAGACTGAGGTGCTGTTGGTCCATGGCAAAGCTACATGAGGACTGCGGAGTCACTTTGTTCTGGACAAGAAATTCTGAAAGCATCACTTTCCTAATCCCACAGAAGCAAATACATTGACTTGCAAGAGGGGCAGTTTGGTTCAAGAAGACACGCACCATCTTGTTGGCATACAAACAGGCCACAGCTTTTATTAATTTTTAACAATGATAAGTGTTGGCATAGCAGGGTTACGGAGCCCCTAAGTAGCCATATGGCTGCATTCCTGAACCCCACTGCAGCATGTCCCTTTTTATTCTGCACCAGTTCCCAGCCAGGAACGTGAGTCTCACTATGCTGCTGTAGCTCCTTACCCAGGGAACTGGACCATGGAATGCCAGAAGGGGTGCACACCACCTCTGGGCCCATTCCAGGGCCACCCGAGCCTGCGAGCCCCCTTGCGCTCTCGACTGGGTAGGCATTGTCTCGCAGGCCACCACCTCTTTATGGAGGCCCCAATGTTGGGGAGTCGGACGTGCAAGATGAACTCCCCCCAAAACCGGCTCCATGCCCTTCCAACCGGCCAACCCAAAAGCTGTGACAATATTGCAAATTAATAAACCATGCAACTGCTTGTGGCCTACGAGAAAAAACAGGCCAACTTCTGCCAGTACAAAGGGTGGGAGGGTGGGTTGATCCCAATGGCATCTCTCAGCAGAAGAGGCCAAGCTGAGCATGCAGACCGCTTTTAGGGATGCCACATGCTCCACCCCCTCTGCTGTGGCCAGGCGCACACCACGCCTCACACCTGCGCCCTGGCCACTGACCTGTGTGTCTTCTCCCTCGCTCCCACAACACGTCAACAGCAGCCCTGGGTAAGTCTGGGCCACTCTTTCCAGCTACTACTTTTAAAAAATTGTATGTTCTTTTTCAGTCATCCAGGCTTTATGCTGGTGTGATGTGAAAATGTCTCTTTTTTAGACATTCACTTTTAAATAGGCCTAATTTTTCATTATTTAAGGCTGTCATGAGGAATTATGGTTTTTCTGAAGTTTATGCTAACATAAAACATACCTGCTGGAGGAAACTTTCTAAAAGATTACAGTTAAGAAGAATATATGTACTGTCACCCAGAGTTGGGGCGTACATTCACCTAAGATGAGCCAAAATATTGGCATTTTTTTAGTATTATTAGTATATATTTAGTATTAATTTGGATATAGATTTTGACTTTTGGGGTTATTCAAAATGGCTGAGCTATCAGATAGCTAAAGTTGGATGTTTAAAGGTGTTGCAATCTCTTTAGACATCTTCCAGCTGAACTTGTGACTTGGAGAAAGTGTTTAAAGGGACTGCAAACTCTTTAAATACCTTCAGAGTTTACTCAAGCCATGGATTGGAAAAGGTATGTAAATTTTAAAGTGATGTTTAAAGTTTAAATGCCTCCCCCCCACACACACACTTCATTGTAAACAATGGAGAATGGGGGCACTTTCTTTGGCAGCCCAATATTGGGGGGGGGGGGGTTGCACACCCTTACTCAATGGAAAGGTAGAGGGTAGGATTTTTTCCCACACAGCATGACTTTCTTTTGCTGCATCCCAAAATATCTCCCCCTAAATGTTGCTGATACAGCAGGAGAGGGGAGGCAACCCTCAGAAATCTTTCCATGTGCAGAAATGCTGCATTGAACCCAAGTCACACACTACTTCATCAGAGCTAAAAGATATTTAATGCTGTGGCCCCACAAGCATAAATGCTATATGTTATGTTATTCCATTTTTTATTTCCTTACTATCCGCCCCCTTCCTCACTCCCCAAAACAGCAAATAATATTCACATAGGGTTTTATACAAGACATGAAGCCAATAGCAGTTTTGATGCACAGGATGTGTTGCTGATTTTGCCTCTTCTCTATACAAATACTAACAGCAGAATCCATGAAAAGAAAAAAAAAGTTTATTTCAGCATGGATAAGACTGCTACAACCAATCATTAATTGTGAATGTTTTGTGGCCTCTTCTACATCAGGTGGTCTGTCCTAAACACCCTCTTTCAAATTAGGCTACCATGTCGCTATCAAGTATCCCCTCTTGTTGGCAAGAATTATATACTGTGCTCAAAATCTCTGATTAATCTGATTAAGATCATGAGTGACTAACCCATTAAGCTCTGCCTGAGTGCAGTTATGCCTGCTGTGCATCAGATTTGTAGCTACTAATCAGCTAAGTAAATGTTAAAAGTTAAACAATAAACTCTTCCATATCCACTTCTAGATTATGTCTTTGGCTAGTGACCTTTATAGTTAAAAACTGAAATGAGAGCATTAATAAAAATAATAAATTATCTGGGGCAGCAATTCAGCTTTTACAGGCATATCAGTCACCAAGGGCCTGTTAGCACTTCTCATTCTTTAACCACTTTAATTATAAATTAATAAATTATGAATTAAGGCTTTGATTCCTTCATTGTAGAAAGTCAATAGAAAATGGGTTTCTTGTCCAATGAGCATATCCCAAACAAAACAAAAATCCAACTAGTTTTATAATTTTATTTTGCCTTCTTTGGCTCTCCATCGATGATACCCGGCTGTCATTTGTATAGATCTTTTACTTTGCAATCTGCCTTACAATATTTACTGTTTCTGTGTTTGTAACAGCTTTGTGAGAGAGGCCACTATTATTCCCATTTCAACAAGCAAGAAACATAAGTTGGGGTGGGGGGCAGAGAAAGAATGACTTGGTCAGAAACCCACAAGATTGTAATAACTGTTGGCTGCCCTTAAATCCTGGTCTGCCATTCTTGCTAAATTACACTGACAGTAATTGTAAGTGCAAAAATCTAAATTAAATGCATTTTAGCACTACAGCTATTTATTTATTTGGGGTTTTCTTTCATTCATATTCTGTGACAGGGGCATGTATATGTGCAGACATACGATGCCTGGTAACAAAAGTATAAATGAATTAACCATTCAAGCAGTAAAATAGCACTGTGTGGAAAATAGAATAACAGGCCAACGATAAAAATAGTGATTGTTTCGCCTACTGAATGTCTGCTGAAAAAAGAAAGTCTTGACAAATTCACAGAAAGTAAAGATGACAGCTTCCTTGGACAGGGAGTGCCAAAGGGCAAGTGGAAAATCCTGCTCCCTTCATCCCCTCATCTAAGCTCAGTCAAAATGTCTCGGCTGAGGGAAGGGTTGTCAGCTCTGGATTGGGAAATACCAGGTCTGGGTAGAGCAGGATTTGTGGAGGAGAGGGAGTCCACCCTCCAAAGCAGCCATTTTCTCCTGGGGAACTGTAACTCTGCTTAGGATGACATTTTCATGTGGGTAGCCATGTCGGTCTCAAGTAGCACAACAGAATTCGATTCCAGTAGCACCTTTAAGACCAACAAAGATCTATTCAAGGCGTGAGCTTTCGAGTGCATGCGCTGTCTGAGGAATTGTGCATGCACTCAAATGCTCACACTTTGAATAAATCTTTGTTGGTCTTAAAGGTGCTGCTGAAATAAAATCTTGTTAGGATGACACTGTTAGTTTATGGCAGCCACCTGACGGAAAGTGTTTCCTTAAATTACTGATCCTCACTGGTATTGCTGTGCCATGATTACTGCCAGAGTAAGTTGGCAGCTTTGTGGCTGGTGAGCTGGGAAAAGAGGAAGGGGTGGGGAAGTTCTTTTAAGAGGCAGTGTTACGGTGGTGGGGGTCTCCAACTTTCAGCCCCCACCACTACTGGCCAATTGTTGAATACCCCCCCCCTTCAAAAGGTTAGAATGCCAGAAATTAACATCACAGGCCTACATGATCAGAAAGTAACATAGGCACCTTGGGAGGCAATGCTCTGGTTTTGCGGTAGAAACTAATTCCACAGCATCACCCCCAACATCCCCTACATGCCTATATAACTTCTGGGTCATGTAGGTATGTTGCGTTAATTTCCGACATTCCTCTCCACTCCCAGTACGTGTATCCCCCAACTCCTGTTGACTGCTCCAAGGGACCTGACAATCCTATTGTAATCTGGAGGACTAAGTTTGATTCCCTCCACATGAAGCCAGCTGGGTGACATTTGTGTTCTCTCAGAACACTCTCATCCCCACCTACCTCACAAAGTGCCTATTGTGGGGAGAAGAGGGGAAATCAATTGTAAACTGCTTTGAGATTCCTTATGGTAGAGAAAGCAGTATAAAACCCACTGTTCTTCTTTCAAATTGATTTCAAGAGCTGGATATTTAGTTAATTCTGTGTTTTTGTTTGGTGTAGTGGTTAGGAGTGTGGATTTCTAATCTGGCGAGCCAGGTTCGATTCTGCACTCACCCACATGCAGCCAGTTGGGTGACCCTGGGCTTGCCATGGTGCTGATAGAACTGTTCTGACCGAGCAGTGATATCAGGGCTCTCTCAGCCTCACCTACCTCACAGGGTATCTGTTGTGGGGAGAGGAAAGGGAAGGCGATTATAAGCTGCTTTGAGCCTCCTGCAGGTAGAGAAAAGTAGCATATAAGAACCAACTCTTCTTCTTATCTAAAGCTTAGGCTAACTGGGGTGATGGAACCTGGTCCTGGGGAAGGATAGAATCTAAATTATTCTATCACTCCTCCAATTCTCTATGTGACTGCCCCAAATATATCAATGTCTTCTCTCTTGCATATTCACTGTTGATGCAGCATAGTACAGCACAGTATTTACAAGGTTATGACACTAGGATGATGTCACTGAGCCATCATAATTCCACAGTGCCATATTACAACTGGATATTTAATAGCAATCCTATCTTTGTACAGGGAACAGAATTGTAACTAGAGGATTATATGGTACTTTCAGTATAAAATGAAAATTATTACATTTTATTGGGTGGCCAGTTATGTTATGAGCTACCTGGGGAATCTTGAATAGGCCAGAAGGCAGCATAAAAATTACATACAGAGAGATTTATGCCTTTGGGAATCAAAACAAGCAAAGATACATCTAACCTAGAAAGTCCCTAAACCTTGCACTTGTATTGTAAATTCCGTATTCATATGTGTCCAGTATATTCTACTTGCACTGTTTCAGATTACTCAAATGATGGGGGCAGTTTATATAATTAGGACTTTGAACATGACCCAAACTCTCCCTGGATGTTCTGAGACCTATTATCTTTAACCTCCTTCACCTTTGTCAGTGAACTTTGACCTCAGAGCCTCAGCTGGGGATCATCTGCTGAGTGAAGAGCAGAATTGTTTCTTGAAGCTTGACAAGCAATGAGCAGTTTATTAAGCCCTCTGGACCTAACAGCCGTTGGCCACAAACATATGGAGACAGAATGTACATGCTTGTGGTTTCCCCCATTTTTAATGCAATGGATTCCCTTTTTACAAGAGTCCATGTTGAAAGATGTTTTAAGAGGGCAAATGAGAAAAGAGAGTACCAGAAGATGCACATCTCATAAGATGGAACCCACTGCCTAATCTTTATATAATTGTTTCTCCTCTTAATATTTGTGAAACAGCCTGGGGGGTGGAATGGTCTGGGATGTCCAAGTTGGAATAGGGCAAAGCTGGCCGCACTCTGACTGGCCCTGCCCCTACAGCTCCCTCCCTACCTCCCTGGACACTAGCCACTTTGCTCTCAGATGCTTCAGGAGCCAGCGCCGGAGAGAGAGACACAGAGAGCCCTGCCAAACCGCAAACCAGCCCTGATTACCTGCTATGGCTCCTGCTGTGAGGGACAGAGAGACACCGAGAGAGCCACCCAAATGAACCCTCATTCCCTGCTACAAACAGCCCTGATTACCTGCTATGGCTCCTGCTGCAACAGAGAGAGAGAGAGAGAGAGAGAGAGAGAGAGAGAATGAACATGCACAGGTGAATCAACTCTCCTCATCAACTCTCCTCAAAGATGGTGTTTAGGTTTACCCTAGCTTCACCTATTGCTTCACTGTAATATAACTCCCCTATCCCACTGTTCTTTATGAATCTCTCATTGCTTCTCTCTCAAAACCTTCTAATGAGAATTATTAATGCTTTTGACAATAATTGTATCGACATGCTGTAGCATATGAATGGCACTCAATAAAAGCTCACCAGTAATTATGCTGGTGTCAATAAGAGTTGTAACATGAAACTCTGCCCTTGCTATTTACCCAGAAGCTGACCTTCATTATCAGGCAATTCCCTGAGCCAGAAGTAAATATCTCCAATACTTCTTACACTCTTCTGGAATGTTCAGGTACTTCACAAATAGGTAGACAACTGAGTGTAGCGGCAGCTCAAAATACTGGAGTCTCAGACCATACCAAGTTTTAGACTATGACCACATGTATGGATAATCTAGCCAGGCCTTTGACCCAGTGCACCAGTGTCCTCCTTTTTACAGAGGAATACATTCAAATACTAAACCTCCACTTCAGATATTATTGTTGTTGTTGTTGTTGTTGTTGTTGTTTTTGTTAATGATTCATTGGCCATCCCTCCCTGGTGTCAGGGTCTGGGCAACAACAATAAAAGCATAGAATCATAGAATCATAGAATCATAGAGTTGGAAGGGGCCATACAGGCCATCTAGTCCAACCCCCTGCTCAATGCAAAGCATCCTAAAGCATCCAAGAAAAGGGTGTATCCAACCTTTGCTTGAAGACTGCCAGTGAGGGGGTGTTCACCACCTCCTTAGGTAGCCTGTTCCACTGCTGAACTACTCTGACTGTGAAAATTTTTTTCCTGATATCTAGCCTATATCGTTGTACTTGAAGTTTAAACCCATTACTGCGTGTCCTCTCCTCTGCAGCCAACAGGAACAGCATCCTGCCCTCCTCCAAGTGACAACCTTTCAAATACTTAAAGACTATCATGTCCCCTCTCAACCTCCTTTTCTCCAGGCTGAACATTCCCAAGTCCCTCAACCTATCTTCATAGGGCTTGGTTCCTTGGCCCCAGATCATCCTCGTCGCTCTCCTCTGTACCCTTTCAATTTTATCTACGTCCTTCTTGCAGTGAGGCCTCCAGAACTGCACATAGTACTCCAGGTGTGGTCTGACCTGTGCCGTATACAATGGGACTATAACATTTTGTGATTTTGATGTGATGCCCCTGTTGATACAGCCCAAAATGGCATTTGCCTTTTTTACCGCTGCATCACACTGCCTGCTCATGTTTAGTTTACAATCCACAAGTACCCCAAGGTCTCGTTCACACACAGTGTTACCTAGAAGCGTATCCCCCATCCAGTAGGCATGCTTTTCATTTTTCTGACCCAGATGCAGAACTTTACACTTATCTTTATTAAATTGTATCTTGTTCTCATTTGCCCATTTTTCCATTGTCTTCAGATCTCATTGAACTCTGTCTCTATCTTCTGGTGTATTTGCCAGTCCTCCCAATTTGGTGTCATCTGCAAACTTGATGAGTAGTCCATCCACCCCCTCATCTAGATCATTAATAAATATGTTAAAAAGTACCGGGCCGAGCACCGAGCCCTGAAGTACCCTGCTACTCACCTCTCTCCAGTCTGATGAAACACCATTGACAACAACTCTTTGAGTGCGGTTCTCTAACCAATTCCCTATCCACTTAACTATCTGAAAAACCAAATTGCATATATAAAGTAAATATATATAAAAAAAACATTTACTAACAATGGTTTAAAATTTTAAACTATTGAGTATTCCAGCTCTGGCCACATGGGTTGGAGTAATTCTGGCATTGATTTTATGTCCAGCTTTCAGATGAAGGGGTAGGGAGAAAAAGAGGGAGGGGCTTTCTGAAGTCACATTGTGCTAATGATTGGCCTCAACCATATGCCTGGTGAAAGAGTGCCATCTTGCAGGGCCTTTGGGCCTCTGTCAGCTCTGATAGGGCCCACATCTTGGCTCGCAACTCATTCCCCTGGGCTGGAGCCACATTATTTTTGTACCACATGATTTTTCTGAACATGTAGATGGGCTCTCAGCTCTTTCAGCATTACTCTGCAAGGCAGAAATTAGTCTGGTCCAGACATTCTATATGTATTTGCTTCATATGTATTGCCCATATGTATTTGCTTCATATGTATTGCCCATATGTATTGCCCATATGTATTTGCTTCAATTATCTAAAAGCTAAGAGGAGCTTTCTAATGTCAGCCAGAAAAGGATATTTCCCCTACTGTAGCCTTTCTCAATTTTCTTTCCATTGAGAAACCCCTGAAACATTCTTGAGTCTCTAAGAAACTCCAGAAATGTCACAATCATGCAGAATATAGTTGGAAAACATAACTTTGTACATGCACAACCAGGGCACCTCCCTTTTCCACCCCTTCCAGGACCATCATTGGCCGTTTGTGGGGGGGGGCAGGTCGACATGCCCATATAAGGTCATATCACCTGATAAATGTTTAACAATTTTTTTAAATATATAAAATTAATGAACTCCCATCCATTTTGGAAACCCTTCCAGGGCCATCAAGAAACCCCAGGGTTTCACAAATCCCTTGCCGAGAAAGCCTGCCCTAATGTAGGAGCTGCTTCGAAATGCTGCAAGAAAGGGGTTGAATAATTTGATGTGGAGCGTGCACACAGTGAAACTGAGCACTGAGGCCTCTCTCCACCTAGTTTGAGCTCAGTCCCATGAGCCAACCTCTCATTGTCAGGGGACTTGTTGTAAGTAATGGTCATTTGTGTTTCATAATTATCTCGAATAAACACAATTAGTTCCACATTCTGCTGTTTTCTTCCTAAGGCATCTGTAAACATTCTGCACTATCCTAGCAAACAGCTTTTGGCAATCATTTAAAAAAACTCCAAAGCAAAATTGTTCTCTGTGGATTCCTTTAATTTATTCCGAGGAGCGTGCCCAGAGGAGTAATGAGGCCTCCGAGGAAAAAGAAATTATGGTGATGAGGGGTGTTATCTCCCTGTCAATCCATGTAACCCAGTTCAGAGTATCTTGCATCACAATTCCAAAAGTCACTGGAAACACAACTAGATCAAAGTGAAATTTGAGACCACAATTCAATCGCTGTGTCTTTTAGAAAGATAATATATTTAGGGAGTACTTTTTATCTGCTTTTCTCCACTCAGTGAGGACTCATGGTAGTTTACGGTATTAAAAACACCAACAACAGAATAAAATCATACAATCGACTCCAAAATTTCCATGCAAGTTACTGAATTAAAATATCCAACCTCAACAAACTAATCCAAAGAATGGAAATGGGCAGAGTCAGTGGTAACAGCTCTGCCCTTGATCAGAACAGTCTCTCCCTCAGACTAGGAGGTAGGAAGGATTCCCTAATGGATTCCCAGCCCTTGGCAGAAGCTAGCCTGAAGACCTCCCCCTTGTACAATTGATGTCCAGTCTACAGAGGGCTGTTCCGTTGGGAAGCACGTGTTCTGACTGCAAAGCCAGCAGGAATCACATCCCACAGAACCCATGGATTTGCTGCAAGTTTACAACAGGGTCAGTGGTGGAACAATGATGTAAAAACAGGATTCTTGGATCATGTAGCATGGGACAATTGTCAGGAACTGAGTTTTAGGGTCAATGTGTCATCATACATTTAGGAGCAGAAATGAAGACCCAACTGAAGACCAAAAGTGAGGCTATGATAAAGGAGCAATAATCCAGTGAAATATTCTATTGAAATAGCAGCAGCACAATAAAACATTTCTTCATCGTACATGTAAAAACCTTCTGTAGTTTCCACATTTCAATTAAATAAAAATAGAAGCAAAGACATCAGCTAAAGGAAAAAAATACAGGCTTAAGTAGACTGATATAAGTGGGGGAAATAATGTATCATTTGTTCCAAAGAGAAAGAAAGTTATGGCAACTTTTGTCCTACAGTTGGACTATCACATCTGAAAGCAAACTTTTGGAGGCACACTCCAGAATGCTGCCAAGTTAACAAGCTGTTCTGTGCTGCAAGGGACATATTTATGGACATACTTTCAACAAGACGTACCTAGTGCGACCAATCTGTGCTGTACTAAAGAGCAGAAAGTATTAGAGAAATAGATTTTTTTACATAAATGATTTCACACATGGAAATTATCAAATTCAGATCAAGTAGACAAAAAAGCCACTCTATTAAAAAACAGATTTGTCATAATCAAGAAGTTGGTCCTAACACTAGCTAAAGCCAGGAAATTTAAATTAAGAATATTACTTCATTATTACCCCATGCTGTGATAAGAGGCACTCCAAATCAATTAAGGGCAGTCTTGACTCCAGCTTATTTTAGAGGTGTTGGGTTGTATCTTTGCATTTTTAATGAAACATTTTAAAATATAGTTTGTCAATGTGCTGTTTTATCAAATAAGAATGTGTTTAAGGGGCCACCATTAAGTAATGCAATACACATGTTAATAGTAAGAATGAGGGAAGGGGGAAAGAGCAGCAAATTATATAGGTTTTCTTTGAGTGTTTTTTAATTCATGATGACTTTTCAATTCCAGTTTATGACACTGCTACTGTTGAGAGATGACAGAACAATATGCATCAAAGCTATTCCTCAAAATAATCAATTCTTACTCACCAGTGAAGTGAAAGAGCAAAATCTGAACCCAATTGTGAGGTGAGTAAAAGAGACTTTTGTTTAAGCAGAGGCATAAGTAAGTGGTTGATTGAACATTCAATAATGCAAATGTGTAAGATCTATGCTGAGTGTCTCTCTCCTGTGTCAGACACTTTAGGTATGGACATGGCTGGGAACAACAGTCCTTGAGTGTGAGCAGAAGGATAAGGCCCAAAGAATTCTTGGGCCTTGGTTCTTAGGCCAATGGGCCAACACCATGGGTCAACACTGTGACCAGGCCAGATCTAGAAGTTTTGTATGCCTTGTGTTTTGTTTTATGCTTTACACTGTGTTTTATTTCAGTTTGTTTACATTGTGTTAGCATGTTTTATAAGCCACTTTGGGTCCCTTTGGAAGGGAAAATCAGGATAAAAATACTCTCAATCAGTCAATAAAAAGGCTGAGTGAAATGTCAAGGCAGCTCCATGCAATTTCATGCCATTTCAAAAGGATTTAAGCAGACATTTTAGTTGTGGACCCTGTTTTCATATAGAGTTGGTAATGATACCAAGCAGGCCCTCAGTCGAATGCAGACTGCACCCATAACCCTATAGTAGAACAAACAGAAAACAGAGACATAATGTTCCCTACAAACTTGACTTTACCCTGCCCTCTTGGTGGTTGCTTTCATATACTTTCAGTGGAGGATCTTTAAACAGAGAGAGCAGCTTGTTTCCTTGACAGCACAGAATGAACTATTTTGGTTTTCTTTGGTCTGTGTCTGTTCAGCATACTGTATCCATAGAAATAGCTTCTGTCCCAAAAGTACAAGCATGTTTCATTATATATGCCTAAAATAGTGAGTTAATACTACATGAACTTGGCTCCATTTGTAGTTTGAAAAATCTCTAAAAGCAACTTTGAAGATTTCCAGGGCCATTTAGCAGATCCATACCTTATAAATCAATTTAGTATAATAATAATCATGACATTTTATCCATGAAGAATCTAAGGGTGCAATACACAAAGAACCAATGCTTCCACTTGGCCAGTGCAAGAACTCTGCTTTATGTTTATACTGAGCTGTAGACTGAATATTAAAGTGAGAAGCCTGACTTAATTTGGAGGAACCTAAATGAAAATATTTATAAGCCAATGCCTACAGCACAAATACACACTAGTTATCATTTTGACATAAATGCATCAAATGCCAAATGTTTGCTATTTATTTATTGCTCTTCCAAAGGGTCTTGTAGCAACTTACAACATTAAAGCCATATAAATAAGGTTAAACAACTTAAAAACATATAACAAATATAAAAGAGTCAAATTAAAATGTTAAAATATATGGCTAGCACCATACCACAAATAAAACCCAACCTAAACTTGTGACTTACCCTATAAAGGCCAACCTAATCAATTCAGCTATGCATATCCTGAGGAAACAAAACAAGTCATGCAGGACACAGGTGCCATCTAAGAGTGCATTCCACAGGATAGGGACCAAAACTGAGAAGGCTCTTCCCCTGCTGACAGCTACCTGAGACATCCTGGGCCAGGTACCTACAAGAGACCCCTAGAGGATGACTAAAAGTTATGATTTTCCACCTAGAATGTGTCCTCCTCAGTTTCTTTGAATGGCATCTGAAATGCTTAACAAAATGCTTGGAGAATGGCATACAAGGGCCAGTATCTTGAAGCTCCATCCAGAGAGGACTGTGGTGCTGTTAGCCAATTGTGAAGTTGACTGAGGTCTGCTTAGTCAGGTCCTCCTGCTCCTGAAGGGGCAGGCTTGTAGCTTGGGGGTACTACTAGATCCTGGCCTCCAGATGGAGGCTCACATCTCTCCTTTGGCACATGGCACTTAGTGTCAGCTTCCGCTTATATCCCAGTTATGGCTGTTCTTTGATTTTGTCATCATGATCCCAACCCTGATCACATCTTGGTTAGATTACTGAATTGTATCCTATAGGGTTTCCAACTTGGGGCTGGCAAATTCCTGTCCAGTTTTGTTCTTAGGTGCCAGGTGAAAATATTGACTTGCACCCTGCTTAGAATTTCTGCAGGTACTAGGACCACAGGCCATTTCACCAATTGTGCCCCTCAACAGGAGACCTCTGATTCCCCCAAAGTATTTTGGGAGAGGGGATGTAACCATCTCTTAGGAACAGCATTTGGCAACTTGTGCCACCTCCCTGAGATTCCTTAACAGACTGAGGAACACAATGCTCTGTGAGGATGATGGCAGATGAGGTGTGTGAGGGGGGGAAAGGGCCAGTCAGTCTGGTTGTTCTCTTCCTTAATGCTGGGAATCCATTAGGGAATCCATTGGACTGCTGTTCTATTAGTTTTAATAGACAACACCCAGTTGAGATAAAGTTCTATAAGCAATTAAAATTTGCAGAACAGGTAAAGGGAAAAGTTAATTCACCCATCAGCGTATCTTTCGTGAGATGCTCATAAGTGGCAAGGGGTTTAGGTTTTCACAAATCTGAAGCACACAGGTGAAGGAAACTATATTTTTCCCTGTCTTACTTCTGCTGGAAATACTTCTCCCAGGCTGGCTAACTTCCTGTAGCTGAGTATGACTACTCCTGAGGGTGATTGTTTGCTGTCATGAAGGGAGGGGCAGGAATAGAAAAGTTTTAAACCCTAGCCTGGGGAGTAGACAAGCTTCCTGTCAGCACCAGGAAGAGGCAAAACCTGGGCCTACCCCTGACTGTCCTGCCTGTTTGCCAGCAAGTGCAAGAACAGCTGTTGCCCAGAGGAAGACAGCTTTCCAGCCAGAGAGCAGAAACACTGTCACCAAGCATTTGCCTCTGCCCTCAGCTGGGCGTTGCAGAATGAAAAAGGATTCTATAAGCCCCTTGCAGGGCTTTATGCTTGGCAGGTATGAATTTGCTCATGGTTCCTGGCCCACAGGAGGTGTTTCTAGCTTCTCGGCCATGGCCAGGGCCTTTTCAGTCCTGGCTCCTGCCTGGTGGAATGAGCTGCTGGAAGAGCTGAGGGTCGTGTCAGAGCTGTCACAGTTCCACAGGGCATGTAAAATGGAGCTCATCCACCAGGCTTTAAGTTGAAGCTAGAGCCAGAAGATTCTGGGAGCTGCCAGACTTTGAGGAGGGGGGATTTTTGAGATTTTTTTGCCTGCCACTGTGTTACAGATTAAAATTGTATGAGGGATGGGTTTTATATTATTGTATTGTGGGATTCTGTATGTAACCTGCTATGAGCCAGTGTGCTGAGAGCAGTGGAATATAAATTCAAAAATGGAGGGAGGGAGGGAGAAAGGAAGGAAGGAAGGAAGGAAGGAAGGAAGGAAGGAAGGAAGGAAGGAAGGAAGGAAGGGGCAAGTATAGTGTTAGAGCTAAGAATAGTATCTTAAAGATCTCCCAAAGAAGATGCATTAGCCAGTGTAATGACAACTGTTTGGCTTGGACAACACCTCTGTCACATATAGAGCTCCTGTGCCTGGGGAGTAATTTTTTTGGGGCTCATGGAAACTATGGACATCAAAGGCTCTATCCCTTCAGCCCCTGCAAGCTTAATGGGGTGCTAACTCCTGGAAGGGAGTGCCTGAGGAGAAACACTGGTTAGAAATGTACAAAGCAAGTTCCCTGTATATTCATAGCATTGCAAATACTCCAAATGTGAGCAGAATTTTTTGTGTTATATTCAGGATGGATAGATATAAGCCTTCAAAACTGACTGTTTATTCTGCGTTACTGTTTCACTTTCCTGGATAGTAGAAGTTGGGAGAATAAAAGGGGAGACGTTTATTTGGGTACTTTTAACCTGCTTTTATTCACTCGATATCGATTCAAAGCCCCTTGGGTGCAGTTATGGAGCCTGACAAGTGGTCTCCCCCATTAGATAAAACAAATCTGTCATCAACAGTCCACGTGGGAGAGGATGAGCGGAAGAAGTAGCCATAGCAGTTCTGCCCTTATTGGAAGCTGTTCTTAAAAGAGTCTTGGGATTTCTCTTATTTATTTGCTTGTTCATTTGTTTATATTTATATTTATAGCCTGTCCCTCTTGAATCAGTCATCCTGAGGTGGCTTACAACAGTGTGAACAATAAAGCCACAAAACACATAAATATATTTAAAACTACTAAAAGCTAACAGCACCTTATCACAAACTAAGTCCTTGTCTGATATTCCTCCATGGGAAGGGGGCACATAGAGAACCTCAAGCCTGTAGGGGAGGCTCACGTGATGTTCTTGTTCTCCCATGCGTATTGGCCTCAAATATATGCCTGGTAGAAGAGCTCCAACTTGCAGGTCCTGCAGAACTGTGTTGGCTTTGATGTTCTCCAGGAGCTCATTCCACCAGGCAGGAACCAAGGCCAAAAAAGCCCTATCCCTGGTAGAAGCCATTCACACTGCTTTGAGGACGGGAACTACCAGTCAGTTAGCCATAGCTGACCATAGTGTTCTCTGGGGGACATACTCAGACAGGCAGTTCCTTAGATACGCAGGTCCCAGACTGTGTATGGCCTTAAAGGTTAACACCAAGACCTTGACCCAAATCCAGACCTTGATTGAGAGCTGATGTAGCTGTTACAGTAGCGGTCTTATGTGGGTCTTCCATGGTTAGGACCCATGCAGCAGCATTTTGGACCAGTTATCCAACATGTCAAGCAAAAAAAGATGAAGAAAAATCTCAAATTAGGATTATTATTCTTTACTGATTTTATCCTATCGACCATGCTGTAAAGTGGTTGAGTAGTTTCTTACATGGGAGCAATGCTGCCAAGACTCTGACAGGTGTTTTGGGGATGCTGGTGCAAGGGCCGCAGAATTCAAAGTGAACTGGGCTGCCCATTGCATTTGATCCTCACAGAGAAAACCCCAAATCCTCTGTAATGGGATAAAACAAAGCAAAAAGTGATTTTTTTTTTTGCCAATTCAAAATCTAGATAAAACAATGCTGACAATTCTTCTTCAATGTTCAGCTTTAAGCCACTTCTTACTGGGAGAGGGTTTTAAGAAGCATTGTCAGACAAACCATACTGTACCTCCTTTAAAGGTCATCTCAGCATCTTTCCAAAACCAGCTTTCCAAAGAAGTTTCCCTCCCATTGTTTGTCTCACTTTCCTTCCTTTGTGGTGTCCTTACGTCCAAGGATAAAGACAATTCTTTGGCATTCCAATTGTAGTGTGCTAAAGGGAGGCGGGTGAACAGTGGGGATGCCTGCCTTGCTGCTGTCCTTTGCCTGTTCCTGATTCCATGGCCTGAGGCAACGGTTTGCATTTTTAGGACAACAGCCGGCGATCTGCAAGCAGGAGACCACTCGTCAGGCTTCATTACTGCACACAAAATGACACAAGTGAGCCTGTGGTCACAACTGTGCTTATGGTGCGCTGAAAAGCCATTACATCTTTTTTGCAACAACAACCCCCCCTCCCCTGCAAAGCCCTGAACAAATATAGAGACTGACCAGCTCCATAAATTGCTCAAAACCTGACAGGTCAGCTTATTTATGCAATGTGCTACATACACAATGCAGTGTCTTGATTGAAGCGCTCATTACAACCCAATGGTTGCTCTTGGTTCAGTCAAGGCTGCTCTGTTTTTGCAGGAAATGGTCCCTTTCCCCTTACACAGAAAATATGAATAATTCCTCTCGTACTCATAGAGCAGCAGGAATTGTCAGCTTGATTATCTGATTCTTTTCCATGTTAATAAGGTTGAGACCATCATTCAAAACAAATGCCTATTGACTTCCATGCTTGGCAGTCATAACACTCCTTTATTTGTGTTGAAAGAGTAAATTTACGTTTAATAAAATCTTGATATTCCTTCACTATGACAAAATGGCTGAAAATACTCCACTGGAGTAGATTCAAGTGGGTAGCCATGTTGGTCTGAAGTAGCACAACAAAATTTGAGTCCAATGGCACCTTTAAGACCAAAAAAAGATTTATTCAAGGAATGAACTTTCAAGTGCATGCACTCTTTCTCAGACAATGGGACAAGGATCATAAGAGTACAGATATAAGGGGAAAGTAAATTAGTAGCAAATTAGTAAACTGTGTCATAGTATCCAAATTATGCAGTATGATAATTCTTTGGGTTCAGTAGTAGTTCACAAAAACAATGGAGAAATAAAAATGTCAAGGTTAGTAATTAATGGCAGACACTTTCCCAATTGTGAAAAGAAATAATTAAAAGAGACTAGTTGCTTGCCCCATCTGTCTCCATCCAAGCATGGAAGCATCCCCACAAGTGACAAGCCTTGCTCAAATGTTATCTTGTCCTGAGACCGGAGAGTTAGATTCTAAATTACATTACATACTACTTATGTCACATTACACTCACATTGTTCCAAATAAAATAAAAAGAAGGGGATTATGAGAATGTAGATATAAGAGTTGAATGAGGTTAGAATATGTAATGATAAAAAAAACCTATGTCCTTGTTGAGTCCAGGGTATTCCATTGTTTTGAGTGTTGTAACAGCTTGGATTTCTGCAATCTCTCTAATCTGTTCATGAAGTTCCTTTGCAATAAAACAGCTCTCCGAGGACCCTTATTGAATGTCCTGGAAAGCTGAAGTGTTCCCCTGCAGATTTTTCAGTCCTTTGATTTTTAATGTCAGACTTGTATCCATTAATTCTTTGGTGGAGGGTTTGCCCTGTTTGCCCTGTGTAGAGAACAGAGGAGCATTGCTAGAATTTAATTGCATATACAATGTTAGAAGATGAGCATATGCATAAGCCTTCGATGGTGTAGGTGATGTTATTAGGGCTAGTGATTGTGTTATTGGAGTGTATGTGAGAGCAAAGTTGGCATCTGGGTTTGTTGCAAGCTCAGGTACCAGTGTCCATGTTCAAATTAAATGCTGCATTGTTGTGGGTGAGAAGTTGTTTGAGATTGGGGGTTGTCTGTGCACAAGAAAAGGTTTCTCAGTACTTAGGAAAGAGAATTGTAATTATATAGTAGAGGTTATAAGTCACTGATTATGCACTGAACTGTTTAGAGTTGGGAGCTATACATAACCACTAGTGGTGTTCTATTGTTGTCTCTTTTGGGCCTGTCTTCCAACAGGTTTTTTCTTGGTATTCTTCTGGCTTTGTTCATCTGTTTCTTGACCTCATTGGGTGGGAACTTTAGCTCCAAGAAGGTTTGTTGTAGATCCTTCAGATGAGAAACATTGTCTGTGGGATTGGAGCAGATGTGGTTGTGATATAGAGCCTGGCTGTATACAATGGATTGTTTGGTATGTTTTGGATGGTAGCTAGATGCATACAGGTTTGTTTGTCAGCCAGTAGTTTTGTTTATTTTTACAACAGTGTCCAGAAAATGTATTTCTTGTGTAAACTGATTCATTGTCAGGTTGATGGTGGGGTGAAAGTCACTGTATGCCTGGTGGAAAGTATCCAGGGCTTCTTTATCATGTGTCCACATGTAAAAAATGTCATCAATGAATTGCAGCTATAAGAGAGGTGTGAGCAGGTGGACATTTACGAAGAAAAGCAGCATATAAGAACCAACTCTTCTTCTTCTTCTAGGAACTTGGCATCTGGGTTCCCAAACCAAGCATCCACCAGACCAAATTTATAAGTGCAAGGACAAGGTGGCCCTCATTGGTAAATTCAGGCTCATCACAGAATCTCAGCAGAACCCAGATTTTCAAGTTTATCTAATCACCTCCTGAGAATGTAATGTGGATTAAGATGCTGTGTACATTTGATTGAACAAGGACATATTTCTGTAGAAAATACTTCAGGGAACACAGCCTTGTGGATTGAACTTCACCTGGAAGCAGCATTAAACTTTTCCTAAGGCCTTTCGGGTTCAGAATTTGTACAAGGCTGTCACATTCATTAAATGTCTAAGCCTTGACAGAAGGTCCATCAGCTATAATGCTTAAGATCATGAATATAATGAAGGCCTAATAACAAACCTATCGGCAACTCTACTGCAAACACAGTGGGGAAACACATTGCCAACACATTGCTAAAACAAAGGTTACAATACCATAAAATTAAGAGTAAGAAAGTGATTAAGCAGTGCAGTACTCATCAGTGGCAGAATTTTCTGTTGGTTCATGTTGGTTCATTCACATTGACATGTGAAAGAACAGGTGATGTTATGGCTGAAACATGGATTCCAATCCATACTCAGAAGCCATTACATTAAATCTTAGTCAATGTTTCTCAGCTCAGTTTACTGTCTGTAAAAGAGGAATAATAAGCATGATCTATGTTGTGGAATGTGATAAGAACTAGAGACCTATGGTTGCCTTTGTTTGCTAGTGCTGATCTTCAGCCCATCCCCAGAGACTTTGGATTGGAGCCAACTAATGGACACATGAAGCTGCCTTATACAGAATCAGAACATTGGTACATCAAGATCCATACTGCCTACTCAGTGTCTCGGGTAAAGGTCTTTGACATCACCTACTACCTGATCCTTTTAACTGGTGATGTCAGGCATTGAACATGGGACAGATGATCTATCAGCAAGCCACATATATGCTGGATGTACATCTGTCATGGTCAACATTCCATCACGTCCAAAATGGTTATAGGAAGCAGGGTTTTATTTTACACTTTACATTTGAGCCATATTGTATAAGCAGGGCATAAATTGCTAGCACATTTTAATGCCAACAAGAGATACTATAACTTTGAGTCCCCAATTAAGTTTTTCCTCTCCTGGCAGAAGTGTGTGTTTTTTCTCCTTTTTTGTCCATATTTTCATTTCAGCTGGGCTGAGTGGGAGAAAGAACTCTAAGGGAGGTCTTAGCAGATGGTTGTCACAAACTGCATACGGCAATTGAGAATTAGTGTGCAAGCATATGCAACCTGGTATAGTATGAAACATTCCAGCATATGAATGTTGAAATAAACCAGCCATGGATGGAGATTTTTCTTCTTATTAACAGTGTAATTATCTTTTCTTTCATTTCCTGCATATATTTAAGTTTCAGCCCTGCACTAACTCAGGAGTCAATCATAATTCCAACGCAATTGTTATATACGTTGGAAACATGGTTATTTTAAAAGTAAAATAACAACTGTGCAATTAAATTTGTGTAAAATAAAAGATGCAAAGAGCACAGCATCTGAGACATGGCGTCACATCTTTCGCTGCCATCTTCAGTTTAGAAATGCAATCCTAGACTGAGCACATTATTCAAAATAATGCATATAAGATCACTGTGCCAAGTGCTCTGAAACAAAACCACCCCCCCCCCAAAAAAAAAAGGTGCGAAAGGAAATACACTGACATTGTTCCTGTCCTTTTCGGTTGGTTAATGGGTGTTAAAACTATCCACATCACCTTAGTGCTGATTACATACTTCAAAGTACCATAAACATATTAACATTTTTTTTACTAACAAAAGCTGAAGAGATGAAGGGTGTTTTCACACATAGCACAAAAAGCATGCTGCTAGTACTAGACAGAAAAAGGGCAAGAATAATGTTTAATGTATGTACATTGTAGCCAAGGTGGTTTCCACATTCGAATGGCAAAATCATGCAATAAAAAGCACTTCTAGGGGCCCATATGAAAATCCCATAAAATATAAACTAGGCACAGAAAGCAGATTCACATTTTAAAAATACCAGTAATCTATATGTCAATGTTCTGCTTCATGTGCTACTTTAGTATACTGACTATGGCATCTCAGTGAGTGGACATGTAGTAAAATAGACAGCTCCATGATAGTCACATTGGACAGCATACCGAGAGTGTACACATCCATACATGCTCACAATCAATCAAGTATGAAGCACCATGTAATTAATTGTTAACAAAACCATGTTTATGCTTGATATTCTCCTTTTTCCCCATAGGCAATTAGTTCAATCCAATGAGCCTTTCATCTTCTCTTCTAAATTGTGGTAGAAGCTTGCTTCAGCTGTCTTTTGGGACCGACATGTTGGATCCCCTCAAGAAGTAGAGTTTGCTTCCTCTCACCTCTTGCATCTGCTCTATGAAAAGGCCATGATAGGTGTTTGTCAGCTAGAACTGCTAGATAAACAGAGGGAATGTCAGGCAACGTTCAATCCTGTTGCTCGGTGATTCACCCCAAATCTGCCAGCCTGACCTTTGAAGAGCACAGCACAGTAACAAAGGAAGATGCTTACAAAACATTGCCAGTTCTTCTTAGCCTTCCTGTATCCCCTTAACTATGGGTCACAGAAAAAAGAGCCAAGGAGAGCAAGGAAAAAGTATAAATGTTGGCACTCCAGGCAAGACAGAATTACATACTGGTCGACCAAAACACAAATCAACTAAAAACTACAGGAGTCCACCAACATGCACATAAATCATTTATAATGATAATCCAAGACTAGGTCCAAATCTCATTAAAGTATATGAATCCTTAATCTATTTTGGCAAAAGAGAGCCAATACACATTTTTTCTTTTTATCATAAATTACAGTTCTGTGGCACTGTGCAAATATTACCAAGCTGTAAGACAGCTGTGCTCCATTAAAATGTGTAATGGTCGCTGATTTCTTACAGCACATGGTCATCAGGCTGAATCTACAGCCAGTAATTAGGAAGATGAAATGTTTAATTGTGCCTTAATTTTGATAAAATTTATCTGTCACACATCCCGTAGTTGAGCATTATGCTCACAAATCAATGTCATCAGGCTTGAGCACCAGACTCTTGTTCCTGACAGATTCATTTGAATATCAAACGGCACACAACCAGCAACCAGAGGATAGGAACATGCACCAACCGCCCGCCCCCCCCCCCTCCAACAACACCCTTTCCCTGACACAGCACGGCTTCAGTGACATATGTCTTGCCACCTACTTTAAAAGCTAGAGAGGTCAAAAGTAAAAGGCTGCTAATGTTCCTGTCATGTCTGGCAGAGCGACAAACATGGTATCTCTGTGTGGGGAGAGGGATTTTTTAAAAAATTAACTTCACACTATTTGTTGAACCTCCAGGGTTATTTCCCTCCCACACAGCCTCGCCCCCTTTTGCTGAATTTTCTCGTCCTGCTGCAAACTGGAGCAAGGCAAAAGCTGGGGTCTATTGTGTGTGCCAGCAGTGATCATTTACTTCCCTGCTGGCGTTGCAGCAGCAAGCATTACAGCAGTCACTCATGTGCAGATTATTACCACACATACAGAGCCTGAGTCATTTTATTTAAAATGTGGGGGATTATGTGGAGTCTCTGCTCAATATGGCAGAGGGCAGTTTTCAAGCGTGCCTGCTGCTATTTCAGGGCTGCCTGCTTTATTTTTAACAGCACAGCGCAAGCCACTTAGATCCAGTACAGACTGAGATGACACAAGAGCAGCCCCTGTGCTGGATGCTCTACAAAGGATTCTCTCTTTCTGTGACCCAAATATCCTACTCATTTGTCTTGGCTCTGGATTGGCTCTCGGGAGCACTTGGGTGGGAGACTACGTGGGAAACTGAGCATTGCTATGCAGAGGCAGATCACGACAAACCACTTCTCAACATCCCTTGCCTAAAACTCTGTTGGGTCTTCATAGGTTGGTGGCAACCTGGTGGCAAGAAAGGTTGCCAACTTCCAGATGGTGCCTGGATTCCTCTTGGAATAACAACTGATCTCCAGGTCACATCAGTTCTCCTTGAGAAAATGGCACCCTCAGAAGAGACTGTCCGTTACGTCACATTCCCGCTGAGCACTTCCAAAATCTCCAGGAATTTCCCAATGCAGAGTTGGCAATCCTAACTCTGAGAAAATGGCCGTGGTCTTCCTTCATATGCACAAACAAACATCGGCACAAATTGCAATAAAAGCATATCAAGATTTCCAAGGCATCTTTAGTTGCTGGCTTCTACACCAAGTAGAATTAAAATATGAACTTAGTTTAGTTCCTCAGCGACTTCCCCCAGCAGGCTTCCCCCTCCCCTCATGTAGCCAGAGAAAAGGGGTGAAAAGCCCTCCCTGTCACCCTTCCCATTGGGAAGGAAACTGAAATCTTTTTCTCCCCCCTTGTGACACTGAGACCGTTTCCCACCGGAGGCTGTGCTCTGGGCTGCAGAGCTGGGGCAGGTTGCCCCACCTCTTCCTGCTCCCACACAGGGGAGCATTTGGCCTGGTGCACCTTGTCTGCCCTGGATTTGTGTTCTGACATGAGATCCGGGGCAGCAAAGTTCCCAGTGCAGAAATGGTCTGAGAGAGCAAGCACTTTTGAAGATGAGTTCCCCTGAAAACCCACATGAGAAGTTCTGCTGAGTTTGTTATTCTGTCCTGAGAACAGAGAGTTAGCTTCTAAATAGCATTACATACTTTACATCACATAAGTGATAGTTCTAGAACTATCCTACCACATAACGCTGGCAGATTTCTCAGCAATACAAGATTTTGCCTTGACCATTAGGAAACGGGCAAAACAGAAGGGTCAACTCAAAAGAAAATGATTAGATCCTGCTCAACACATGAGTAATTTTGTAATGATTATATATATAATCTGAGATGGTGTTTTTAAAGCCTTTCATTGCATAGCATCTACTCATGTGAAGCACTTTCAGACATACTCAAAAACAGCACATAGCATTCAAGATGTTGGCAAAACATAATTTTCATTGGGCTTTTGTATGTATGTGTTTATGTATTCCTGCATCTTCCAACAAGGTATTTAAAGCATCATTTCTCAATAGTTCTGTGAGATAATTTGCCCAGTACCATACAGCACATGTCACAGTTGAACCCAAGTTTGAACCTAGCTTAACGCCTCCCGGTTCTAGCCACTATAATGTAACAGTACTTCTTGTAGTTTTGTTTCCCCCAAAAGCATCTGAAAACATCATGAGGAAATCTTACAGTTCTGAGGAGATTTGTGAAGAATGATCTTAAACAGCTAGAGTTAGAACATAATTTTCTTTACTTATGTTGAGGACTCTGGAGCATATGGACAGCTGTCATTTTTATCAGTCTAAATAAACAGTGTGTCTTCAGAGTCTCTGTCAAAGTAGAGCTGCTGATATGAATGATTAGAAAACTGCATGAAAGCTGTTCACCATTAGTATAGCACAGAGAAAACCTCTAACTTCACAGATCTCTGCCTTGCGTTCTGTGTCTTTTGATGGTCATTGTTTTGAGATAATTTATTTCACTTTTGTGGGTACCTTAAGTAAAGAATGAGTAATACTGAATTTACCTACAGCCTGATGAGTTTAATATGATGTACTTTCAGGTAAGTAAGGGAATTTAAGAGTGAACTGGGCATCCCAGTCCTATCATCCCATTATGCTACTAAACACAGGATTGCCAATCCCTATGTGGTGCCTGGAGATCTTCCAGAATCACAACTGTTTTCCAGGTTACAGAGATCAAATCCCCTGGAGAAAATGGCTGCTCTGGAAAGTAGACTGTGATATTACTCTCTAAGGAGGTTCTTCCCTTCCCCAACCCCTGTTCTCCCTAGGCTCCACCCGCCCACCCCCAAAATCTCCAGGTATTTCTCAACCCAGAGCTGGCAACTTTACCACTATATGACTGGGATTTAAGTGCTTTGTCAATGTTGTCATTATCCTATGCCATCTTGGATTAGTGGTTAGGAATGCAGACCTCTAATCTGGTGAGCCAGATTTAATTCCACGCTCCTCCACATGCAGCCAGCTGGGTGACCTTGGACTCACCACAGTACTGACAAAGCTGTTCTGACCGAACAGTAATATCAGGGCTCTCTCAGTCTCACCTACTTCACAGGGTGTCTGTTGTGGGGAGAGGAAAGGGAAGGCGAATGTAAACCACTTTGAGATTCCTTCGGGTAGAGAAAAGTGGCATATAAGAACCAATTTTTCTTCTTCTCTCAGCCATAGAGCAGGAAACAAAAAGAGATAAATATCATAGCAACAGCTACTCCACCAGCTGGAGTGATACCACCACCAGCACAAAACAATCAAAATAATGTGTATTCACTATACCTCCAAGTCTACATGCACGGGAGGCACTGAGGCAAGTGCTTGACCACATAATATTATCCACAAAATTCTCTCTTCTCCTTCTCTCTCATACTCACACACAAACCAAACATCCAGGAAGAGCTTATACTAACTTCCACAGCAGAGATCTCCATGGGGTCCCAGGTAGCTAGATGGACGGCAAGTGATACTTGTAAATACCACTCATAGAGCTCTCTTTTCTGGTCAGTCAACACCAGTTCAGGACTTGCTGTTACAGAGGCCATACTGAGGTCCATTCTGCATGACTTCAATGTTGCAAAAGGCTTGCAAATTGTAAACGCTACTAATTTGCAGTTCCGCAAAACGTCACACACAATCTGCCACACTCCTGAAACAGTCCCGCAAAAAGCGATTCATTGTAGCACTTAAAGGGAAATCCAGAAAAGTGGATTCACCCTCCGAAAAGCGCTACACTCTTGCAAACAATCTGCAACAGTAGTGGAAAAGACCTGTGCGTTCCCATTGTTGCGGTTCCAGCCAAGTCCCTCCCCCTGGCTCTCTCCTCCGAACTTCTGGTGAAGCGATCGCCATTTTTTTTTCTCGGAGCGAGCAGAAAGCAACGAACCGGCAAGCCTTCATTCACCCAGCGAGGCTTCTCCGGCTACAGTCCCTCCACAGAAGTGCTTTAAAGCTCCCCTAAGTCTCCAAGCACAACACAGCCCCATTTGCAAGTTCCCTTTATTTTCACGTCCGTGCGGGGGGGGGATTTTTCTTTTCACTCGGGGGAGCGTGGCAATGATGAAACACCAGCTGCCAGCTAGATGGGTCTCTCCGTTGCAATGAATTAACGCATATTCGTTGCAAAGTGTGTGTGTGTTTTTTTAAACTTTTCTTAAAGAGAAAGGGGCTTTCACGGAGCATGATAACAACCGCCCATTGGCTGTTCATTTGACTGCTGGCCAGGGGCAGGACAAAGCACAGGAAAAATCGCTTCCTGTCTAGCAATTTTTGCAAGACCGGAAACCTGTGGGAAACGAATGAAATGCTACTGGATTCCACTAAAAAAGCAGGTATGCGTAACGCCGGGACTGCACTTTTAAAAATAGCGTTTCCGTTTTGTGTGACCTTGGCAACATTGGTCCTTGTGTGGAATCAGCCTGATTCTTCCTCAGCAGTGCTTTTTCCTCTGTGTTTAACAGAAGCCATGCTGATTCTTCCTCAGCAGTGCTTGTTCCCCTCTGCTTAATAATTCATTCTTCAGTAATTTCCACCACTTCCATCCATTTACCAGGAATAGCATTAGCAGATAGCATATGTGGCCTAGCAGACATAACTCAAGCATAGGACCATACTGTTTTGTACTGATATATCTGGAAAATGAAGTATAGAGGCAAAATATATAATATCACACATTCATTTTATTGCATTCATTCTACTTAGATAAGTTACATTGCTAGTAATTTTTTAAAATGTTGGCATTTAAGAAAATATCTCACAAGTATTTATGTCCTTTCAAAATGTCTCTTTGTACCTGCAAATATATCAGTGTCTGGGTAAAAATAACAATTTTCACAAACCAGATGTTCTCAGTATAACACTGCTAGCCTCTGGGAGGGGTCTGGACGTCTCCTAGAATTATATTTTCAGAGATCAGTTCCCCTGGATAAATAGATGCTTTGAAGAGTAGATTGTATGGTATTATACTGTTGAAGTTGGGTCCTTCCTAAAAATCCAACCTCCCCTGACTCCACCCACAAAATCTCCAGGAATTTCCGAACCCCAAAATAGGTAAGCCTGTATTAGTAGCAAGCAAAAGAATGTTCCATAAAGCCTAATTTTTACTTCTTAACTATCCAAAACAAAACTTATTCATGAACGTTACTACTTTTAAAAAACTTAGCTAATCAAAGAACTTACTTGATACATGTGTTATATACGTTGCATAGAGTTGGTCCAGCAGTAAAATACACAAGTTAATTCCTCCTATCCTGAGTCAGATCACAGAATATAATCACTCTCTGTCATCACATATGTAATTATAAGACATCCTTCTGCCCTTTATATATCTATATCCAAGCTTTTCTTTATCTACCATTTCATAGCACACTTGTATTCAGGTGGGCTTCATTTTGAGTGCTGCAGAGTTTCCCCTAAACAGTGCTATTGGCACTATGAGATTACAGAATGGATCTGCCCATGCACACTATTCAGATAAACCTTGCAAGAGGTTCCCTAAGATGCCTTCTATATTTTTCCCCTTTGAAATGTAGTGAGAATTCAGGCATGCTAACAATATGTGTGAACATCAGTCGCCAGTATATTTGTAAAAAGTGCAAGGGATTGCAACATGACTGTATGGATATCTAACTCTGGCAACACTTATTAAGAATTGCAGATTTTGACCCAGTCTACTCAAAATGATATATCTCTGATGGCAGTTAAAATAAACACTGACCATGTCTAGTCCATACCTAGAATAAAGGCAATCAATCCTGCCCACTGGAATACCATAGACCAGGGGTAGTCAACCTGCCATAGACCATCTATGTCTCAGACCCTACATTATTCTTGACGCTTAATGGTGGCATTGTACTGCTGCCAACAAAGACAGGAGTTTTACACTATCAAGGTTTTGTCCCTAACTGACACACAAATGCACAGTATTAAGGCACAATATGTGGCTGTAACTTGGCTGGGTTTTAAATCCTTGGTCTAAATGCCTCCTGCTTTGTTGCTGGGTGCTGGCCACATTGGACCGGGAGGCTCTATTGTCCTGTAATGCCGACATACTCCACCTTCACGGGGAGGCCCTGCCCCTCACGCTCCAGTAATGCCAGACGGCGCTTGGCTAAGCAGGGCAAGGTTGGCAGGTGGCTGCACAGGAGGCAGTAAGTGAAAGCAACCCGGCATAGCTAGCCCTGGTGCAGCAACAGAATCCTTGCCTGCCATGTGTCAAATCAAGGAGTGCATCTGACTGTCGTTCATTTCCATACCCCAGATCCATTTGTCCTTGGCTTCGGGTACAAGAGGAGCAAAAGAGTTCTGGACAGGCAGGGACAGGAAGATGCAAGGCTCCGTCTATCCCCAGCCATCAGTTCTCTTCATTCACACAAGTACTAATTCCCCCACACAGACAGCTGTTCCAGAACACCTTCAGCACTTCCAATTCATTCAGCTAATAAGCACACACCACAGGGGCTCACTAATTTCACTGAGTGACAAATCTCTCCAGTTTTGGCACAGATAACAGTAAGCCTGCATCTTTGGAATCACGCTTTTTATGTGTGGCAAGAATCAGTATTATAAAAATGTAGGCCTGTTCCTTAAGAGCTCAGCTTGGGAACTCCATTAGTCACTTGGACAAAGAGAACGATCTCCCTTCTTTACTATGCCTTACACGTCCAGTTCACAAGTTACAGAGAACAGTGCTCTAGTGTATATATCTGCTTGTATGGAAGAGCCAACCTGTGTTCACTTGACAAATGAAACGGGGACTGATACCTGGACAAATATGTGCTTTCAGTTGCATGTTCAACTGTACATGTGTTGCATGTAACATGAGAATAATACAACAAATCTAAGGAGGAGACTCAAGTATACATGGACTGTACATGCATTCACTATACCGCATGAGGTCAGAAAGGTAGAGAAACCCATAGACAAGAGGAGTGAGGACCACTCAAGACATTACGTAGGACATCTATGGACAGATATTCCAGGGAAACATTTGCATTTTTAGAGCAGCAGCAATTCAGGAGAGGATGATTAAACCCTTGCTTCCCAAACCATTTTGCCCATTTAAATCTTCCCTCATACATTTCACCAAACTTTCCCCCACCAAATGATACACGAATAACCAGGAATATTCCAACGGGAGGCTCATAGAACAAGGCAGGAAGTATATATCAGCTTCTGAGGGAAGGATGTAAATAAAGGGGAAAGCTCAGAGCTAAAGCGTTTGCAGACAGGGAGATCATGTTACTTCATGTAAAATGTTTCCTTAGGTTGCCATGGATGCACCAGAGACCATGCCTGTACAACCTGCCTGTATGTACATATATCTCTTTGTACAGTACAGCCACTGTTCACTCACAGTGTGGAGATGGAGTCATAGAATGCAGGGAGACCCTAACTGGTTACCATTCAAAATGATTTGATAAGTGTAAACCAAGTCCATCATAGACAACCATCCCATGACATCCCACAATGGCTGATGGCTTGACTCAGGTGCTGATAGGAGTAGGGTATGGGCAGCCAAGCACCATGATTGCCTAGCAGTGCAAGCTACAGGACAATGCCCAGCCCACCCTGTGCAACAATGAACACCCAAACCCTATCATTGCTGGATCATGGCTAAAACTGAGAGAACTGATGCAAAAATAGAGGGAATGTCTTAAAACCTGCTGCCAGCAATCTGCATGGTTCATGAATGGAGCTCTGAAATGGAACCCATTACAAGACTGAATAGAATAATAGAATCATAGAGTTGGAAAGGGCCATAAAGGCCATCTAGTCCAACCCCTGCTCAATACAGGTAGTTGGAATGTTCCTCTCATCAACCTACAGTGAAAGTCCCAGGGCAGGACACACATGAACCATTCCTTGCAATCACCTTACCAGTGGGAGGACGCATAGAGGAGAGTCAGCCAGAGATTCACTTTCTGTAGCTTGCACAGGATTTGTTCTATACACACCTAAACTTCCAGAACCTGTCAACATTCCTCCCTGGAGAAAATGACTTTTGTGGAGGGTGGACTCATTGGCATTATATTCAGCTGAAGTCACTCCTCTCACTCAAACCATCCCCTTCTCAGACTCTACCCCAAAATCTCCAGGAGTTTTCCAACCTGGAGCTGGACATCCTTTCCAGGTCTCAGCCTAAGGGTGCCAAGCTCTAGTTTGCAAAATACCTGGAGAAAATTGGGGGTGAAGATGGAAGTGGGTGGGATATGGGATAGGAAGGGACCTCAGTGGAATATAGTGCTATGGAACCCTCCAAAACATTCATTTTCTGCAGGGGAACTGATCTCTGTTTCCTGGAGATGAGCTATAATGCCAGGGGGTCCCAGGTCCCATCTGGGGACTGGCATCCTGACCTGGCCCTAAGGAGTCCTTCCTCAAAAGTCAAAATACGCCTGAATAGCTTGCTTGTCTAGCAACAGTCTAGCAACAGCCAAAGAGAGACTCTGCTACTTAAAGTTACAGGCATTCCTTTTATTATGCTTAGGGTTTTAAAAAAATCTGCTTTATTTTTAAAGCTATCACATTTTTCTACAAACATAGAGCCCTTTTCAGGTTTGTAGAAAGATCTGCCTTGACCTTCTCAGCTCCACTCACTGGATTTTAGTATCCAAAGGTATTCTGACCTTGCTATTAGAATATAAGATACCATAAAAGATACTTCTTGTGAAGTCAAGTTCTGCCTTTGTCACCTGCTAGCTGTCCCCTGGGCAAGGGCCAAGTGTTCTTCTGCCTGTCTGGACACTCTCAGACATGGTCGGTTACCTTTTGTTACCTTTCATTATATACCAGTAGTTTTTTTTCAGATTAAAATACTGCTTTCAATAAAATACATGTTTTGTTGTGCAATAAATATGACTTGGGGGTTTTATTAAGGAGGTGAGAAAACACTGATTATCATGCCGCATGCTGTAGCTGATAGATCGCGTTTGGTATTTGTTGAAGCACTACATTCATCGGGCGATGAAGCCTTGCAATAAAGAGGAACTAATGGACGCAATTAGCAGGGAACACCTGTCGGTAGAAGACGGCAACCTCTATATTGACCATAGCCAGGAATTGTTCCCAGTTGTTATTCACAACAATGGAAGGCCTCTGGACTGTGAATGGAAGCAACGATGGACGGAAATAAAATGTGCAAATGAGTTTTCACATTGTCCAGTAAAATTCTATGACTTTGTCAATCTGTGTTGACACAGACCAACACATGGCTACACAATAAAATAATGTAACTGGTGGGCCTACTTGTCACTGGGGTTGCCAACTGACCATAAAAAAAGCAGCATGGTAATTAATTTTCTCAGGACTGGGTGAATCTATGCTTTGCCCTCCTGACATTCATCTCCCCTGACTTTATTTTTTAAAGATTTCTCCGGTTTTGCCATTCATTGTGAGTACTGGACAGAGCTCAAGTCCAGCAGAAGCCATTTTGCATGCAGGCCAGTGGGGCGCAACATTTAAAATGGCTGCTGCATATGCTGGGGACCCACTATGAGTACAAGACCAGGTGGTGCAGCGTCCTTCTGCCACAACACAGTGCTTTCTGCCACTGCTCATTCAAGCAGCAGCAGGGATCGGGAAGGGTTGGCCGGATGCCTCGAGCTGAGACTGGGGAAGTGGCATCTCTTCTTCCTTCTGACTTCTCCTTGCAGCCACTCACCCAAAAACAAAACACTGGCTTGTTAGTGCAACTGATTTATTTCTGTTCAAAGGCTTTCATAAATCCAGGGAGGTTCAGGATTTCACTGATGTTCAGTCTGGTTGCAATCATATTTGCCCAGTAGTCATATTTGTCCAGTGGTCTCTGGGTTTGGGATTTGTTCTTAAGTAACATATGAAGCTACCTAATAGGGAGTCCTTTGGTCCATCAAGCGCCCCTGTCTGCTCTGCCTGGCAATGGATTTCAGGTCACAACAATTCCCAGCCATGCTACTATAGAATTCTGTCTCTTGCAGTAAAATAAAACAGGGTCCAGTGGCATCTTATAGACTAACGTAGTATATTCCAGCATAAACCATGATTCAGATCTCAGTTTGTTAAATGCTCCAGATGCAGGCGTGGACATGCTATAGGTTGGTTCCCCTTTTCCTATTGCTGCCTGAACACCTTGGCGCCAAACATCTTTATTCATCCCCATGCTGCCTTTGTAAAGTTTTGTCTTAAGGTGAGACTACAATTGCCATCTATGGAAGTTTGTATTGTTGTAGTTAGGAATTGGGATTTTAATGGGGGTTTTACGGGATTTTATTGTATTATACTATATGGATTGTTATGTAACCTGTCACAAGCTGGTTCCTGAGAGCAGCAGGTTATAAATCTAATGAATGAATGAATGAATGAATGAATGAATGAATGAATGAATGAATGAATGAATGAATGAATCTCAAGGCAGAGACAACCACCCACTCTTTCCAGGAGGCATTTATTGTCTCCAGAATCCAATCCACCTAGCCTGCCTTGCCATATTCAAGCAGCAAGGTTCTTACAAGCAGGTGGTAGGTCTCAAACTTTCTATAATTCTGCCCATGTACTTAGTATATACAAGCTGGAAGGTATTCCATGCAACTAGACAAGCTACCACCATGAGATCATTGCAGTACGCCTCCTTCAGGACAAAGCCTAATAGGCCTCTGACCACCCAAAGAGTTTGCTTTGCTGATGAAATAGTGACAGAGAAATTTAATTTCTTTGCCACCATCACTGCCATGGAGTAGGCTGTAAAATGAGCTCTAGCCCATGTCTTTCTCTACTGTTGCTCTAGCCATCTCTCTTGTGTTTTCATTGTCCACAGCTCCTTAGGAAACCCAGTGACAACCCAGGCTCTTAGATCTGAGAGGGTGATTAGGAGTGTTCATGTCATTTCCTCATTCCAGAGGCCAACCAGGGCATTGACAGGAGTCCTAACCATTTCAGCAGGAAAACCCATAATGGCATCTGTGAATCAGTTTGATCCATTAAGCTTCAGGAGCAGAGCCTCATAATCAGTCACCACCTCTGCAGAGTCCTGAGAGCCAATTTGGTGTAGTGGTTAGGAGTGCGGACTTCTAATCTGGCATGCCAGGTTCGATTCTGCGCTCCCCCACATGCAACCAGCTGGGTGACCTTGGGCTCGCCACGGCACTGATAAAGCTGTTCTGACTGAGCAGTGATATCAGGGCTCTCTCAGCCTCATCCACCCCACAGGGTGTCTGTTGTGGGGAGAGGAATGGGAAGGCGACTGTAAGCCGCTTTGAGCCTCCTTCGGGTAGGGAAAAGAACCAACTCTTCTTCTTCTTCTATCCCTGTGCACCTAAAGTCTAGCAAGTAGTGATCTGTCCATGATAAAGAGACCATCCTTTCCCAGACCAGAACAATTGATCAAGAAAAAAGAGAAGCAGAAAGAGGCCTGTGGTACATCGTGTTTTAGTCATTCCAATGTACAATCCTGTGTTAGAGACTGGAACAGACCTGTGTAAGAACTGGACAAATATCTTAAATTATGAAATGTAGGAATTGGAAATGCATATATATCTACATCAAAGCATACCCTTATTATTTGTCCTAACTGTAAGAAAATGCTGGTTAACTTATCCCCACCTTATCATCCCCATCTACTGAGGCTTTTTCTGTCTTGCCACAAGGCCTCCCAAATTCTGGATACTCATTCCTTGGCAACACTCTGGATTCTGAACTCTGGGGGCCATCCCGCACTCATTCAAAATTGCACAATGGTTGCAAATTGAAATCGCTACTGATTTGCTGTTATGCACAATGTCGTTGACAATCTGCAACACTCCTGAAACCGATCCGCAAAAAGCGCTTCGTTGTAGCGCTTTCAGGGAAATCCCAAAAAGTGGATTCACCCTCCGGAAAGCGCTACACTCTTGCAACCAATCTGCAACACTAGCGGGAAAGTTCTGTGCGTTACCATTGTTGTGGTTTCTGCAAAGTCCCTCCCCCTGGCTCTCTCCTCTGATCTTCCAGCGAAGCGATCACCATTTTTTTTTCTCGGAGCGAGCGGAGATCAATGCACCGGCAAGCCTTCGTTTACCCAGCAAAGCTTCCCCGGCTGCAGTCCCTCCCCAGAGCTGTTTAAAGTCACCAAGCACCAAGCAACACACAGCCACGTTTGCTGGTTTATTTTCCCTTTATTTTTCACTCTATTTTCGGCCGAAAATCGCACCCATGCGGGGGGGGTATTTTTTTTTCACTTGGGGGAGCGTGGCAACGATGAAATGGCAGCTCAAACACCACCTGCTAGCTAGATGGGTCTCTCCGTTGCAACAAATCAACGCAGATTCGTTGCAACGTGTGTGTGTGTGTGTTTTAAACCTTCTTTAAAGGGAAAGGGGCTTTTCGGGAGCATGATAATGGCCGCCCATTGGCTGTTCGTTTGACTGATGGCCAGGGGCAGGACAAAGCTGGGCAATATCGTTCCTGGCTAGCGATTTTTGCCGAGGCCGGAAACCTGTGGGAAACGATAGAAATGCAACTGGATTCCACTACAAAGGCAGGTATGCATAACGACGAATTCCACTATTTAAAATGGTGTTTTTTCGTTCTGCAACCAATTTGCTACATAGATCCTGGCGCGGAATGGCCCTGGCTCTCCCATGGCTGATGCAGAGGGCTGAACTGTATATTCCAAATTACCCAGAATAATAGCACTGGACTCTGCTTTGACAAACAAACTCTCTCTCTCTTCCACAGGATTATGAATATTACCCTCATGGTGTATACCAGTATCTATTGCCATCTCCTGTGACGAAGAATGAGAAAGGATCAATATGCCACTGATAGATGCCCTTGGATGAGCATCATCAGAAGAGGAAGGAAACAGATGACATCATAAGCAGATATCCACTCTGATGACATCAGCAGCAACTGGGCATCTCTGGGCAGATATTGACCACCTGCACTGGGCATTCCCTGTCCCCTCCCTGCAGAAACCACCTGTAAAACACACAGCCTCTTTCATTCCTGGCTGTTGCTTGGCCAAGTGGTGCTCTTTTATTCTCTTGCATGGTACTTTTACATATATGTGTCATGTGGAGATAGTTGCAGAGTCCCTTCTGTTCGTGATCAAGTGGCACAGAAGTAAAGGAGCTAGGGTGAAGAAAATTAGTTCTTTTATATTCTTTAGCCTGACTTTCAGCATGGGGGGAAACTTCCCTTTCCAATACAAGGATTCACTTATCCTAATAAACTCACAATTTGCCATGTTCTTCCCACACTGAAAGATTCCTGGCCAGCACCCATCACCTGGGACCAAAGCACCACTAAGGACTCAATGACAAAGCACTTTCCCCAGAAAGCAGATGTTCAAAAATAGTTTGATGCCAGTTCATAAGCTTCTCTCATCTGTCTTTTCATCTGTTTAAATAGCCTCTACAGTTTCCTGATGCAAGTGTTGTAGCTGTAGAGAGCCCAAATGAAACATTTATTGGCAATTTTGGTGATTATCCATATAGCAAGTTTCAAATCATATGCATTGTATGACAAGAAATACTGTTCTGGTAAAATTTTCAGCTTATTTATCTATAATATTTAGATCCTGTCTTATCTCCTCTGAAATAGTCCTTTACAAATGTTGCAGTGAATGTGGTACTCTGGCAGGCCGTTCCAGAGGACTGGACCTATCATAGTAAAAGCACGTGACCTAAAGGCGTGTTACACAGGCCATTTTAAAAGAGGGCACCATGATGCAGTTTTGATAAACTCATCCCGCCCACCTAACCAATGGTCCATGAAAAGTTTGGACCATTTTCCACTGAGGGCAAAAACGTGAGTGGATTCCTGCTTGCAAACATAGGATGACAAATCTCACATTTGCAGCCCTCCTCACAGGAGACCCCTCCCATGTTTTCCCTCTTCCCCATAGTGGCTTTTTGCCTTCTGACGAGGCTACAAGAGAAAACAAGCCTAACTTCCCCTCTGTTTCTTGGCTTGTCAATCACAGGAAGACACCAATCACAGCACAGCAGTTTTTTTCAGTTTAAAAAGCCAAAAAAGAGGCACTTTTAATTTGAATGTAGGTTTCGACTTCTGATCAACATAAGGGCCACAAATCAGTTTTAAAATGAGATGTTCAAAACCAGTTCTTAGTGTGACTTTCAAAAATATTTCATGAATTTAAATCCTTATGCCAAGGTCAATTTAGCCCTAGGAACCTAGGCATTTGTCTCTCTGCATTTCATATCCTATGTGTGTTCTTAAATCCAATAATCAATAAAACATTAAAATAAACACATTTTAGAGCCTATTGTTGTTGTTGTTAGGTGCGAAGTTGTGTTCGACCCATCGTGACCCCATGGACAATGATCCTCCAGGCCTTCCTGTCCTCTACCATTCCCCGGAGTCCATTTAAGTTTGCACCTACTGCTTCAGTGACTCCATCCAGCCACCTCATTCTCTGTCATCCCCTTCTTCTTTTGCCCTCGATCGCTCCCAGCATTAGGCTCTTCTCCAGGGAGTCCTTCCTTCTCATGAGGTGGCCAAAGTATTTGAGTTTCATCTTCAGGATTTGGCCTTCTAAAGAGCAGTCCAAGGGACTCGCAAGAATCTTCTGTAGCACATGAGTTCAAAAGCCTCAATTCTTTGACGCTCGGCCTTCCTTATGGTCCAACTTTCGCAGCCATACATTGCAACTGGGAATACCATAGCCTTGACTAAATGCACTTTTGTTGGCATGGTGATATCCCTGCTTTTTAGGATGCTGTCTAGATATGCCATAGCTTTCCTCCCCAGGAGCAAGCGTCTTTTAATTTCTTTGCTGCAGTCCCCATCTGCAGTGATCTTGGAGCCCAGGAAAATAAAATCTGTCACTATCTCCATTTCTTCCCCATCTATTTGCCAGGAATTGAGAGGGCCGGATGCCATGATCTTTGTTTTCTTGATGTTGAGTTTCAAGCCAACTTTTGCACTCTCCTCCTTCACCCGCATCAACAGGCTCTTTAGTTCCTCTTCACTTTCTGCCATTAGAGTGGTATCATCTGCATATCTGAGGTTGTTGATATTTCTCCCTGCAATCTTGATACCAATTTGTGACTCCTCTAATCCCGCCTTTCTCATGATGTGCTCTGCATACAAGTTAAATAGGGAAGGCGACAGTATACAGCCTTGCCGAACTCCTTTATCAATTTTGAACCAATCAGTGATTCCATGTTCAGTTCTCACTGTTGCTTCTTGACCGGCATATAAATTTCTCAAGAGACAAATAAGATGCTCTGGTATTCCCATCTCTTTAAGAACTTGCCACAATTTGTTGTGCTCCACACAATCAAAGGCTTTAGCATAGTCAATGAAGCAGAAGTAGATGTTCTTCTGGAACTCCCTAGCTTTCTCCATGATCCAGCGTATGTTGGCAATTTGATCTCTAGTTCCTCTGCCTCTTCGAAATCCTGCCTGTACTTCTGGAAGTTCTCGGTCCACATATTGCTGGATCCTAGCTTGTAGGATTTTGAGCATAACTTTGCTAGCATGAGAAATGAGTGCAATGGTGCGGTAGTTTGAACATTCTTTGGCATTGCCCTTCTTTGGGATTGGAACGTAAACTGACCTTTTCCAATCCTGTGGCCATTGCTGAGTTTTCCAAATTTGCTGGCATATTGAGTGTAGCACTTTTACTGCATCATCCTTTAAGATTTTGCATAGTTCAACTGGAATGCTGTCACCACCACTAGCTTTATTGTTGCTCAGACTTCCTAAGGCCCATTTGACTTCACATTCCAGGATGTCTGGCTCCAGGTCAGTAACTCCCCCACTGTGGTCATCAGGGATGTTAAGCTCGCTCTTGTATAGTTCTTCTATATAATTTTGCCACCTTTGTTTAATCTCTTCTACTTCTGTGAGGTCCCTACCATTTTGGTCCCTTATCATACCCATCTTTGCATGAAACATTCTCTTCATATCTCCAATTTTCTTGAAAAGATCTCTTTAGAGCCCATTAATAGGTTCTAAAGGTTTCCTTTCAGCTCAGAGCAGGAGACCCTAGGGCTGCCAACTCCAGGTTGGGAAATAGTTGGAGATTTGGGGGAGTTGAAGCCTGGGGAGAGCAGGGTTTGGGGAAGGGAGGGACTTCAACAGAGATTAATGCCATAAAGTTCACCCTTCAAAGCAGCCATTTTCTTCAGGGGAATTGTTCTTCATCCTCTGGAGATCAGTTGCAATCCTGGGAGATCTCCAGCTCCCGCTTGGAGGCTGGTCAATCTGGAAGATCCAGGTCCAGCCAGCAGTATATTCACAGAGTCCACACCTGAAAGACAATTACTACTGTGGGTTGAAATAGTTGTATTCAAACACTGTTCAAAGTGAGGTGACATTTAATATAGAACAGACTGTGGATGCCAGAGCACTGACACATGTGTTAAGTTTTCAGTATAACAGAAACCAAACCACATGGTTGTGCAAACAATAAAAAATCTGTAACCCCCAATCCTTCCTTTCTTTTTCTGAACATTTCCACTTATCATGGAACCAGGGACAAAACTCATGCAAAGTGCTTATGCATGTGGCTTTCTGCATATGTCTGCATATCATTCACAGGAAGCTGTTTCACACTACCTCAGGATGAAGAGCTGCTGTTTTTCACACTCGCTTTAAAAACATGCCTGTGAGAATAATACCTTTACCATTTTGAAGTGTCCTGAGACTTTTCCTCTTCAGGCCATGGATTCTGCAAGCTCTTCTCCTGTCTTTTCACACTTACAGGGAACAGGAATCGAGCTGGCAACTTTGCTCTCAAAAGCTGGAGAAGACCAGGGGCAAGGCAAAGTGTGCTAACACATTAGAATTGAGATCCATGCCTTTCTCAATTTACACGGGAAGTTTCTTGAACATGCCAGTGAAATTAGCAATCACTTGTCAATATGTTATAACCATAACATTTAGTTCAGGATTTTAGTTACACATTATTGTACTTGCATACCATTAAAATACGCAGGAAAGATTTGGCTTAGGGTCTTGCCGTTTCTGATTCCTACACTGTGGCTAAAACCCTATTTGTGATTTTTTTTAAGTATATTAATATTTTTTATTAAATGTTTTGGGAAATAAATATCCTCAAATCAAAACAAACTGAACATGACAAAGAGGTCTTTGAATATTTGTTCACCTGTTGATGGGACTTTTGTTGCAAGAAAGCAGGCAGAGAGAGGCAGACAAATCCTGCTTCCTCCCCCTGTTTTTAACTTTCTATGCTCTATTGCTGTAAGCACTATTATTTCAGCATGGCCCACTTCTGGTTTTGGACCCAGGTTGGAATAAAAAAGAAGGAAAAGACCAATTCTGCAAAGAGGGCTAAAACACGTGTGGCCTCCAGCTTGCAAACACAGAATTGTAAACCTTGCGTTTGCGGCCCTCCAAATGGGAAACCCATCCCATTGTGGGTAAGATAATGGAGCAGATATTAAAGTGAGCGATCTGCAAACATCTGGAGGACAATTTCGTGATCCAAGGAAGTCAGCATGGATTTGTCTCCAACAGGTCCTGTCAGACCAACCTGGTTTCCTTTTTTGACCAAGTAACAGGTTTGCTGGATCGTAGAAATTCGGTTGATGTCGTTTACTTGGATTTTAGTAAAGCTTTTGATAAGGTTCCCAATGATGTTCTGATAGATAAATTGAAGGACTGCAATCTGGATTTTCAGATAGTCAGGTGGATAGGGAATTGATTAGAGAACCACACTCAAAGAGTTGTTGTCAATAGTGTTTCATCAGACTGGAGGGAGGTGAGTAGTGGGGTACCTCAGGGCTCGGTGCTCGGTCTGGTACTTTTTAACATATTTATTAATGATCTAGAAGAGGGTGTAGAGGGACTACTCATCAAGTCTGCAGATGACACCAAATTGGGAGGACTGGCAAATACTCCAGAAGATAGAGACAGAGTTCAATGAAATCTGAACACAATGGAAAAATGGGCAAATGAGAACAAGATGCAATTTAATAAAGATAAGTGTAAAGTTCTGCATCTGGGTCAGAAAAATGAAAAGCATACCTACTGGATGGGGAATACACTTCTGTGTAACACTGTGTGTGAACGAGACCTTGGGGTACTTGTGGATTGTAAACTAAACATGAGCAGGCAGTGTGATGCAGCTGTAAAAAAGGCAAATGCCATTTTGAGCTGTATCAACAGGGGCATCACATCAAAATCACAAGATGTCATAGTCCCATTGCATACGGCACTGGTCAGACCACACCTGGAGTACTGTGTGCAGTTCTGGAGGCTTCGCTTCAAGAAGGACGTTGATAAAATTGAAAGGGTACAGAGGAGAGCGACGAAGATGATCTGGGGCCAAGGGACCAAGCCCTATGAAGATAGGTTGAGGGACTAGGGAATGTTCAGCCTGGAGAAAAGGAGGTTGAGAGGGGACATGATAGCCCTCTTTAAGTATTTGAAAGGTTGTCACTTGGAGGAGGGCAGGATGCTGTTCCCATTGGCTGCAGAGGAAAGGACACACAGTAATGGGTTTAAACTACAAGTACAACCATATAGGCTAGATATCAGGAAAAAAAAATTCACAGTCAGAGTAGTTCAGCAGTGGAATAGGCTGCCTAAGGAGGTGGTGAGCTCCCCCTCACTGGCAGTCTTCAAGCAAAGGTTGGATGCACACTTTTCTTGGATGCTTTAGGATGCTTAGGGCTGATCCTGCGTTGAGCAGGGGGTTGGACTAGATGGCCTGTATGGCCCCTTCCAACTCTATGATTCTATGATTCTATGATTCTCAGCCACTGCATCACACCTTTCCCCCTCTTTATGAGGCAGGGAAGAAGGCAGGAAAGGAAAGCGAACTTTACTTACTGCTCCTAGGTCTGTCAATCACTGGTCACAACCAACCCCCTTTCAGCAGAGGTTTGGGGTCTATAAAGTTCCCCTGAGCACCAAAATCATTTAAAAAAAATCAAAACTTAACCATAGCAATGCATTAACACCACAACACTGAAGCATTGCCTTGTTCCACCATAGGGATTAACTTTCCCTTTCCCTTTTGCTGTTCACTGATCCATTGAGTGCATATCCTCGCCCAGAACACACACACCCCTTGTTACCTGTATAAGCCTGCCAAGCAGCACACCTTCCCACCATTTCCCTTTGTTTCTTGAGAGTGGCCATTTTGGGAGTATATTTACAATGGGGAATCTCTTGATGGCCATGCTGGCTCACTTGGCATCAAATCCATCTCTGCCACCCTCCAATCCATCTCTGCCACCCTCGCTCGGATCAGGGAGGACAAGGCTCTTTTCTATGGTAGGGTGATCCTGCTAAGGCACAAGTGGACCCCGCGCAAACCTCTCGCCAGGTGTGCCGAGCACGGCCAGTACATTAGGATCTCCCTAAGGTATAGGAGAGCCAAAAGACAAAGGTGGTTCACTCTCACAGAGGTGTGCTTCTCAAAACAGGTTTGGGTGGACAGGAGAACCACCGACTGGTGGGAGAACTTCATCCTGACAATTTGGATTGACGATGAATGGATTCCTAACTTCAGGACGATCAGAGGCACCTCCAGAAAGATTGTTTCCATGCTCAGAGGGAGGCTGCAGCACCAGGCAACCAATGTGCACCTGTCCATCATGGTGGAGAAAAGGGTGACTGTGGCTCTATGGCAGGGGTCATCAACCCCCGGTCCGCGAACCGGTACCGGGCTGTGAAGGCCTCAGTACCGGGCCGCTGGCAGCCGCACCTGCCCCCCCCCGCCCGCCCCCCCCCCGCAGCAAGAAGCTCACCAGGCCCCAAGCGAAGTGGCCACTAGAGCGGCCGCTTCGCTCACGGCCCGGCTAGCTTCTTGCTGTGAGAAGGGGGGAGAGGCAGGTGCGGCCTCCGGCACGCCAGCGGATGCAAACGCGCATGTGCGGAGCTGCCGTGCATGTGTGTTAGTGCCCCTGCTGGCGAAAAACGTGCATACGCGGTGCTTGGGTCAGCAGCTCTCCCCCACCCCTGGACGCGGTCCTCAACTGGAAAAAGATTGGGGACCGCTGCTCTATGGTACCTTGCAAACACCCTCCCATTCATATGCATTTCATCAAGGTGTTATATATCCTTATTTGGAATCAGTTATATTGAACAAACACTGAGAGGACAACCACTGAAGAAAATTACTTATTGAAAACGGGACACATCTAGAGACCATTTTGGTTGGACCCTTCATAATAAAAGAGACAAGTTTCTCATTTTACATATCTCTATTCCTATATTTTGGGAAAAGTTTATTATAGTAGTATCTATTGTTATAAGCCACTGGATAGGTTCTTTTCCTTTGTTGCATTACTACTTCAAACCATCCCATTATTTTTGTTGTAATTGCCAAGGATATCAAGCAAAAAAGAGTCCGTTTCCAAAAGCAAAATCACACTGGAAAGGACCCTCCTCTTCCTGCTGCACCAGGGCCTCGGTGCAAACGGAGACTCTACACAGCTACCACTTAGTTTGGAGGCATTGACAGATGTCTCGGTTTCATATCTACTTTGGAGTATATTTATTTGCAATCCAGAGAATATGAGAAACATATTATAAGTGTAAAAGCAGATCTCCATTTTACAGGCAATGTTTTATGATCTGCATGTCCTTCCAAAGAGCGTTCTAAACTGGTCCCGAAAGAGAGAATCATGATTGCAAGGAGCGATAATACATAGAATGATGTCTTATGTCTTGGTGGGGAGCCTTAACTGATAGACTGAACTGGAAGTCGAGCAAGGCTGATGCCTCAGTGGCTCGAGGAAGAATCCAGGCTGCCTTTGATTGTACTGAGTTAGGGTTATTATCTCATAAGCACACTTAAATGTATTTTACAACAAAATGTCACCTCTCTTTGACAAACAATTAGGACAGGCCACATGGAACTTCACAAACAGACTGTCTGAAAATCCTTCCTCTTCAATACATGCTGCAAAACAGTCATCCAAACAACCAGACAAGCTGTCTTTGTTGACATCTGTTCTCTTTTCAATACAGGAATTATCCTCCTGGGTAATTCCATCTTCAGCTGTTCTAGCACTGATGCCATCTTATACATTTACCTAACTCCAACATTTCTGCCACCAGCTATAACTATTTTGATTCAGCAGTGACCCACAAGGAAAAAAATATCTGCCTATTTGCAACATAATATTACACTTTTGTATGTGGCAAGAGTGTCTGGAGCACAGCTAAGGGGATAAATTGGATCCTTGTCCCAGGCTTAGACAAGGGGCAGAGAGGATGCTGAGTTCCTTCCCTGTTAATGTTCCTATGTGCAGCCCTTTGCATCTTTCTGGTGCTGCTGCAAGTTGCTATACAGAAAAGTAAAGGGCTGTACTTGAGGACAGGGTCGTACCCTCGTGCCTCAGTATGGTGTGGGTTGCCTCCCATCATTGGAGGGCTGACAAGAGGTGTGGTTTGTCTCTATATGCAGAGTCCATAGAGAGATTCACAGTCCCATAAGGGATCCTTGTAATAGAAAGATCTCTGCCCATTTATTATCCGCCTGTCATAATAATCGGCACTTTGCTAATCTTAAAAGAATATCTAGGAAACCTGAAGGGAAATGATGCTTGCAAGAAACCTGGGTAGATTTCCAAGCCAGCGGTGAATGCTGAGTAAGTTACATGGGCAGTATCACATTCCCTGAGACAAAAAGGATGAATAGAAGTCTTTCCCATTATGCCCTAAACCCAAAATGGTGATTCTGCTTTAGGATGCTTAGGGCTGATCCTGCGTTGAACAGTGGGTTGGACTAGATGCCCTGTATGGCCCCTTCCAACTCTATGATTCTATGATTCTTCCAGCTTTGCCCTGTAGTTCTTCCCCATAATCTTTTTAGAGCTCCACTGCATCTTTACATGGAGGTTCATTTCCTTACCTTGCCTTCATATCCTGACTTTTGGGAAATGATCCAAGATTAAGTTTGTATGTCTCCTACAAAGGTCTACCTGCTCCAAAATTTAATAGTTGTCTTATTTCATTTTTTTTTATTAATCCCTTTGTGTATATATTTTAACCCTATTCCTGTAGCCAGTGGTACTGAATATATTCTCAAGCCATTTCTGGTGTTATAATAAAATAACAACACAGGTCTCATCGTATATTCCAGCGTTTGTGAAATTTGTCTGAAACTCAGCCATTATTTTTCCTAAAGCTCAGCCATTATTTTTCCTGTATGTCCACAGCATAGACACAGTTTGGGATCCACCAAGGAACGTAAATATTATTTCTTCTCCTGGGCAGGGGGGAAAGCACACTTTACTTTCAGAGGATCAGCATTGGTGGGACAGGCTTGTGTGCTTCAAACCGCTTCAATTTACAATCATAAACTCAAGTGTCCCAGTTGGGATACTGAATGCAGCATGCCCCGATGTGTTGCAGACAAAGGAGGTGATGAGGGAGCTCTCAGTGCCCTATATTGTGAAATGACAACAAAGCTGGCAGAATTTGCCCGTGGAATCTGCACAGCAATATCGCAGGCGTTTACTCGTTCTTTCGTCTGTGGATGGCTTTGCTCGTGAAGCTAAATGACAGATTTACAGTTTACACTAAAATTGCCTGCAATATTATTGCATCGGTACTGATGTATTTCAGCAAATACTGCAACAATGAATTTAAGCAATCAGCTGTCTCCACAAACATCAAGGCTCTTAGAGCGCCCACAATGTAGCAGGCAACCACGACTGAACAGAATTTCTCCTTTTAAAAGCAATCTTAAGGCACTAATGAGGTTTATTCATTAAGGGTCAATGGCACTCCTGGATAATATATGCAGTTGATCACTTTCAGAGGCCACAAAGATAAGGAACAGACATTTTCATCAGGGATGCTCCCTCTCCTGCCTGTTTGAATTGTAGTTGGCTCACAAATTGTGGACAGGACCCCTGAGAAGACGTTTATATTTCCAGTGTTTAAAGTTGGATCAAAACACACACATGCTCCTGAATTTCCCTATCCTTCTACCACCATCTTACATTTAAAAAAAAAATAGCAGGGGCGAGCACTGTGTGGTTTGTCATTTTCTTCTAGTCCCTTTTGTTCAGCTTCCTGTCTCTTTATTAGGTTCAGCTTGCAAATAATTTGCCCTGCCTGCTCCCCTCCCCCTATCAGTGGCATACCTGTCTTACTTAATACCTGGAGCAAGTGGGTGGGTGGGGCCTGCTAATGCAAAAGTGGGCCACAGAGAAATGGCCATTGGCAAACTAGCCCCCCTTCCCTGGCACCTGATGTCTCACCGCCCCCACCAAAGGGGCACTGAGACTTAGATCTCTTAGTTTGTCCCCACAGTTAGGACGGTAGGACAGAGGACTGCTAGCTATTGGGGGCAGCCCACATCAGTGCCCACACCAGAGGGAAGGCTGTGAAGGGTTGTATTGGGCAGCCACTGGGTGTTGCCCCATTGCAAGTGACCACCACACCCAGCCTTGGGTCTGTGGTGTCAGGGGCCAAGCTGCCTAGCTGCTGCATGCACCACCAAGCTGTCCTTCACTGCCAATGTGTGAGTGTCATTAGGAGCTGGTCAGGGCACATGGCCCCCAACACCTGTGGGGGCCTGACAGGGCCTAGTCACCCCCCTCAAGTTTAGTGCCCAGGGCATGAGACCTGCTTGCTAATTATGCCATTGCTCCCTATCCTATCCATTTGTCCAATGGCCCCAGCTGAGGGCAGGGACCTTAGTCTGCAAAAGAGATTTTTCCTGGTTCATTTTTACACAGGTTGCATCTGGAGTCCTCACCTTGCATGGCAAGTTCTCCTCAGTTCCTACATGCATGATGCCTGATTCAAATTATGGCTGGTACACATAGAGAAGGGCATACATTATTCTCTCCCATGCACTTCTTGGCCTGAAACCATTCCTGGAAGTGCTATTTGTACGCTATGGAAGCATTTCAGATTGGGAAAAGTAGGATAGAATACTGAAGCCCCTTCCTTTCATGCACCAGTCTTGCAGCAGAATACCTAGCCTATTTGGTGCCCAGGATAGATCATTTTTAACGCTCCCTACTCTATTTTTTGCTGTTTTTAACACCCCCTACTCCTTTTTCTGCGGTGCCTATAGGTGCTGCAGCTGGGGCCAAGCTAAGGAAACCCAGAACTACCTCCTCAACCTAGCCCAGCCTAGCCTAACCTGGGGCTAATGGGAAGGGAATGATTGGGGGAGGGACTGTGGCTAATGGGAAGGGGGCAATTATGGGGCAGCCTTTGCAAGGCCAGAATGGCAGCACTCCCTATGGGGATGGATAAACTTTGGGGTAGTGCTCATATTTCATCTGCAGAGGTTGCTCTGCAGGACTTCCTCCTGAGCATCACAGGATGGCGGCTTTGGCTTCAGTGGTGACGTTTTGGTCAGGCTGCTGCAGGTGTATGGCACTTACCCCCCTCCCAATGCTGGGCAAGTAAGGCTAGCCAGAGTCACATGGTTCCTGCTTCCTACTGTGGCACCAGGCTAGCTTTGCTGTGGACTGGAGGCCCCCTGATGCCATGTCCACTGGGTAGGGTGGATACTGGGAGAGGTAGACTTGTCCCAACCTCTGAATGTGTGAAGAATGTGGCAGAGGTGGAAGAGGGCACTTTGTCTCACCCAGCCATGGGGACAGAGAAGGTTGGCTCAGGGCTAGTGCAGGAACATTTCTGGGTTGTGCCTGGCTGGTGCATCATTTTCCTTTGGGCCTCTCCTCGTGGTGCCCAGGGAACATGCCATAGCTGCCCGACCCTAGATATACCATTGCAGTCATGACCTGAATGCTCTATAGTGCATGACTATTAGTTGCACTTGTTTTAGCAGCATGCTCAAACTGGGATGGTGTAAAGATTAGTTGGTTCATCCTACTGGACTGGTAGCCTGGGAAAAGGTGCATGTTTCATACCTCTCCCAAGTTTGATCCTTGCCCATTTTGCCTCCCTGCTTGACTCCCAACCCTAAGTTTGTTCATGTTCATTAGTCTTAACTGGATTTATTATTACTCAATGATTTACACTTTCTCGCACATTTACCTAGAAACTGTAGGTCAATAGCAGGTGGCAGAACAACAGATGCCACCAGCTAGTGAATGGTGCTGCTTGTTAGCAGAGTTTTCTGAGAGAGCAGAGCTTCAGGCTGCTTAAAGAATAAAATAGTTTTTATTCAGAAGAGTAACCACTATGGAGAGAGAGAGAGAGAGAGAGAGAGAGAGAGAGAGAGAGAGAGACCCACATTCTTCTTTGAACAATGGCTCTGGAGGGAATCAGGCAGGGGGAAGTGTGCTCAAAAAGCAAGAAGTCTCCTGTTGAGCCAATCAGGGCACTGGAGGAGATAATTTTAAAATCATCAGGAAGTTCCTATCCTATCTATGCTAAATATACATCTCTTCCAATGCCCCTGCAGGACATCCTTTATATTCTGCTCAATTATGCACACTGCAGATCTTCCATATCCCAACACTATTGACTGCACAAGTGCCAAAGTGGCGCATTTACATTGACACAGTAGATTTTTAAATAATACGTGAGCTCAGAACCCTCAGGACCCTGGGCATGTATAATCCAAACAAGCCAGGAAATTGTGACATTGCAACAGCCATGGCTACCTGGCCTACAGCCATTGTGCGGATACAAAATTACTCACAATGCTGTTTACATTGAAATGTATGGAAATGATCAAGGTGATTGTTTAAAATATATACCAAAATGTACATGGTGAGCAAGATAAATTTGATTGTCAATCACTTTTTTCTTTCTTTTTTTCCTTTTTGAAAAGTCTGCAGCATTGCTAATTTTCACTTCTTGAACCTGGCTTTCTTTTGGGTTCAGACAGGATGAGATCTGGAATCTGGTTACAAACCATGGCTGCAAAATGTGAGGCAGAATTTGTAAAGGGAAATATGGCATCTAAACAAGACCATAGGCAGCCTGGCTTGCTAAGAGGGGCTATCATATTTTCAGTTCAGGTTTCAAACAAATGAACAGAAAATCAGAGGTTTCCTCATCACAAGCAGAAACCTTCCCGCTACACCCAACTATTATATATAAATCTCTATAAATTGTTAGCACCTGACTTGAATAAGACCCAGGACTTTTAGACAGCTTTTACTGTCTCATAAAGAATGTCTTCCCTAAAAGAGATGCTGTCCACTGACTAGCAGCATCCCATCATCCTCACAGTCAAGTGAGGGGTCTCCAGGTTCGGCAGGGCATCCACTGGTCTAACCCTCGGCACAGATCTGCATCTGGGGGGTGGGGGAGGACACTTTTCAACATAGTTAGTACCCTTGAACATATTTTTTCTGCAATTTTATTATAACATTATCTATGCCTTTCTGCATAAAATGATGATGCCTTAGTGCCTTGGGACTTTCCATTGTTGCCCAATTGCTGTGGAAGAGCCTCCCAGAAGGATGAGGCAGGCATTTACTCAAGGAGACTTAAGCAAGAATGATCGAAAACAGTTTATCACATCAGATCTCAGAAGCTACGAAGAGTCAGCTTTAGTTAGTACTTGGCAGAAGACCAACAGGGAAGACCAGGGAAGGCCACAACAATGATAAACCACCTTTGAATTTATTTTGAATGCATTTTGGATTTGCAAAGACCTATGGTCATATGCAATAAAGTACATTACTACAACTACTACCATTGAAGGCATCTGCCTTGGAAACCCTGTGGAGTTATTATGTCAGCTGCAACTTGACAGCAGATAGATGGCACACAGACAGACAGACAAATAGATAGAGGGGGCAGCTTGAATTGACCCTGGCTTCACTGTTTAATTACCTATTTTTTGTCATCTAGAAGAAGAAGAAGAAGAAGAAGAAGAAGAAGAAGAAGAAGAAGAAGAAGAAGAAGAAGAAGAAGAAGAAGAGTTGGTTATTATATGCCGCTTTTCTCTACCCGAAGGAGTCTCAAAGCAGCTTAGTCACCTGTTTCCTCTCCCCACAACAGGCACCCTGTGAGGTAGGTGAGGCTGAGAGAGCCCTGATATCACTGCTCAGTCAGAACAGCTTTATCAGTGCTGTGGCAAACCAAGGACACCCAGCTGGCTGCATGTGGCGGAGCTCAGAATCAAACCCGGCTTGACAGATTAAATCAAAGGACTCTAAATAAAGGAAACGGAGGATCAAACAGGAGAAATCCTAGAATTTCTATTGATTTCTATGAAGTCTGTAAACCAACCACTCTTTAACATGAGAGTGCAGAACAGACACCGTGCTGAATTCCTGATATTCAGTTCTATTTTTGCTGATAATTCACAGTGCCTGGTTTAAGTTGGATCAGTTTATGTGCTCCTGCTTCCCATCTCTAAGGTTGTAATCGGAAGGGCAGTTTCAGCCCATGTTCTCTCTGAAGGTCTCTAAAATAAAGCAGGAAAAAATCCATTATGATTTATTCCCAAATCATATGTTTGGCAGTGGGATAGAACCATATTGACAGACAAAGCATGAACGTATACATTTAAAAGTAGGTGCCCCACTCTAGAGGTCTGTGCACATTCTCAGGAGCTCACTGAGCTGCCAAGCTTCTTCATTTCCTTAATTAAATGGGGATGCTTGGTGCGCTGGGATGTGTGCGAAGAGTTGCTCACTCCACTGAAAACAAAACAGAAGCCCTTGAAGATGAAAGACTTCCAGTCTGTGTGCACATCTGCACAGAAAATTAACGCATCGTGGCAAGTTTGCTAGAAACAAAATTAAAATAAAGTTAGGTCATAGTAAACTGGTGCTTGTTATAGTCATGGATTAGGAGAACATAATCCCAGTTCAGTTTAAACCATATTATTAAGTATATGGTACAAACAACACATTTTCCAGTGATCTAATCTAGAGGATCATCGTAAAGACAATAAAGCAGATAAAACCTACTGTGGGTAAAAATAAGGATAAGTTCGTTCTGTTGTTTGCTGCAAGAGCTTGAGCAGTGATTTGGAGGTTGAAAAGTAACCAGCATTTATATCCCATTCTTGACTTCTTAAGGTGAATCCACAGGAAGGGGAGTTGCCAGTACATTTGGAACTAGCTTAGTTGCATGAGTGACTTTCCGTTATCATACATGGGTGTTCCAGTCCAGTTTAGTTGTCATTGTCACTGTGACAGACGAAAGATAAACAAGCCCACAGCCCCTACACTTTGATCCCTAAAGTGTTGAAGTGGGTGCTTATTGATGGGAGTCTGCAGTTATTATGTCTCTTGTTATCATTCAATCATGCAGAGGCAACACATAAAAAATGGTGCCACCCAACTAACAATGTAGTTCAATGCAGGGTTATTCCATTCTTCGAGAAACCCCGGAAATGACGTCAACAGGCCATACCTCCCTGCCACGCCCCTGGAAGTCACATGTCACAAGAAATGATATCACTCAGACACTCCCACCCAATGTGACATCATGTTCCATTGCCCCCCTCCCAACACCAGAAATGGCCCAGCGGCCTCCTCTGCTGTGCCAGGAACAGGGCTGTTGGAGGCATTTACTATTCATCGCCCCCTGCGGCCACCACCCCATTCAGTTAATTTAAAATGGGAGTACTTAACTTTCTGGACTCCAGTTACTACTACATGTGACAACCCTTGGTCAGCAAGGATTTTTATGACCAGGGCCCCTCCCCTTTCAAGTCTCTCCAGGCCCATCATTGGCCATAAGCATATAAGGTCATATCACCTGATATTTTTTTAATTTAAAAAAGTATATTAAAATTATTTAACTCCCACCCTTCTGGGGCTGTCAAGAAATCCCAGGATTTCACCAAAACCCTATTGAAAAAACCTGTTGTACAGATTTTTTAAAAGATGAGAGTAGAGATTTTAAAACATATGTGAATACGATAATGTAAGCTTCCTTGGTGTCTACTGTGGAGAAAGACAGGGTATAAATGAAATAAATAACTAATAAATATTGCTGAAGATGGCATGCAAGTTAAAGGTAGGATACGGAATAGCTGAGAGGGATAGAATGAATCAGGTGCAGGCGAGAAGATATGGGGGATGCCAGAGGGAGGTAAAAATGATATAGTATGGGGAAGGGGATACAGGGGACGTGAGGTAGCCTATACAAGTCCCTTCCATGCAAGTGGATCTGGCCTAGTGGCTAGCACCACACCACTGTGCTATGGTTTTCCCAGGCAGAGGCTGCTGGGAGATAGAGAGCTTATGACAAAAGGTCAGATAATGGTAAATTGGCTATTGAGTAGGAAGGAGATAGGATTGTCAACTCCAGGTCAGGAAATTCTTAGAGATTTAGGGGACGGAGACTGGGAAGGTTGGGCTTGAGGAGCAGAGGAATCCCAGACAATGTTATGAATACTACCTTCCAAAACAGCCATTTCCTCCCAGGGGACTGAGGCCACCAAGTTTTGGAAAGGCCTGGAGGTCACCCAGAATTATAACTGCTCTCCAGATGAAAGAGATGAGTTCCTCTGGAGAAAATGGCTGATTCTGAGGATGGACTCTATGGAATTATACCCTGCTGAGGTTGCTTTCCTCTCCATACCTCAATTTCCCCAGGCTCATCTTAAATCCCCAGAAATTTCCCAAGTTGGAGCTGGCAATCTTAAGGGGAAATTGACCTCTGTAGCTGGGGAATCCATTGTGATTCCAAGGCCATTTCTGCACAGATAGTCAAATCGTGCAATGTCTCATACCCACAATTGTCCCCCTCCACACTTTAAAGCCTTCCTGCCATGGCATCTCACCTTTACCCCTCCTCACATGCTGCACAAAAAGCAAAAGAAAGAGCAACAGGATCTTTCACTCACTGCTCCTTGGCTTGTCAATCAATGGAGGCAACCAATTGAAGGTATGTTGGTCCAGCTTTTTTAAAAAAATGAAACTTACACATGACAGTACATATTCATTGCTATGCATACACATTGCCATGTAAGGAAAGCCCCCCCCCAAAAAAAAAACACAAACATGGCTGGCCAGTGGAGGGCACAGCGAGGGAGTCAGATTCCGCCCTGCCCCCCATCAGTTCAATGTCTATTAAATCTCTCTGTAGTGGTTTTTTACTAAGTGCCTCCTTCCCTTCCTCCTCTCAGTTGTCAGACCCCTGTCCCTTCTTTCCCATCCCCACCCCGCTGGACTGCTTGCCTGCTATTCAGCCATCCCCTTCCACAATCACCTAGGACTCCTGCCCTCCCTCTCCCTCCCCAAGCACTTCTTAAGTGGGGTGCTGCCTCCATACTACCCATGCCACCTCCATGCCATGCATTCCGCCTCCACACTGCCCATGTTGCTATGGCACCACCCGGGCCACTGACATGACACTGCTTCCCAAGGCACAAAGAGACTTAATAGAGGTTGAACTGACAGGGAGGGCAACATCTGCCTCCCTCACTGGGCAGGAAATGGAGGGGGGAGGGCAGGACCAAGCTGTTGAGTCTATTGCACATTTCCTCTTCCATATATTCTTTGCCCTGGTTACTCACTAATGGCTTGCACATTTTATGCTGGTAAATCCACTATCCTGGATTTGCCGCATCATGAATTAAAAGTGGTGAAATGGCAAGCCAGCTGCTGGGCAGCCTCTGGATGTAGGCAACGTCATGTGGAGGGGTTTGAATATGTAGCCAACATTTGGAGGCTGTCCAGCTTCATTTTGCACATGTGGAAATCCCCCAAGAACTGTCCAGGCTGAAAACCCTAGCAGGAAGCAGAAGGGGAGAGGCTATGGGAGCTTTCAGGGAAAGGAAAGGGAGTGGGTATGGACCTGTCTTGCCACAGGAGGTCCGTAGCTGCTTATTCAGCAAGATGCCCCCACTTTAAAGAAGGAAAGGCTGCAACATCATCTTAGATTGATTAAAATCTTCATCATCCAGATTAGGCCTTAACTTGCAGTCTGAAAAGTTTACCTATAATACTAACTACTGTTGAAAGATATCTAGATAAGGAATGTTCCCAAATGTATCTGCATATAAGTAGTTTTAACCTTTTTTTTACAGGAAGTTTCCTCTCTTTACCATGTTTGTTTTGCTATTAATGGGGAACGTTGTTTTTCCATTACTGGTGCAATCTTAGCAACGTGTTGCTGTAATGGAAAAAGAGACAGATCAACACACTGTGTCACTTTTTAGGTTAAAACTCTGCCTTAGGAAGAATAATTATAATATTATATCATGGGTGACATGTACTGGTATAATGAGTGTCACGGTACTGGGCATATTACAAAAGGCTAAGCAAACAGAACTAGTAATTGAAAACATTGTACTTTTATACTTTATAGGGCAGGAAGATGAGTACTTCGTGGTACATTGGATTATTCGCATGAAATCAGGATGATCTGAGCAAAGCAAGGAAACACATTAATGGTGCTTTGCTTTAAGTGGCAAAGGAACATTCATAAATATTCTTGGGAAGGAAGATATCCCTGTGTTTAATCAGCACTTATTAAAACGTTATTCCCCATAGCTATTCAACAGGATCCATGGTATAAGAACATAATTACAAAAATCAGATTTGAGCTCATTTGACAACAGAAGGGTTTTTATGGTGACCTATCTCCAAATGTTCCTATTTGTAATTAAATGCGGCAATCAGCAGTAAGGATTTTGAAGCTGTTTTAGTAGTTCCGCTATTCTGCTTAACATGTGGCACCCGTAATAATTAAAATGATACTAACACATGCACAATTTTATGGCCCTTATGGTGCAACCCATTATGCCAAATAAGGGCCTCTGTTTTCACAGCATACTGCACATGGTCTCATTACACCCACTTTTCTTTTCCTGTCTTCACACTAACAACTGTTAAAGTGAATCAACACACGAAACGTACTCTAACAGCTTAGTGTTTATGATATGTGTGCTGTTAGTCAGTGAACAGGAAAATCTAAACATTTACTGTTTATGTAAAGAATAGCGCTAGTGTTAGCGCACTGCTTGGGTCTGCTTACTTTATTATCCCGGATCAAACATACCGGTGAGTTTCCTCAGCACCTATATTTCTCCTCAGTTTTGCTTTCCTTCGCAAGCAGAGCGTTATAAATTTGAAAAGCTTCAGTTAAAGTTTCAAAAAAAAATAGCCAATGGTTTCTGGATTAGGGTGGGTTTTTTAAATCATGAATAATTTTGCAATTATGCAGCTACTCAAAGACCCCCCTACACTCATTTTACAGTCATCAATTCTGAATGGTTTTCAGTCTCTCTGGTCTGGGATACATTCCAAAGTAGGTCCCCCAGGTGGAACACCAATGGATTGAACTAAATCTAGCTCTGCATATTCTATTATAGCTTTTCATGAACATTAGTTGAAAGTTCAGAAAAGCAGCATAACTACTCATCATTTTGAAAAAATTATTTACCTTTTCTCCTCCTGCTGCTGGTTGCCACAATTCCAGAAAACTGCACTCTTACCATTGAGCTGCGGTAGAACTCCAGCAGTTCTGCTTGAGAAATGTACTTTCACAAAACTGATTTCGGTATTACTCAGGAAGAATGTCTTCAGCAAATTGCAAAGTTCAGTTTAGATGGCAGATATGATAAACAGTTCTCAACAAGGTTTTTAAAAATGACTCTGTGTATAATATTAAAAAGTCAAACAAAGTCTTTCTTTTGCTGGCCATGAACTCTTCACAATAAAAATTAAAGATTCGGAAAGACCAAATATAGCATACTAACAATGAGTAAATGATGCCATACCCATGCAAAGAGTGGTTTCCATAAGATCCTTTCAGAATTAGAATGATCAAGATTATTAACCTAATCCTACATGTCTACCCTACTAGTATAGTGCCATTCTGCTACTGGTTTTGATGCAGTCCTACAAAACTGCTTATTAGTATATCAAGTTTTAGGCTGCATCCTCTTGGCTGTTATGCTTGCTTGTATTTAGTTCTCAAAAGAGATGCAACTTAAGGAAAGAAAATAAAAGTAAAAATCCATTCTGATTGCTCAATCCAATCTGTTCCATCAGCCATGTAAGCGTTCAGTGCCCAAACTGCTCAGACCATTCTATTCCCTTACATTAATACCCTCTTGTTCATCATAACCTTAAGATTCCAGAAACCAGAAGTTAAAAGCCACATAAAGCTCCAAGAATTGGTTCTGCCATAGTCTCATATCCTTGGGAGGAGGGGGAAACTGTAGACACCACCACACATGGCAACGCAAATACATAATTCCCTTTGAGCTTGAAGAAAGTTGAAGTCCTTGATCCCTTAAAAAAATCTTGGATGGAAAATGAATGTTTGTGATCATCATAACCACTAGCTAACCCATGATCAAAAGCGAATAACCCACTTTGTTTGTTTCTCACCACAAATGAATTAAATTAGACGCCATTAAGAGAACTAGCTGTTTATATCCTTGTTTCAACAGTGGTAGTATTTGAAGTTTCCTGCGGTAAGTTCATTACTCGTATTTTGTCCAGAATTAGTGAAGCGTGCTGAAAATTGCTAATGACAGATGTTTCTCCACTCTGTCACACTTCTTGTATCATTTGATTTGGAAAGCAACATACGGTGTTCTGCTCTATCAGTATGTCACAGACTGTCTGTAAACAGCTGGTCATAACTCAGTTCAGTGAAAACCATTACTTTCCAATGAAGCGCTGGACACCCTCCAAATTGCATTTTGGCATGGCCTGGGCTGCATAATGCACAAAGTTCTTCTGTTCTGAGGTTACCTAAGGAAGGATTTCCTCCTCTTCTCCCACCGCCCCAACCTTTTTCAGCTTGTTCCATGTAAATAATGTAAGATTTTCAAGCATAGGCTAGAAAGGGATGAGATTGTTAAAAGCTTCTCTCTCTTTTTCTTCCAGGAGCCTATGCAACCTCTTTAGCACTTGAATTTAAAAATCATAATCAACACATTCTTCTTTACTTTGCCATTTTGTTTGTACCTGATGCGGCATGGGGTGGTTGTCATTGCTCTGTTTAGTATGATGGGGCACACAAATAAGGGTAGGTTAAAATGCCTTCTATCAAATAACTATGGCTATACCTTTGCTATGACTATGGTTATAGGAACACTCTCACTTGTGCTGAATCCTATTAAACACCACTTTATACCAGAAACCTATTTCTCATCCTTTAACTACAACATCATACTACAATGCCTACAATAGCATCTTCACCATCAGTTTCCTGAACAGACACAAAGACCTATCGGGAAAGACTCCTGGAAAACTATCCTTTCTTCTCGCAGGACTTGGGGGATAGGCCTGTACTGAATAAACTGAAGGGACAAGATCTAGTTTCAGTAAAAGCCATGAGACAAGCCAAACACAGTGCCCTCTAGAGCTAATTCGTAGTGATGTATGTGGCCCAATAAAGACAGAGACCCTGATGAGAACAAATATATTCTAACCTTTATTCACAATGTCTTAAAGTATACAGATCTACTTAATCAAGAAGAAAAGCCAATTACTGGAGAAGCTCAAGGCATATGCTGCAATAGTAAGTAACAGATTCAAGAAAAAACTGTTGGCCAGGAGAATATGTGGGAAATCACAAGAAGGTCTAGTTGACTAATGAAGGAATAGAACATCAGTTCGTTGTTCCATACACCTCAGAACATGGTGGCATGGCAGAAAGAAAGCATTGCTCCATAACCAAGATGTACAAATGCATGCTCCTAGAAAAGCCTCTTGTGGCGCAGAGTGGTAAGGCAGCAGACATGCAGTCTGAAAGCTCTGCCCATGAGGCTGGGAGTTCAATCCCAGCAGCTGGCTCAAGGTTGACTCAGCCTTCCATCCTTCCGAGGTCGGTAAACTGAGTACCCAGCTTGCTGAGGGATAAACAATAATGACTGGGGAAGGCACTGGCAAACCACCCCATATTGAGTCTGCCATGAAAACTCTGGAGGGCATCACCCCAAGGGTCAGACATGACTCGGTGCTTGCACATGGGATACCTTTACCTTTTAGGAGCATGGTTATCAGAAAAATACTAGGTAGAAACAATTACCTATAGAACAGATTACCCAGCAGAGGTGCCAAAAAGATGCCATATGAACCATGGCATGGACACCAAGCATGAACCACCTATAGGTGTTTGAGTCAAAAGCCTTATGTTTATGTTCCCCAGGAAAAAACAAAGCCAAATGGGCATGAGAACTGAGCAAGGCATTTTCTTAGGATATGCTTTAGGATGTAAAGGAAGTTTTGTGCTTTATAGGAAGTTTTGTGTTTTAGGATATAAAGGAAGTTTTGTGCTTAGTTTTGTGCTTTAGGATGTAAAGGATACGGGATTCTTAATCTAAAAACTGAAATGATAAAGTTATGTAACAGAGTCTATATTGATGAGAAGGAAAAACATGCAAATACAAAAAAGATATCCATCCTGATGGTAGAAAACCTCAAAGAATCCACCCTGATGGTAGAAAACAGAGTGCCACAGCCAGAAATAGTGCAACTGAGCACCATGTACTTTCCAGATGAAGCAGCAGCAGAACCCCAAGAACCAGAATGGGATGCATAAGCCAAAGTCAGAAGATCAACTAGAATTATCATGATGATGATGAAGAAGAAGGAGGAGGAGGAGGAGGAGGAGGACTGTGACTAGGCCAAGGTCACCCAGCTAGCAGTATATGGAGAAGTGGGAATCATAGCCAGTTCTCCAGATTAGGGTCTTCCACTCTTTCACTACTACACCACACTAGCTCTCTACACCACACCATGCTGGGGAATTCCAACACACCATACTAGGGAGTTCTGCTGAGAAGATTCTACTATTTACCTAAGTCAGAGACTGTGGCAGAATCTTCCTCACAGGTAAACATAGGGAAAATGCACAATAGCTAAGCATAAAAGTGGAAGGAGGCTGCCGAAAAGGAAATTAGAGCTGTGACTGAGGACCAAACATGGACATTCACAGACCTGCTTCCAGGCAAAATATCTGGATGTTTTCCTCACTGTTTAGTTTCTCATTGGGTAAATACCCTATCCTAAACAGATGGCTATCTGTTTTAGGGCTCAGAGTAACTTCTGCAATCCCACCTCATCATCTAGCCAACTGGCCATATTGTGATACTTTCTGGCTCCACCAGAGCCTCTTATGTTCCACAAATGGATACGGAGAAAAGGAAGGAAGACCTGTTGTCTGGATGCTTACTACACATTCCCTTAAAACAACTATTTTCAAACTGTTAGATTCCTTTCCTTCTTTGAAGCACTGAGCAGGTTCAAAAATGACTGTAAAAGTTTAGTTCATTGATCAGGGGAGATCATCTCTCTAAGGAGATCCATCAGTGGATCCTTCTAGTTTAACACAGGTATGGCAAAGATGCAGGCACAAAATAAAAATGCAATACTTGTATTTCAGAACAACAATCTCAGAACAACAACATGTGTTTACTATATGTTTTTCTGCCCCAGTTTATCTTTGAGGTGAATATGTTCGGTAGTCCACAATTTTAAAAGACCTCGTGACTCAGCAAACATCAAACAGAAAAAGAAAACACACAAAACACTTGTGCATCCATAGTTCTGGTCTGATTATGCCCATTCCCAGAAACCTGACTAGTACATTTGGGGACCTGAAACTGACTGGAGACCACCCATTGGAGACCACCCATTGGAGACCACCCAGTTTTACTTCCAAAGTTAGGAAATCATTGTGAAGATTTGGAGTTTTTACCAAAGCTGGACAACTGTCAGACATTCAGGCCTTCCAGAAGGGAGATACTGATTATTCTAGCCAACAGTATTGGGCATAAATCCACTTTACAATTTTCACATCCAAGTTCATATTGGTGAATAATACTAACTGGAAAGGCTCCATGGGGGGGGGGGGGAGAGACTGAGCCTCCCACACACAAGTCTAATGTAGTCAGTGTTCCTTGTGATGCCAATGACAAGCTAACGTCTTTAAATTCTTAGGCTAATATTTTGGGATCCTAAATTCATGTTCTCTGGACTATGTGAGTATTTACACTTAACCCACATCATCATAACAGGATTCATGTCACTGAACTTTTTGCCAAACCAAAACCATCCTTGGTTCTGTCTCTTGTCATACTGTAGTCTATGTGATTTGCAGTAGCAACCATCTGAAGCTGCTTTGTGCTATATTAAGTGAATGGATGGTTAATGCACAGCAATACATTCTACCGATGAAGCCACATGAAAGGGATTTCAGCCCACTGGGCCTTCATCATTCCAAAGCTCTTGTAAGGTTGAAACAATAGCCCATTCTCATCTCCCACTGTTGCAGCTATCAAAGTGAAACAATAGCCCATTCTCATCTCCCACTGTTGCAGCTATCAAAGTGAATGTAAGATGTAAAGATGAATTTGAGAAACTAATCAAACTGGTAGCACATTTTCTTGGAACAAAAAAGACAATATGCAGGAAGAAGTTATTGACTACAGTATTGCAAATCAGCAGAGGACACAAATTTAGACTTAAATTATTTCTGCTATGACAGAAAAAATCAGAATACCTATACTAAGAAATGTAGTTGACTTTGTAAAGAAAGATGAGAATTAGAAGAGTTGGTATTTTGTACCCCACTTTTTACTACCCAAAGGAGTTTCAAAGGGGCTTACAATCACCTACCCTTCCTCTCCCCACATTCTGTGAGATAGGTAAGGCTGAGTGCTTCCTCAGTGGAACAGGCTTCCTCAGGAGGTGGTGAGTTCTCTTTCTTTGGAAGTTTTTAAGCAGAGGCTGGATAGTTATCTGACAGAAATGCTGATTTTATTAATTTAGGAAGATTCTGAGTGGGTGGGCAGGAACGGATGTACCAGTGTTTGTTTCATGTGGCCCTCCCATGCATACCCAGGGAATTGTTAATCACCACTGTAGGATGTTAGGTGAATATCCCCCAGGCCAGGCTGGATTCTGGAGATTTTTGGTGGGGTGATCATGAAATTGGGGTCACTGTGGGTGGGCAGGTAGTTGTGAGTTCCTGTGCAGGGTTGGAATAGATGACCCCGGAGGTACCTTCCAACTCTATGATTCTATGATTCTGAGAGAACCCTGAGAGAACTGTGACAGGCTGAAAGTCACCCAGCTGGCTGTATGTAGAAGAGTGGAAAATTAAAACTGGTTCTCCAGATTACAGGTCACTCCTTTTAATCACTATACCACGCTGGCTCTAAGCGTGCTCAAGCAACAGACTGATGTTATCAATTTTAATCTCCCACTCTTCCTCCAAAACGCTCATAGCAACACATATAGCATTACCCTATTCACCATTTCATCTTACTATCCTCTGCAGTCGTTTGGGATGAAAGAAAATGACTAGACTGAGGTAACCCTGTGAGTTTCACAGGCCTAGTTTGACCTTACAACTAACCACGCTAACTCTCTCCAAATGTGGGTGGCAATGAAAGATTTCATGACAGCTAAATAAATAAACAGTCATAGCAGCAGAGTACAGGGCTAAATTGAATGTGCCCTTTTGGAATGAGCATGAGGCCAGTCTACATCTAACGAAGGTGTGCTGCCAAGTGTTTATCAAATGAATTATTCTGTCAATCTGTGCCAAAGCTAAGTATATGTAACAAAGAAATGCAGTAGGTGAACTACACAATGAAATAATTTATGAACGTGTTGAGTTACCACAAGAGAAAGGGCAAAGCTCTCTTGACTTTGATTCCTAAAATAAGGTTCACTGTGACATATGACAATGCCAAGGCTTGGTGCAAAAGCAGCAAAGCCAGCACACAGCAATGTTTAAAGCAAAAATGCTCCATCACGAACACATGTGTTTGCTTACAGATGTTCACCTCCCTTACAGGAATTTCATACTCAGTGTAGAACCTCTGAAAACTACTGGTGGTTAGGGTAGACTATATAGGGCTAGAAGGACCCATTTTTAAAATTCTGTGCATTTTCATCTTACCCTTTCTTCAAGGAGCTCTGGCTAGCATATATAATTTTCCATTCCTCCATTTTATTCTCATAACAACCCTATGAAGTATGTTAGATTCAGAAAGAGAGACTGGGCCAATGTATTCTGACTCTCCCAGATCCTACTCTGACACTCTAACCCCTCTAGGGCAGTGGTCCCCAAACTTTTTATCACCGGGGACCAGTCAACGCTTGGCAATTTTACTGAGACCCGGGGGGGGTAGTCTTTTGCCAAGGGATGTTGCCACCGCCGCCTCCTGAACCCCTGCTCCACTTGATTTCCTGCTGGTGCCCCTGACTTCCCGCCACCCACTGGGGGGTGCTGCCAGCAGCAGCTGCATAGTGCCACACCGAGGGGGATCCCCAGCCACAGTGGCCGCTGGAGAGCCCCAAAGATGAGCTGGCAGCAGAGTGGCAGGGCAGCCCCCAAGGCAGGAGCCGGGGAGAAGTACGAGGAGGAGCCGTAGCCCAGTACTGGCTGATCCACCGACCGGTACCGGTCCGAACTGCGGACTGGGGGTTGGGGTCTACTGCTCTAGGGCACTGGCAACAGATTAAGTGAACAGCTACAGATGCTCGAAACCAAACCAATCCATAAGAGAAAAGAAGTAGAAAACTGCAAACCTCAGTTGCTGTGCATACAAATATAAATATGATTGCGTTACCTTTGAGGAGTTCAGTGGAAGTTGCATTAATCATTTGTTGTATTATGTTATGTTATGTTATGTTATGTTATGTTATGTTATGTTATCATTTGTCATATTAAAAGTTACTTTAATCATTTGCTCTTTGCATTTTGGTGTGCAAATACTCTTTGCAAATATCTGTGTCATATTTAGCAGAACTGAGCTTGGTATCTTCATAGAACTATCAACTCTGGTAAGCATTACACAGCATTACACAGCCATATAACAAAAATGTTGTCCTCATTATATAGCAGATAATAACGCAAAGTTGAAGTTAATGATGTGCAGTTCTGAAACGACAGTGATTAATACCATACAAGGATGTGGATTCTTAATCATGCCAACAAAAAGAACATTATGGAGGTGATTCACTGGTCATTTAGGAGTGTATAGGCTCATTCCATCCCATGAGACTACACCACATGTAATTGGCCAGTGAATTACCTGCCACATTTGTTATCTAGGTAAGAGTGAGCTATACAACACAAATACAGAAATTGCTGAATGATCTACTTCCAGAACAATCAGTACTCTTTGGCCAAGCAGGGTGGTTCGAATAGAGATGACAAAAAACGTGTAATCCACATCATCTTGCTCATTGAAAAACACATAATGGGCCAGGTCACACATGCACATTCATTCATTTATTACTGTCGTAGCATTAAGAGATGACTTTCATGTATGAAGCAGCTGACAACTTTATTTTAAAACACTGTTTTAAATAAGCCCACAAACAAACTGTCTTTAAAACAAACGTTCAGATATTTGCAACAAAACAAGATATTCAGGATTTAAGCCACATCCTTCTGCACACAATCAATAATGCACTTTCAGTGCACTTTAGAAGTAAATTTTCCTATTCTGCAAAGGAAAATCCACCTGCTAAAGCACATTGAAAGTGCATTATCCTATCTGTGTGGAATTTGTCCTAAACAATTTAAACACCTGAATAAAAGGGGGGGGGGATTCACCATTCATCTGATTCCAGTCACTGAGCTGGCTTAACAGGCTTCCCAGGGGACATGATTAACCATTTACTTGCATCAGGAAAACCAGAAGTGACATCGTGCCTCTCTAGGAATTGGCCAAATATTTATGGTAAAAACCTTGAGTTTTCAGCAGACTAGAGAAGACTGGAGTCTCTTCTGGGTTTTTCCTTGTACTAATGTGAGTCCTCTTCAGCAATTGCTGGAAACCATTTTCTCTAGAAATTGTCAAAAAACAAAAATTTCAGCTTGTTTCGGGAGAGACATAATTTCCCCAGAAGTAACAACACAGTCTCAGCCAACAGCCATTTTTAAAAAATTATTTGTCTACCACCATGCTCTCTGTGGCTGGAAACAGAACATGCCAGCTGGAGGAGGGGGATCTCCTGACCACACCACGGGACTGAAAACCCTGATCACCTATTTGGGCTCTTGATTTTTGTGAATATACTGCTTTTTATACATTTGCTTTACAAATGGCAGATAAAAAGGAAAATGAATGGTTATCCAGAGGACAGAAGGTTGTGTAAAACTGGCTACTACGTGATTCCGTCAAGAAAACAGAATGAGCAACAAGAGAACTTTGCTGTCCAACTTGCAAAAGCTATAAAATGGCTGTCACTTTAGCTTGCTTTTTCACGCTTGGCATGCCACTGAACTCCTTCTCTGACTATAGCCACTCAGGTCTCACTTTATGGTCATAAAATTACAGTATAGTCAGCTAAATTTTTCCTGCACTTTTATTTTCCTCAGTCAGACATGATTAGAGACTATAATAAAAATAACTTGTTTTTCCCAACAGTATCCTGAAATGTAATGTTGCCACATGAGCACTAATGCCCATTTATCATATTGTTTCCTAGGACTGTACCTTCCTTACAACTATCCCATATTACTAACAATGTTAGAGAGCTACATGGAAATGTATTTATTATATTTATATGCCACCCTCTCTGAAGCCTCAGTCCCTCTACCCCCCCATCCCCCAAAACAAAACAGAATAATTACATAGTTACAACAGAAATTCAAAAGAATGTAGAGATCCAAATACAGAAGATACCTGAAAAACAAAAGATGTTTTTACAGCAATTATCATCCATAAGGAGAACTGCTCAACATATTTTCATATTTCAGCCTATTGACAACCACTTTATTCCCGTACCCCATCAGCATAAGAAATGGGAATGAATTTGATAAGTTTCTAAGTATAAATGTTAACTGTTTTAATGTTCTAATGCATGATTCTAAATTTTAATGTGCAAAGGTTTTAACTTTGTTATTACAAATGTTGTAAGCCCTTGGGGGAAGGGCAACATAAAAATTGGATGGACTTTGGGTAAGTCATACACGGAATGTTGTCCCTGCATGTGCAGAACCTAATTTAACATTCTGAGACAGAAAATAAATTCTGGAGGGAAAACTGCTAAGTTCATAATACATCTGAGCAGTGCAAGCTACACAAATTTATATATCACACTAAGTAATGCTATATTTTGTGACATCACAAAATTTGCATTTTTTCTTTGCAAATATAGTTATAATCATATACCATAAAGTTGGCTGAGTCCATTACCTTTAAATTTGGCAGGTTTATGCAGCATCCAAGGCTCCACTATTCCCACACGTCTTTTCATAATAGGCTAAAGGCACTCTACTCTTTATTATTCAGAGCTACCAGATCCCTATCTATAAAAGCTATGTATCTTGTAGGCCCATTATGCACGGAGTGGAAGCTCCGTATTCGGGGTGGAATGGCGGCAGCTAAAATCACCAATTATGCATGCTGCAGGCAACAACCGGGCGCAGAGTCAACGTATGCTGCCGAAAAAGCCACGTTAGCGAGATGCGGAAGAAAGTGGAGCTTTCCGGAACCAGGGCACAACCAGAAGCGACTCTGGAGTAGCCACGTGCATAATCGGATACTCTGGGTTTTTCTGCCATTGCGTTCCGTTCTGTGCATAAGTGGTTTGCTTCACTTCTTCCTCCTCCATGTTCTCCATGCCGCCATTTCAGCGGCCGTACATAATAGGTCGTACTGTGTCCGTCCCACAGAAGCCACAACATCCCTAAGGAAGAGCAATCATTTCTAGCACTTTCCCCAGATCCTGGTCTTAACTACTGGAAAATACCAACCGTTGAACAAAGAATAATAGGATCCTGTTATAAGAACAATTCAATTAGGATATTCCAAATTTTTTGCCTCAGTGTCTCTCTCTCCCATCAATAGGAGTATGATTATCACTTCACTCAGTGGGAGCTTTCCTCTTAATGATCCTTACCAGCAGGGGCTTTGTTTGCTGGTACACCTGAGAAACAATTGTTTGGATTTCCTAATATGAACCCATAGAAATCAAAAAGTTTGAAAAATAATACAGACTCATGTTTTCTATAAAAGGCATTTTTCCTGGCCTACCACTGAATGAATACATCATTTTCTAATATATTATGATGGTAAGACACTACCCACCTATATGGACATCCTTAAAGATCTAAATGTTTTATCCATTGAAATTTTAGACACATGTTTTGCATATGTGGGCATATTTTTATGTTAACTTTGATCTGAGTTTACTTTTTAAATATAAAGCTTAATATTTTCTTCTAGTTGCCTGCAGAGGCTATTCTGTTTAGGAAGCACCATATATGTGAACATCCCGACATTCTTCCTTTGGCTGCAGATGTTGCTGGGTTTCGCTGTGACCACCACTGTGATCTCTCTGGGTCCCAGTTAGGATTAATCCATTTATGGAAATCTCCTTCTGAATTCAAATAGCACTGATTGAATTCGAGCATACTAGACTCTGTTCAGAGGATCTGTTCAGATGTCATAAGCAAACTGGTTTTGTTTGTGACAGATATAAATTCTCTCTTTCTCCACTATCATGTCCTTTCACATATGAAATCTTACTGAAAACTTCCTGGCTCCAAAGATCTTCATCCTATGGTAACTTTAATTTCATTTGACATCCATGGGCAGGCACTCGACAAACAAGCTTGATTCTGCCAAACAAATTGGGATTTTAAAACACTTTTATCTGTTTTAAGAATATTGGTATGTGATGAAAAAATGAACTCCAGTTCATCAAAGTGTCTGCATTCGGACCTCAGGACAACTTGGCATTGATTGAAGACTTCCAAAATCAGGAAGTCTTCAGCTATGATCTTTCTGTAAGAGAAAGAAGGATCCATGAACATGACAATAAGCCATATTCATACCTATCATCAACAAACCTCTGCTTGTGATATCGGAATGTAGGCAGTGTACTAGAAAAGCACAGATAATGAGATTGATCAACAACTAAAGTTGTGAAATGCCCTATAGAATCAAAGAGAAAGGGTTGATAATAAACTTAAATATGGAAGACCGCACTGTATTTACAGAAGTGTGACACAATGGAATATGGAGCGTATTAAATTCACCAAAATTCTTTGTGAATCAATTGCCATCAAAATGAAAGCCCCTAGATTAACCCTATCAAAAGAGGATCATCATAACATACCAGCCAAGAGGAAAATTATTTGATTATCCTGCGGTAACACACAATTTATTCTTGTTCAGATTAGTCAACTGCTTCTTGCTTGTGAAATTTAGTACCCACATGCTCAGGCACGAATTTGAATTCTGATAACTGACAAAGAAAATATACCTATCTTCACCCTTAAAAATATGCCAAGCAGCATAATAAAAGCCTAGGTGACAGATGTGGGAGGACTGAAAATTATTTTGTTTCACTGACCAATGTGGCAAAGGCATAATCACTGTGCACTTTCTAGGGAACAGTCCCATTTGTACTTGCATCTTCTTTAATATTGAAAGCATCCAGAATTTTGTTTATTTGTTTTGAGGCTTCTGTGCTGCCTCCTCATGACTGGTAGTCTTTGTTTTCTAATGACTATCATCCTACAGGTCAGATTATTTCACAACTTGGAACATTAGATGCTGCTTTGGATAAATAAAATAATGGCATGAAAGAGCCATCCAACAACTATGCAGAGAATTTCAGCATTACATGCATAAAAGAAGGAATCAATACCATTCCACAATAAATACCAACTGTATATAAAATGTCATCATCAAGCAAAAAAAAAAAACCCTAAAACTTTATGGCAAACATTTGAACATGTGAATGGTATCCATTAACAAGTCTGGGTTACAATAATACAAATGTTACCTCTACGGTATTGGATCTGTGATGTCTGTTTCTTAATTTCCTACATGCAAGGGGTCACGTGACACTGCAGTTATCATATAACATATGAATAGTATCTTAGTATGAGGGAAAGGATGGTCACAGACTGAGAGAAGAGTATGGATTCAGACTGGCCTTGGTTTGACCCTGGAGAGAGGGATGATGCAGAGCTCCTGACTGAGAGAACCAAGAAGTGAAGGAGAGACCCAATGTGGGGCAATGGTCAGAGTGCTGGAATAGGATCTGGATGATGTAGGGAAGTTTGCCGAGTCACATTCTATGTGAATCATACCTCACAGGATTTTTGTTAGGATAAAATGTATGAGAGGAAAATAATGTAAGACACTGGGGTATAAGTGAAATAAACCAACAATTACACTGGCATTTAGGGCCTCTTGTGTTACACATGTTTTTAATTTGGGGGAACCAGGGGGAACCAGGTAGGCCTCTCTGAGCCCTGTGGGAGAAAGGGGATTTAATGATCTGTAAATGCAACAAGGTATTCACAAAGGATTCACCATTACCATCTAATGGGGCCCCCCAGCTGAACCCCCATTATCCTCCATTCTGCATCTGGCCAGCAATTTAATCATAGAATCATAGAATCATAGAGTTGGAAGGGGCCATACAGGCCATCTAGTCCAACTCCCTGCTAATGGCGGGATCAGCCCTAAGCATCCTAAAGCATCCAAGAAAAGTGTGTATCCAACTTTTGCTTGAAGACTGCCAGTGAGGGGGAGCTCACCACCTCCTTAGGCAGCCTATTCCACTGCTGAACTACTCTGACTGTGAACATTTTTTTCCTGATATATCATTGTACTTGTAGTTTAGCCTATATCATTGTACTTGTAGTTTAAACCCATTACTGCGTGTCCTCTCCTCTGCAGCCAACAGAAACAGCATCCTGCCCTCCTCCAAGTGACAACCTTTCAAATACTTAAAGAGGGCTATCATGTCCCCTCTCAACCTCCTTTTCTCCAGGCTGAACATTCTCAAGTCCCTCAACCTATCTTCATAGGGCTTGGTCCCTTGGACCCAGATCATCTTCGTCGCTCTCCTCTGTACCCTTTCAATTATATCTACATCCTTCTTGAAGTGAGGCCTCCAGAACTGCACACAGTACTCCAGGTGTGGTCTGACCAGTGCCGTATACCATGGGACTATGACATCTTGTGACATCTTGTGACATCACTAGGATATGAGTGCTGGAGATAGATGTTTGAACTGGTTTCAATGTATTTTAATTTTTTTAACTTGTATGGGTTTTTAATCTTACTGATGTGAGCCACCCCGAGACCTGCTGAAGAGGGGTGGCATACAAATCAAAGTATAAATAAATAAAATTAAAAATCTATGCTGCTTATTGAATTTAGCTGTTATAAATAATATGCCACTCCATTGTTCCCTTATCTCTTAGAATGTTCTTTTGATTTTAGATAAGTTGATTGCATTTTAGATATGTCATTTTATTTTACAAATGCGTATTTTAGATATGTTATTGTAGTTAACAGTTATGTTGTGAGTGTAGGACATAAATTCTTGATATAAATAGTCAAGGACAGATTCCCCCATTCTATATAGCTGAATGATGATTCTCCTGTTTCCACACAGAAGAAGCACCTACTGACTCACAATGGTATCAAGTCTATGACTACACTCACAGAACTGACTAATCCCTTTTGTCTGGAAGAAATTTCCTATGCAACTGTGTTCAAACAGGCTGGCACATAGACATATGGTATACTCTTGTCAGAACTTTTCAGCCATTTACATTGTATTTTTAATGATCCTGGTTCACACTACAATCATGCCCACACAGAGGTCACTTGAAATCGTAGCAAATGCCCCACATGAAATTCAGACACCAGATTACCTATTTAGTTGTGACTATCCCACTGGAATGAATGGGTATTAACAATGTACTTTAGTTTCATTAAATAAAATGGAATTTAGTTGTGACTAAGTTTTGATGGATCATGCCCCACACACTTAATTTTAAAAGATCATTTCAGTTTAGTAATGAATTTAATTAGCTCAGTAAGGCACCAATGAAGATACCTGATATAGCTATTAATAATGTCCCCAACTATTTAGCAGGAATTTTATCCCAAATTAGATGGCTCAGATTCAGGAAAAAGTAATTAGTCAAAGATCTGGGCTCATTATGGAAATTCCAATTAAAGCCTCTTTTCAGTGTGCAGTGGCAGTAAAATAAGTAAATTTTAGAACCGAAATGAATGTGACAGGGAATGCTGGAATTATGCCGTTCTATTAGTATTAAGCCCTCTACTACAATGACATGATCTGTTTAATTGACCTGTGGACGGAAATATATAGCAAGATCAGCAACTAAAATAGATTCTGCTCAGGACATCTTGCTTACACTCAGAGCAGAGACTGAATGAAAGTGCATAATAGATAAATGTTAAATATGTAGAAAAAGATGAGTACTAGGCTAGGAGGACAGAGAAAGGAATCAAATATTCATACCTTACGTCTGTCCTGAACATAATAGATGGTCTCACCCCTGCTTTGGACAAGTGGGATGATACTGACCCATTTTATAGGGTTACTGTTAGGACTGAGATTCTCTATGAAAAGCATTGAGCAGTCTATCCAAATTCTATTGCACTCTGGCCCCAGTTGGCTGAGTGGTATGGTAGTCCAGAATGTTCAGTTGTTCAGGGAACTAAGGTGTTTGCAATCCGACATCCATGAAAAAAGGAAGAGTTAGAAAATTAGAATTTACGTAGAATGGAAGAGGGGTTACATTGGGATGGCATCAACTGGGGCCAACTTTTGCATAATGGCACCAGACTGTAAGGTAGCAACCTGAGGAAACTGTGTGTCCAAAACATGGTGGTGCAAAAAAGGAGGCAAATGCAGGATCTGAGGAAAAACTGGGAAGTAGGCCGGGGGGAGGGGTGTACTGTTTGCAGGAAGGGAGGAAATAGGCAAGAGGTTAAAAAATAGCATGTGGTATGATTAATTGTACAGAGTGACAGTTAACCAATTAACCACCCAGTTCTTTGGCCACAAAGCTTCTAGCATAATAGTGCATAATAGATAAGTCATAACAGATAATCCAGGCACCGCTAGGGAGAAAATTCTGAAGCAACAGAATTCTGTTAAAACACACACACACACACATTTTTTAAGCCCTAATGAAATACATAAAGGGGGGATTGAACCCCTTTTCAATTTGGGCATAAGCAAATGACGTCTAAGTATTCTCTATGCCTTCACCAAATGGCAAGCTGCTCCTATGAAGATACCCAGGCACCAAGAGATCCAGCACCCTTCACTGCTGGCGAGATACTGGACCATGCACTGAGTGATCCCTCCTTTCTATCCACACCCAGAACGGTCATGCCACTATGCTATGACAGTGCTGGAAAGGGTTTCACACAGGCCAGACTAAAACGAAATCATAAACTCAACATAAACAAGACAAGAGCAATCAAACAGCAGCACCAAATAGCAGTTTTAGCATATCCTTCCTGCTGTTTTAGGACCCATAGACTTCCGAGTACACAGCAGCAATTTGTTCTCACATTATTGGATTTATAGGTTTCGTTAGTACGTTGTTTAGGCATGATGTTAATGGGACTTATTTCCAAAGAACAATGGCAACTCAGGGTAATTGAACAGGGAATCTCATTATTACCTCCAAAAGCATGCAGATGCTATACAAGCCCTCGCTGAAAGGTAAGTGTGGATGGGGCTGAAGAAAGGGTAAGACAGGCCAACATAATGGGAATCAAAACAAATCTTCATTCAATAAAACAGAAAATTGTCACCGTTGTGTTGCGCTTCCGCCAGAGCAACATATGGTAGCACAGCTGACAAATGTAATCTTTTTTTTCCCTGTTTCACATGCACATTGCATTCTGTGGAATACTAAGACTTTACATAATTTGCCTATTAACTCCTTAGTGCTGTGACATCCACAGCTTGAGACGCCTTGCATCAGCTGAATCCTGAATTGTGGCACCCGAGTGTTAATTTAGCTGGCTCGTTAAATGAATGGTCCAAGGCCTTCAGCAACAGAAGCCTCCAAACTCCTCAGGTTTCCATGAGGGATGATTGCTTCCCTACCCCCACCTCCTCTTCATTGGCAGGGTAAAAAAAAAAGTCAAAGCTGTCTTCATGTTAAGAAAATTCAAACATATTGAGACACAAATGTACCCACCCAGGGTTCTGTCTGAAAGTGTCGTTCAGTTCCTAGACGACGTTATTTGCAACTCGCTGATGACCACCCACTAAACACATTTGCCTCCACCTCAGGAGCACAAAGGGGAGCGAAAGATGCCTTTGAATGCATCTAATTGCTTTGCTGACAGTTTGTAAAAGGGATGGCAACACAGTTGCTTTCGAAAACTGGGAGCATCTGCACCAGCTAAAAGAAAAGATGGCTTTAAAAGGAAAAAGGCACAGCCTGGCAGCTCCCAAAGCACAGTTCAGTTTTCAATTGAATGCATCATTTGTGGAGCGTCCTTGACCGTCCGATTAATTAAACAATAACTGTTTAGCTCAGGACAAGATGGCTAAGCATCAGCAACCAAGAGCTACCCCAAATGAGCACCCACTGGCCTACTGGACCCACACAATGCACAGCAACATGCTGATTGGCCACAGACAGATCCACCCTACCCAGTCTGCTTCAGGGGGCTTAGTCCCAGGGAAATGGCCCTAGAATGGCCCAGGAAGAGAGAATTTAATAAGATGGCAGCCACTCAGACCTCCCAAAACATGCCTATATGACATATGTGGCAACAAACACATTTAAAGAGCAGAATTAAAACATTTAAGCGCATGAAGAGGCTTTTTGTTAACCAATCAGCTTTGGTCTTTATTAACAATGTAGTTTCAATTGCATATTTACAAAAACTAGGGTCCATTATGCGCATGTTAGATAATGCACTTTCAATTGGCTTTTGCAACTGGAACAGGAAAATCTACTTCTAAAGTGCACTGAAAGTGCGAAGCTGGTCCAGAAGCTCCAGCTGGTCCAGAAAGCAACAGCACAAGTCCTCACTACGGTTAAATGGAGAGCCCACATCACATCAGTGGTCTCCCAGATCGGAGACTGGATCAGGTTCCAAGTTCTGGAGCAAACCTTTAAAGACCTAAACTATCTGGGACCCCTGAGGTTACAGGACCTCCTCTTCTGTTATACCCCTCCCTCAAAGGATACTTAAATCTAGAGAACAACAGCTGCGCAGGATCCCCAGCCCAAAGGAAATAAAACTGGCCTTGACCAGAGACATGGCATTCTACTCCTGTTGTGCTTCGTTCTCTTCCCTGGTGTGATGTCAGTTCTGGGTTTTCCCTGAAAATGATGTCAGTCCTCTCAAGTAATTCCTAAAAATGCTATGATTTTATCATACAGTTGCTAACAATTCCTATAAAGGTGTGATATCATATCTAAGTTTTCCCCACAAGTGACATTCCATCATTGGCTAAGTGGCCATTTCAGTTTTGTTTCTTTCTCAGAGTGGCAGTGAGAAATCGAAACTGAAATGGCAACACTGACAGGGTCACCATCAAATCATATGGCACCCAAATAAATTGCTCCATTCAAGGCTTAGAGTCATGGGTGTTAAAGTGCTTGGCCGGCAGTAGCAAAATTTAAAAATGAATGGCCGATAATCCCTCAGCACTATGGTTGTGCTCCCAGTGTCCCTCCCTTGCCTATCTTTCATTTGTGGTAGTGTTGGAATTAATTGGTATCCTTCAGAGGCAGGATTTGAGATTGCTCCTGGGATCTGGTTTTCATTTAATTTGGAAGCATCCTTCCCAAATATGGCTCGTGCATCTTAAAACACTATCCTTGCCCAGTAGGATTTTTTATTTCCTCCCCACAGGACTGATACTTGCATAATGTAGCTCAACCAATTGTAAAAGTCCATCTTCATTGCAGGGGGATCCTATTTTATCACATAAACAAAATCTTCGGGGAAACAGCACATTATGTCTTTTACAAACCATTGCATTTTTCCAGATGTATGGTATGTTAGGAACCTGACACAAAAGATGTGAATTGAGTTAACGAGGCTGCCTGCATTTTTATCAAAATGTGTGGTGATTCATTTGAATAAATTTGACCTTTTGTTTTTATTGCCTTCTTGTACCTCCCCCCCCTCCAAAAAAAATCTGTCCGTAGCCAATCATTATGATGACCATAAGTCCACTCAGGCACCTTGACAGCTGAATCACTACCCCGTCAAGAGACTGGCCCTCAGGCAATTGGCACACATTAGTTGGTCCTTTCCCCACAATAACTATCTTTACAGTTTTCATATTTTTGCTGTTTTTACACATTTCACTTCTGCTTTATGTAGCATTTGCCAGCAAAGATTTATATAGCACAGCACAGACCATTAGCGCTTTGCAAGTCTTTGTTATATAGATGACAAACTATGTGCAAGGGGGTTTAGTTTTGCTTTGGTGGGGGGGGCGTGATGCATCCTAGAGGACAGGCTAAAGGCAACATTTGGTGAATGACAGCAAGAGCAAAGCCATAGCCCTGAGATCAAAAAGGACTGAAATATAGACTTTGGTCTAGATTCAAAGAACATTGCAACCAAAGCCAAAGGGGGCCTTGGCGTTTCATAAACAGCAAGTCCCGATATTCCACACTTCTTGTCTTAAACTGTGGCTGTCAAAGGCAGTCCGTGATAGCTGCACAGAGTTCTGTTACATGATGTATGGGGGGAGGAGTCCTCTAACTGCATATATCCAGTTAAATTAATATATGCAGTAAATTAAAAGTTAGCTAAAATATCTGTGAGCTTACTATGAGAATTAGATCAAAGTCACCTGAACCCAATAAGTTAAGGTAGTTTCAGGAACTGGTTATACCATTTTACTGCCCATGAGATAAATTTGGCCACTATTTCAGTAATCCTCCTGTCAAATTCCAAAAGGAGTTTGGTAATCCACAGAGTGTGTTGGACAGGTAGCCACAAGCAGAGCTAGCATATCAGCTATCTGCTCAGCATACATCTCTGATTGGTTTTCATGTACATCTGAGTGTTTTAAATGTCTAGAATGTTTATTGTTTTATTTTTACTACTAGAAATAAAGCCCGCTGTCACCCAAATACAGCGGGCGCTAGCTGCGGGACTCTTGTTTTTCTGGGGGGCTTACCTGCTGGGCGGGCCCCTCCAGCGGAGTGGAGGATGGGCGTGAGGCAGTGCGTGGAGGGCATGAAGTTGTGACATCTGTTCTGCGGTGCTGGGCGGTGGTAGCTCCATGTTCCTGGTGGCCATGCAGGTGTGGGGGCGAGGTTGGGCGGCGCTCCCCGGGAGGAGTTGTAGATGGGTGGGCACTGTCGGCAGCGGGCAGCGATGGTGGGGATTGAGAGGGCAACGGGGATGTGGGCAGCCATGCGCCGGCATCGGCGCAGGCGTGTAGGAGGTGCAGGGCGTGGTAGGGGGCCGGCCATGGGGGAGGTAAACCAGGCATGCGCAGACCTCCGCGCATGCGTGGTTTAGTGTGGGTGTGTGGTGGTCAGCGAGCAGGTTGTGCGGGGCTTCTCCAGGGCAAAGGGGCAAAGGGGTTGAGAGCGGCAATGGTAAAGAGGGTGGTAGTAGCGTTCAGGCGGGCGGGGTGTCTGCTCGTGGCCGGAGGGGCTGGCGGCAGCATGGGGCGGTGTCGGACCTGTGGCGGGTGCGGCATGGGCAGGCGGCGGCGATGGCAACGGCCGTGGATAGGCGAGGGAGCGTCGAGCCGGGGGGAGCGGAGTGTGGGTCCGCGGGCCATCAAGGCGTCCGGTAGGCGATGTGGGGGCGGTCAGAGGGTGGTGGGGCTTGGGGGTGGGGAAGCTCACCGTGAGCATAGTGGCGGCGTGGGGTGGATTGCGGGGAGCGGCTGGGGTCTCCGAAGGCAAGGGCGATGCTTCGCCTTTGCCGGCGGCGAAGCATCTGGGCAAGCAGTCCAGGGCGGGCCAAGTGGCCAATAGGGAGGCACATGCCTCCCTATTGGCCACTTGGCCCCTGAGTGGCACTCGGAAGGGCCCAATCAGGAGCTGCTTCGCGGCTCCTGATTGGTCCCCTCCGAGTTTTTATCCTAGACTGGTCCTGCCCAAACTCCTCCCCAGGAGCCCTTAGAGCCTTTTATTTAATCCGCTCTGCAGGAGCGGGTTAAAGATGTTGTGAGCCACTCTCAGCCCTTGGGGAAGGTCAGCATATAAATTTGAAATCAAATTAAAACAGAAAATGTGTAATAGATTCAGCAACCTGAGCTCCACAAGGGCATAACCCATGCTACCTGTTAAATCTGACACAACATTAAAACAGGCTAAGCAGGTCAACCTATAATAAGCAAGAACTGTGAGTCAGGATAAGCAGAAAGACTAAGGGGCTTTACGCACCGGGATCTTTGTTGCAAATTGGTCACTGAACGAAAAATCGCCATTTAAAATAGTGGAATTCGTCGTTATGCATACCTGCCTTTGTAGTGGAATCCAGTTGCGTTTTGTAGCGTTTCCCACAGCTTCTGGTCTCGGCAGAAAAGGAAGCGCTATTTCCAAGCTCGTCCCGCCCCTGGCCGTCAAGCAGCCAATGGGCAGCCGTTCGCATGCTCCCAAACAGCCCCTTTCCCTTTAAGAAAGGTTTTTTTTAAAAAAAAACAGACCCATTGTAACGAATCTGTGTAGATTCGTTGCAACGGAGAGACCCATCCAGCTGCCTAATGTGAGCTGTCGTTTGATCGTATGATCGTTGCCACGCTGCCTTGAGTGATAAAAAAAAAATCCCCCCCCCTCTCACGGGCCCGATTTTCAGCTGAATTAATGTGTAAAAAATAAAGGGACTTTATTTCAGCAAACGGGCTTTTATGTGGTTTGTGCTTAGTGACTAAAGGTGAAGGACTGAAGCCAGGGAAGCCTCTAAACAGAAAGAGGCTCGCTGGTGCGTTTATCCCCGCTCGCTCGGAGAAAAAAAAATGGCGATCGCTTCGCCGGAAGTTTGGAGGACAGGCTCAGGAGGAGGGACTTTGAAGAAACCGCAACAATGTTAACGCACAGGTCTTTATCGCTAGTGTTGCAGATTGTTTGCAAGAGTGTAGCGCTTTCCGGAGGGTGAATCCACTTTTTGGGATTCCCCTGAAAGCGCTACAACGAAGCGCTTTTTGCTGATCGGTTTCAGGAGTGTTGCAGATTGTCTACGACGTCGTGCGTTATGGCAAATCAATAGCGTTTCCAATTGGCAACCATTGTGCGATTTTGAAGCCGTGCAAAAAGCCCCTAAGTATCTATTTTACCTCTGTGTTTTCCCATAAGAACATGGATCGTGGAAACTCAGCTGATGTTGTTTACCTGGATTTCAGTAAGGCTTTCGATAAGGTTCCCCATAATGTCCCGATAGGTCAACTGGAGTACTGTAAACTGGATTTTTGGATGGTTAGGTAAATTGGGAATTGACTAGAAAACTGCACCCAGAGTGGTTGTCAATAGTATTTCATCAGATTGAAGGAAGGTGAACAGTGGGGTGCCAGAGGGATCAGTACTGGGTGTTAAAAATGACTTTTTAACATTTGTATCAATGATCTGAATGAGGAAGTAGAGGGTCTCCTCATTAAATTTGGAGATGACACCAAATTGGGAGGAGTAATGAACATCCAAGAAGACAGAGAGTTCAGCAAAATCTGAACATGATAGAAAAGTGGGAAAATGAGAACAAGTTGCAATTCAATAATAAGTACAGAGTTCTACATCTGGGTTAAAAAAATGAGAAGCATACATCCTGGATGGGAGATATACTTCTGGGCAGAAGTGGGTGTGAACGAGATCTTGAAGTACTTGGAGAGTATAAACTAAATATGAGCAGAAAGTGTGATATAGCAGTAAAGAAGGCCTGTATCAACAGAGGCATCACAACAAAATCACAAGATGTCATAGTCCCAATGTATACCGCTTAGGTCAGACCGCACCTGGAGTACTGTGTGCAGTTCTGGAGGCCTCACTTCACAAAGGACGTGGACAAAATTGAGAGGGTTCAGAGGAGAGCAATGAGGATTATCTGGGGTCTGGGATCCAGGCCCTATAGGGAAAGGCTGAGGAACTTGGAAATGTTCAGCTTGGAGAAGAGGAGGTTGAGAGGGGACATGATTGCTATCTTTAAGTATTTGAAAGATTGTCACTTAGAAGAGAGCAGGGAAAGGTTCCTGTTGGCAACAGAGGACAAGACCCACAGTAATGGATTTAAACAACATGTAGAATGGTACCAGCTAGATATCGGGAGCGGGGGGGGGGGGATTCACAGTCAGAGAAGTTCAGCAGTGGAATTGACTGCCTAAGGAGGTGGTGAGTTCCCATCACTGGCAGTCTTTAAGCAGCATCTGGACAGATATTATCCTGGATGCTTTAGGCTGATCCTGCATTGGGCAGGGGGTGGGACTAGGTGGCCTGTAGGGCCCTTTCCAACTCTGTGATTCTATGAACTTCCAGTGACTCAAGGAAGTACAGGTTTTGCACTTTGATGCTGGGTTTTTCTTATCCTTCAGCACTGGTACAGTTCTTAGAGTAATTGAAGGTTTAGCACAAAGTCTTTGCACAAGGTGAATTTGATGATGAAACTGAACAAACTATTCAGGGATGTGCAGATATGAACATTTCTGATAGTAGGTTAATGCTTCTTTCCTTGTTCCAGCATTTTCTGTTAGAAGGCCAACATCCAATTCTAAACATTCTACATATCAACATTCATTAAAATTAAAGAAAAAGTAACCAATCCTGACTCCTCCAGCAGTGAAATGAGAAAATAATTCCTCTACCTGCCACCCTGTCAAAGAACAACAGTAAGCTTTGCTTTGCTTGGCATTGCAATCGCAGAATTCTATTGCCAAACTGAAATTGTGTATGATGTTATTCATCATCTATACAGCACTGTTACGGGGAATAGCACCAACACAATGCCAATGCAATATCAGTATATTTCCAAGACAACAATTGATCCAATGGCCAACAGTAGTTTTACAAAGCAGTTACACTCAGGCATTGTGGGGAAAAAATGTGTATAAGAATATGGCATCTTACAAAAACCTATACAAAGGCATAATAAACACAAAACAACAGATTCACATCCACAATACTTTTCAGTTCAGAACCTATGGTTGGTGTAGAATGCTACCAGTATATTGACTACGCTCACGGTGAGCTTCCCCACCCCCAAGAACTGCTCTGTGAGAACAGATCTAAGAGAACTTGGAGCTGGAGGCCCTGAGCAGATTTTCTCACTAGATCATAATGTCCTATGGGGTACATAGTAAGAGAGGTGGCCCCACAGATACATAGGTCACAGAATATTTCGGGCTTTAAAGGTGAGAATCAAAACTTTGAATCTGATCTGGTTCGCAATCTGGACCCTGTGCAACTGGGTGAGGATAGGTTGTATATGAGCTTCCCATTGGATCCCAGTAAGGACCTTTGCATCCATATTCTGGACCAGTTGGAGCTTCCGGAGCAGTTTCAAGAGCAGCCCTGCGTAGAATGAGTTGCAGTGATCTAGCCTGGACGTGACAGTTGTGTGGATCATAGTGACTATGTCAGATGTCAACAGATACGGAGCCAACTGCTACACCTGATGGAGATGATAAAAGGCCTGGCAGGCAATGTTTGTGTCCTGGGTTTAGGATTGCACCATTCACCTCTTATTTACTAGCTGGAATACAGAGTTGACATTAGGGGATCATTTCAGAGGTTGGTCTGCAGTAGATCTGAATTCAGTAGCACCTTAAAGACCAACAAGACTTTCAAGGTTGAAAATTTTGATAGCCAGAGCTCCCTTCATCAGACACAAATTTGATGAAGGGAGCCTTGGGTCTTGAAAGCTCATACCTTAGAAATCTTGCCAGTTTCTAAGGTCTTGCTAGAGAAGAATCCAGACATCAGGGGAGCAGCTCTTTTGATGTTTAGTTCTCTTCTCCCTGATTGGACACAAAGAATCTCCATAGGTTTCTGCTCTTTTACGTGTGCTCTTCATCATTAGGCCATTGAATGAGATTGCTTGGAGCTTTTGGGATGGGAGTCATCAACATGCAGATAACACCACACTCAGTATTTCATTATCAAAGCCTCCAGATGCATTAGGCTTTGAACCAGTGTTTTGGGGCCACAGCTGAACAGCTCTGGGACCGTTTATGCACTGGGAACTTCACTGCCCCAGCTCCCATGCAGAAGCACAGATCGGGGGCAGATGAGATGCACTGGGCCAAATGCTCCCTCATGTGGGTACAGGAAGAGGTGGGGCAACCTGCCATGACTAAAACTCCAGGCTGCAGCCTGGCATAAAATCTCCAGTGCATAAATGGTCTGGCAGAACAAGAGGATGATGCATCCAGAAAAGAAGGAAGGCTGATGTTATACAGCAGTCATTCTCAACCAGGGTTACTCAGGAGTCCTGAGAACATATCTTGCTGAACTTAAAGCAGCTACATTGACTGCCAGTTTGTTTCTAAGTCCAATTCACGGTGCTGTTTTTTTACCTGTAAAGCTCTTCATAGCTTAGGGCCTACATCTAAAAGACCATCTCATACCATGCACCAAGGGCAGCCCTCAGGCAGCCTACCTATTATCAAACGGAGCCTATGCCTTCTTCATTGTCCCTCCTATGTTCTTTTGATAGGATATCTCTTGGAAGGAGGTGGTTATGGGGGGTTATTTTGTTGTTTTTAAATTGTAAAGTTTTTAATTAGGATTTGTAAGGCACCTTGAACAATTAGTAAAGATGAAATCTCAGCCTACAAGTTAACATCACCTTTGCAAGTAGGGTTGCCAACTCTGGAGTCAAAAATTCCTGGAGCTTTCAGGAGTAGATCCTGGGGAAGGCCAGGGTTTGGGGAGCAGAGGGAGCTCAGCAGAATCTAATGCCATGGAATCCACCCTGAAAATTAGCCATTTTCAACAGGGGAGTTGATCTCTGGAATATGGAGATAAGATGAAATTCCAGGAGATCTCCAGGCCCCAGGTTGGCAACTCTCCTCTCAAGCCCTGCTTTCAATGCCCCTGCCTTCATAGGTGAGGTGGGCAGTGACTAGAAACAAGGCATTTTCTGTGGTGGCACCTTGCCTTTGGAACACTCTCCTGATGACTACTTTACTTTGTTAGCTGCCAGGCCAAAACACCTTTTTCCCCCCACTCAGGCTTTTAACTACCGGTTTTATATTGCCAGTTTTTTAATGGTTTGATTCTGTTTTGATTTTTCCATTGGCTTTTAAATAAATACTGTGTTATTTCATTGTTAGCTGCCTAGAGCAGGTCTACGAAGAGACAGCACAGAAAGTAATGTCAGTAAATAAGCCTGTAAGTTATGAGACATAAATATTTAGATAAATAAATATGAAGCATCTTAAAAGATATTCATTTCTCATATCTTCAGTTATATAAACTGAATTATTACAACATTTTAAATATCTATTTCTCTTCATTTCATCAGTCAGTGGAGAAATTTTGATCTTCAGATTGGAGACATGACCTTCCATGGTCAGGTTCAGAGCACTGCTAAGTTCCTTTCCTTGATTGCTAGCCTCAGATCAAGAAAGTCAGGAACTAGGATGGTTCTACAGCACATCCTAAGCGACCCACCCCCATACAGTCTTCAGAGAGGGAGCTTAATTTGTTTTCCCCAGGTGTCTTCCTGCCAATAGAGACTTTTATGTGACCTATCTGCTTCCTCCAGTGTCTTGGTTTCATCCTCCCACAAATGACATCGTCTGATGATGTCACTAGCCGGTTTATAAGTTCGGCCTCTCTTTTGCTGACTACCCCATTGTCCTGCTGAATACCTTTCTAAAATGCGGTGGTCAGAGAATCGAAAACAGCTGAGCAGTTGCCCTTCCTGGGAATTGCTAAGACTGGCACCTTACCACAACTTTTGGAATTTTGAAAGTTAAGTTTAAAGGTTAGCTTAGCAACTGTTTACTATTCACTTTGGGAGGGGGATTCTGCCTAAATACAGAGGACAACTCCCCCCCCCCAATCTTGCTTAAGTAACCACTTTTTAAAAACAGTTGAGCTGTTAAGTTCTATGCAAAGGCACGTATGCACTTTGGAAAGGTAATTTGAAAGCGAGTTGAGCCATGACAAATAGGGACAGCTGGCCTAATTGAATCATTTGATCTAAGACAGCTCAACTTGGTTATCCTCACTGCAGCCGGCACTGATATTAGCAAGTGAATCATTAGCCATGAAATCATGTCGACTTCCCTGACTGCACCGTTCTTGACATGACAGGGAGTGTGGCCTGCCTTTCATTATAGCCCCAACGAGTTCTTGAGTCTGTCATGAAGAAGGAAAGGGGGGGAGGCATCTTTGGGCATTAAAAAAAAAATTGGCACAGCAACAGAAAGCAATTTGCTCAAACATACATCACAGAACAGTTCAAAGAAAGACAATTTGTGTTGCGGTTCAGGTTATCTGCTAGCCAGAGTAGGGAACCTGGGCATCCAAGCTTGATCTTCTGCCTGTGCTGTCATACACACAATCTGCTGTGGGTTTGAGTGCAAACATGGAAGAGCTCATCTTTGGTTCTCTGGGGGAATGAGGAGAGACTGAGATCTTGGTTTTACTTATACCCAGTTGCTTTTCTTAAGCATTTACACGGGGATTAGTGGCTTTGTAAAGAACGTGAATACATGCAACTGCCTTATAGTGAGTCAGATTATTAGTCTATCAGGGTTAATGTTGGCAACTCTGACTGGCAGGGGCTCTCCAGGGTCTCAGGCACAGGCCTGTCACATCACCTACTGCCTCATCTTTAACTGGTGAAATTGGGGGTTGAACCTGGGACCTCTTGCCTGCCAAGCAGAAAATCATCCACTGGACTACAGCAGATATGATTTAAAAATGCATCACTTTGCATTGTTTTGCAGCTTTCAAACCCAGTTATTTACTTTGTAGTATATTTTATTTACTTCATTTTTATCCCTCTCCCCTTTCTCCCCATTGGAGGCCCAAAGTAGAATCTGTATTATTGTTATTAATTATTTGTTTAATTTATGTACCACCCTCCCTCTCAGCTCAGAATAGCACTTCTCTTTTCCATTTTGTCCTCAGAACGACCTGATGAAGTAAATTAGGCTGGCAGTGGATGACTGATCTACGTCACCAAACAAGTTCCATGGTAGAGCCCGGATTCAGAACTGGATCTCCCATTTCTAGTCTTGGCAGGCTGGCCACAACACTTTACTACCTGCAGCTGCAGGACTGGCTCCCAGGACCAGCAAAAGGGACCTCGTTCCTTGTCCAGCCTTTATGTATATTAGAATAATCAGAAGAATAAAATTAGCTGTATTTATCTGGAAAGCTGCTAGAGACTATTGACAAGTGCAAAAACAGCCAGCCCAGACCAACTCCACATGCATTATCTACCTTAAGTTCAATATTTTTGGGGAAACGGGTATTTCAGTGTACCTCCAGAGGATTCTCCAGATTTTCACTAATCTTTCTCAAATCTTGGGAGAAATTGCAATAATACCTGGATGACTGCTGTATATATTGAAAAAATGGGGCCATTTTTCCTAGCCATTTTCTTCCCTGGTCACCAGGGGATTTTGTGTGGTTTTTAAAAGACTATCTATGTACTAGTGTTACAATAACCATAACAAGTTCTCCGAATTATCATTTCAATTTTTTTTAATGTGAGTTTCTTGCCCTTACTCTTGAAAAACAATCAGGGAAAGATGCTTGAGACTTATTTTTCTTTTCAAATGAAAGCTGGGAATTCAGAGAAACTGTTACCTCTGTAGTTATAACAATATATGGGTTTAACAATATTCCAGGACAGTTTTTAAAAATGAAGCCCTTGAAGTCCAGGATTATGTGGAGTGGCCCCTTCTGTAATACTGGAGCAGGGAAATCTGTGGGGGAACCTGCCATGTGAAAACCGCACTGAGTCTTATGGGAGGGCGGTGTAGGCATTCAAGAAAATAAAATAAAATAAATAATAAAATAAAACCCATTTTCCTGCACTTTATCTGCAGCTGCACCAGCAAAAGAGAGACCACAAAACTCCATCTGGAGGACATTCCAGTTACAGCAAGAAATCTGCTTTGGCTTTTTTGCTGTCACCACCTTCTAGAGGATTTCTAACTCCCAGCACTGTCCTCGCTCCCTCCACTTGCTAATTAGAAGGGGAAATACTTGGCTTTCACCATTTTCTGCCTACATGGCCAAATGCAGTTGAATCAAGTGGGTATTTTGCAAAACTAGTGCCAGACCTGATATTTTTGAAACATAAGTAAAAGGCCAGAGTCCAGAACCTCATTGGTCCAAGTTCAGATTTGTCAGCTATATGGAGAAGTGGGCATGGGTGTCTGCAGAGCTGAGAAACTTTGGAGAGTATCCAGTTCAGAAGCAATGGAAGTGGCACAGTTTTCCAAGTCAAAAAGATTCCTCAAATTTCAGTGGTGGCATGCCAAAGACATCAAAAATAGCAGGGGGAAATCTTTCCCTGACAGCATTCTAATGGCTGTGATCCATTGGCATATGTCTATGGATAACTGTTTATAAAGGGCAACACTAAAGAATGCTGATAAAACTTTTAAACCTCAACTGTGGTTTAACTGCCATGCAAAGATACAGGGAATAATCATTGGGGAAATTAAGGGATATCTCACCTCTGTCCCTGAAATCAAAGGGACTTAAAAGGGCTACCTTAGGGGAAGTGTTATTCTTTACTGTAAAAGTAAAATAAACAAATGAAAAAATCTGGTCTTTGCTGCAAGGTGCTTCCAATTTAAAATGTTCCCATCGCTGTGTCTCTTTTACAATAGTCCTTTTCTTACACATTATACCTTAAGTAGACTTTAATACTGAAGGTTTCATATTTTTCAGATTGATGGACAGCAAAAATGCTTGGTCCACATAACCCTCAGAATATGACAACGTCTATATGTCAATTTATCTGGCAGATAAATTGTGCTGATTTCATGTTCATTATTACATATATATTTAGATGTCAGGTGCGCTCTCTGCCTGTTTAATCTATCAGATTTACACCCTGCTGATTCAGCCGCTAAATTGACGAACGGCCAGAGCTCCATGTCACGCCCAGGGTGGACTGTCCCTCTAATGTACTAGGAAGGCTCCAGGCAGGCCACAGGTTTGGATGGCTGCTGGTAGCTAGCAGCAAGCAGAGCCAAATAGTGCTGACAGCGCTCCAGACCTGCGTTGTGGGGGCAAGCCTGCTCCCAATGCCATCATTGCCACAGCTGAACCCCAAGCACTGCAGGGTCATCTTGCTGCAGGGTTGTTTTAGCATCCCAGGTCTTCCGTGCAAATGTGTGCTGCAGAGGGATGAAAATATTATCCCATTATTCTTATATCGTGTTAACTTCCATTGCTGAAGAGAGTTAAGTGTAGGTTGCCATATACAGGTTGTTATGTTATCCCCTGGCTTGAATATTTAACAGATCGTAGAATGTTGTCAGGGGTCTTCTTTGCCCAGACTGGCAGGCTGGGCCACCATGTCCTTTAGGGCCCCTTTCTGGACAGGCCTCAATGAGATGCTCCCATTAAAGAGGGAGTTTGGCCCAGCTCCTTTGAACTCTCTCTCTCTCCAGCCATCCACCTCTCCCTTGATGTGCAGAAACAGCCTGGATTTTGTAATTTCTTTACATGGTTCTTTACTCATGGATCATGTGTACCATTTCATTTCTTTAAATATATTTTTATTTTTAAGATAGTAATGATAGTCAGGGGGGTAAAGAGAGAAAAAGGGAGGGGAATATACATTATAATTTAGAGTTTATGAAACAAAAGATATCTTTCTCTAATATTTCCAACATTGTTATTAGAGAAGGTTATTATTATGGCCAACGCAGTATTCGATACAGTTTTCAAGACTGCTTATTTATGTAATCTAGGTAAAATTGCCAATGTCTTTGAAATTCTTCCCAAGGCCTTCTGTTTATTAGATTCAACTTGGCCATTTTGCATAGTTCTCCAAGTTTGTCAAGCCAGAATCGTGTACCATTTAAGACGTGGAAAAACAGGGCTATGACTGTATTGACTAAGTACCCAAGGGTATGTTGACAGTAGCTATCAGATTTGCTCCAGTCGCTCACTGGCAAACTAACTTTGCAGGGCCGTTATGAGACTAAAATTAATGGAACAAAGTGAGTTGCTTTGGGTCCTCATTGGGGAGAATGATGGAGCATAAGTGATGCAAATAATTTTTTTAAATTATATTATCCTGCTCAGATAAATAGTGATTATGTATATTGAGCAGATAGTACATAACACTCTCTTACTGGGATAGGGGCACAAGAAACATAATGACTTGAAAGTCCTGTAGAATCTAATGATAGCTGCACAGAAGAAAACATTTTGGTAGATGCTGGTTACCAAAAGCCTGCACCTTCTGAAATGCTCTCTGCTGTTCAGCTCTTCTGGAAGTCTTTCCAGTTTTCTTAGTCCTCCTTTGCCTTATCATTTTAGCAATCTGTACGTTTTCTGATTCCTATGGGAACTGCAATTTGACTAACATGGGGGAACATATAAGTACCCCTAAACAACCCTGCAAGTAGCATGTGACATAGAGATTATAATAAAGACTTCCTGTGAGTGCTGTCTGGTTGCCCTTTGATTTAGTGGCTAGTCTCAATTAGAAATGTAACCACAAAAATGCTTGTTATTCACTGATGAATTTTGTACACCAGAATGTTTATCATCCCCTGTACCTTATGTCACCTGAATCATTATAATTATCATTCCCACAGTGATGCATGGGTCTAGAAAATGCGATGCACTGTTTATTAATTATCTAACCTTGTTTATATGTGATATCTTTTTTCCTACAGAAAACAGTGAACTTGCCTATTCATGCAGATGCATTAGACTAATGTTAATAGCAATATACTTCCATGTTGTTCATCTTAACCTGTGTGCATCCTGTACTTTACAAGGTCCAATATACAGTGGCTGCCCATTGATGTCTACTTTTTCCAGACTCCTCAAGCTTACCTAATTCTGCTGGACTGTGGATGTTACAGCTGTTGACACTTGGGAGTCACTGATGGGCTGGTCCTAGGATCTATGCTCCCAGCATACTTTACCGCTTTTTAAGGAGGTGTTTTTGTTTTCTGGTTGTTGTTTTTTCTTTTTTTGGGGGGGGGTTGGCAGCATCCCTGAAATATATGGAATTTTATGACCAGACGTTCAAGCACATCACTGTTTTGAGGTAACGCCAAAAGTGAGATAAAGATAAAAATTACCAAATCAGTTTTAAAAACCTTATTATGATAGTATGACAAAAGGACACTAGAGCTCCCTGTGTCCCTTTAACTACTGAACCAGTTTAGGAGAGCCAGAACCAGATTCTTAAGAACAGACTACAGGGAAGTGATGAGACTGAGATGAGAATGGGCAAGGGCTGCAACTGGCAGAAACTGGGGGATCAAAAACTAACTACCCTGACTTTAAGAGTGAGATGTATGGAATACTGAAAACCTTTGAAAGAGAAGGCATCAGTGGTGGCAGCAGCTGATGATAAGAAGCCAGATTTCAGTGGGGAACAAGTACTTGGAGGGAACAGGCAAATGGAAACAAGTTATTTCGGGGTGAGAAAGTGGCTATTCCTAAAGGAGCAGGAGAAAGCATAAATATCTCTGATGAACTGAAAGTTTGCTAACACATTGTGAAATGGCTGATGCTAATACATAAGAAATGTCCAGTTCCATCTGACAGTGGCCCATCTAATTCAGCATCCTTCCTAATACCACAACCAATAAATATTCCTGGAGGCTAACAAGCAAGTAGGGTTACCAACTCTTAACTGGGAAATACCTGGAGACTTTGGGAGTGGAGCAGGGAGTGAGTGAGATTTGGGGTGAAGTATAATTATATGGAAACCACCCTCTGAAGCAGCCATTTTCTCCAGGGGAACTGATATTTGTCACCTGTCAGGATTGTAGAATCTCTGTCATAAATTAGCCTGAGTTCCTCCATGTCAGTTATATTGCTTGATTGGACCTGGCGCCTGCTAGCCCCGGCCTTGTAGTTTGTAAGCAATAAAATAGAATAGTGATGTTATTTTAACCTTATCTTGTTATGGGCTCACAGGGTTGTTGTCACCTCTCTCAAGGATGGGAGTTTGGAATCCTGTTTTTGTTTCACATATGTCTTTCCTCACTAACCCCCCTCCTTGGGAACTGTCAAGTTTTGGGCGGGAGAAATGTATTGATAAGCTGAGGCAAATCTGGCTTCGAGTCAGATTTGACTTTCAGTCCAATGCGTATAGTGCTAATCAATAAAACTACTTTCTTTTTGAATAAGTTTTGTTGTGAGTTTCCTGTGCGTCTGACATCAAGTCAAATCTGACAACTCCTTTCACCTGCAAAATGCAGGGCGAGGGACATACTTTTTCTGAGCAGGGAGAGGGCCTGGATTGGGACCTCTCCCAGGGCGACGGCGCTGGTGCCGGCCCGCACAGCTCGGGCATGATGCGGGCAATCTCGGGGGCAACCCCGGGGCCCGAGGAATTTTTGGAACGACACGTCACCCAGCGCAGGCGATTGTCTAGATACGACCGCCCTACTGGGGATGAACGGTGGCCGGAGCACCTGGGACTGCCTAGCTACGCGCTGGAGCCTGTGGGTGAGACACAGGACTTGCAGTACAAGCTGGACAGGGTGACTAACTGGCTGCAGGATCTTTCGGGTCGGCTGGATCCGGAGGAGAAGCGCCGAACGCAACGCCTGCTGAAGGAAGTGCTTGGTGGTGGTGCGCACGATACCAGCCTGCAAAGGGCGAGCGGTGGGCTTGCACTGCGGGAACACGGCATGGCGGACACGCAAACAGCAGCGGATGCTGAGGCGGTGGCCAGGGCCAGGGCGCAGCTGGAAATCGAGGCGGAGGCAGAGGCTCGAGCAAGAGCGCAGAGGGAACGAGAAGGCGAGGACGAGGAGCGAGAGGACGAAGGCGGCGCGGGTGGCGATGGAGCCGGAGGGGACGGCGCGGACGGAGGCGAGGATGCAGCAGCGGCGGCAGCGGCGGCGGCGGCAGCGGACGTTGCGGGAGCCGAAGCGGCGGCGGCAGCAGCGGCGCGCGAAGCGTCGCGAGCGGCCGCGCGGGCAGCAGAGGCGGCACGGGCAGCGGAACGAGCAAGAGTGGCGGCGGGGAGAGGACGAGGCATCGGCCGTGGTGCAAGACCCCTAGTCCCGGCCCCGGCACCGGCGGATTGGGGCCCGGGGCGCCTACCTGCCCACCTCCGTGGAGTGGAGATGCGGAGCACCTATAAATTCAAGGCTAAGTTTTCTGGGGACCCCTCCGATTTTCCTACGTTTCTGGTGCACCTCCAGGCCTACATGATGGAAATGGGGTTCACTTTCCAGGACGACGCTGAGAAAGTGCGTTTCGTGGGTCAAGCCCTAGAAGGCAAAGCAGCCAAATGGTTCGTGGACTTGTACCGTTATCACCCTCAAGCCATCCGTAACTACAACCATTTCATGAGAGCCCTGCGCCAGATGTACGTGGAACCGTTCGAACGAGAGACTGCGGAGAAAAAACTCAGGGCACACCGGCAAGGGAAGTTGTCAGTGGTCGAGTACGCCAGGGAGTTTAAAGAACTGGCTTCCTCTGTGCCGGACTGGACGGAACCCCAACGCGTGCTGTCGTTTGTGGGGGGCCTCAATCCTACTCTGGCAGACAAATGCCTCCTCCTGGAAGACCCGCTTACAGTTGACGGGTGGGTCCAATTGGCGGGGGAGATGGAGAATCGATTGGAGCGAGCTTCGATGGTTCAGGTCCTGGCAGGCAAAACCGTGGCGAAAACTTCCACCCCGGCGAAAGTCAAGCCCCGAGCCAAATTGGAGCCGTCTGAGCGCACCCGGCGCATGGAAAAGGGGCTGTGCTTGGGCTGCGGCCAAGCGGGGCACTTTCTCGCACACTGCCCGACGAAAGCAGCATCGACCCCGAGGGCCGTGAGCAGCGCCCCACCGAAAGCCCAGCCGGCCAAGAAAGCCACTCCGAAGAAAAGTGCCAAGTCTCTCCTGGTGCCAGTGGCTGCCGTGCCAGCAGTGGACGACTCGGAGGAGGGAAGCGGACTGGAGGACGAGGATCAAGCTGAGGAGCAGTCGGGAAACGAGGACGGTCTGCTGTAAAGGCGCCCCGCCAGCAGGCCGCCAATAGGGGCAAACGCGTGGTGAGTGATTCCCCCTTGCTACTCCTACCTGCCAAGCTCTCCAACCCCAAGTCGGGGAAAACAGTGGGAGTCCGGTGTATCGTGGACTCGGGGTGCACCCAATCCCTAGTGAGCCCGGCACTGGCCGAGACTTTGGGGGTGGGAAAGGTGCCGCTGAGGGAACCCTTGCCAATCACCCAATTAGATGGGAAATGTGCTCCCGGAGGGGAAGCCACGGCGAAAACGCGCCCAATGGACTTGGACATAAAAAAACATTGGGAGCAAATCCAACCTTTGGTAGCCCCTCACTCTGCCTTCCCTTGCGTGTTGGGGTTGGATTGGTTGAAGGAACATGACCCCCTAGTGAAGTGGAAAGAGGGGACTGTGGACTTTACCTCTCCCGCCTGCGAGCAGCACGCTCGACCGCGGGATCCTCCAAGTACGGGGATTGTGGCCGCTTTGGGATCGGGGGGGGCAGCGCTCCCTCCTGAGTATCGGGACTTTGCTGATGTGTTCGCGGAGGTAGAGTGCAACCAACTTCCCCCCCACCGTAAAACTGACTGTGCCATCGAATTGAAAAAAGGGGAGCCACTCCCCAAAGCCAAACTTTATTCCATGAGCCCTCGGGAAATGGCGGAGCTCAGGGAATTTTTGGATAAGAACCTGGCGAGGGGTTTTATTAGACCGGCCACATCTTCCTTGGCGGCCCCGGTCCTTTTTGTAAAAAAGAAGGACGGTTCGCTGCGTTTGTGTACTGACTACCGCGGGTTAAACGCGGTCTCCACCTGCAACGCCTACCCGCTCCCCCTGATAAAAGACTTATTGGGCCACTTGGGGAAGGCACGAATTTTTACGAAATTGGATTTGAGGGAAGCCTATTACCGTGTTCGGATCAAGAAGGGGCACGAATATTTAACGGCTTTTAATACCCCCCTGGGGCAATTTGAGTACACTGTAATGCCGTTCGGCCTCGCCGGCGCTCCGGGCGTGTTCATGAATATGATAAATGAAATTATGCATGATTTATTGTACCAGGGGGTGTTGGTTTACATTGATGATATTCTTGTGTACTCAGAGAATGTTGAGAGTCATGCTGATCTGGTCCGCGAAGTGCTCAAACGCTTGCGGAAGCACCAATTGTTTGCTAAACTGTCTAAGTGTGAGTTCCACCGCGATGCGGTGGAGTTTCTGGGTTTCCGAGTCTCCCAGGCTGGGATTGAGATGGACCCTGGCAAAGTGCGCGACTTGCTGGCTTGGGAACCTCCCCGCACCAGGAGGCAACTGCAAAGCTTCCTAGGATTCGCTAATTTTTACAGGACTTTCATTCCCAATTTTGCCAAAGTGGCGTTGCCCCTCACTGACTTGTTGAAAACTAAACAAGGGGGAAAAACAGCGAGCCGCCCGGGGACGCCCCTTCTGTGGACTCCCCCCTGTCAAGACGCATTTGACAAGCTAAAGTTGTTGTTTACGTCCGAACCAGTACTGGCCCATGCTGACCCTTCTAAGCAATTTACTGTACAAGTAGACTCCTCGGACGTAGCAATGGGGGCCGTGATCCTCCAAGAGGGGGAGGACGGGAAATTGCACCCGCTGGCCTATCTGTCAAAGAAATTCTCGGGGGCAGAACGAAATTGGGCAATTTGGGAAAAAGAGGCGGCTGCAGTAAAATTGGCCCTTTCCACCTGGAGGCATTGGCTAGAGGGGTCCGCAATCCCTTTTGTAGTCTGGACGGATCATAAAAACCTTCAGGCACTCAAGCAGCCCCGATCGCTTTCATCCAAGCAAATGAGATGGGCGGAGTTTTTTGCCCGTTTCAACTTCTCCCTGAAGCATCTGCCGGGTAAAATGAACTTTTTGGCAGATGCATTGTCACGCCTGCCCCAGTACAACAGCAAACGAGACCCATTGGTTGACACCGTTTTCACCCCCGCCCAACTGGGAATGGCCGCCGTGACGCGCAGCCACGCAAAGACTGTTACGCCCATCCCAGGGGGCTGGGTCCAGAAGGAGATGTCACAAGATCCGGAGTTTGGCTCCCTCCGCCCTGAGCTGACTGAGAAGGGGGGGCTCTTTTTTAAAGGCGAGAGACTCTTTGTTCCTGTTGCGGCCAGGGGAAAAGTTTTGAAACTTTGCCACGATGCAAAAACTGCTGGACACTTTGGTTTTGTGAAAACTCTGCACCTGGTCAGGAGACAGTATTGGTGGCCGTCCCTGCGCAAAGATGTGGAGAAATATGTGCAGGGATGCCCTATTTGTATTGCCTCAAAACCAGTTGGGGGCAAGAAAAAGGGGCTATTACAACCACAGCCCACCCCCTCTCGCCCATGGACAGATGTTACTATGGACTTTATTACGGACCTCCCTCCCAGCCACGGGAACACCGTTATATGGGTGGTAGTGGATGCTTTCTCTAAACAGGCCCACTTCATTCCCTGCACGGGCGTGCCCTCAGCACCAAAATTGGCTTCTCTTTTCATTAAACACGTGGTACGTCTGCACGGGATCCCGACACGTGTCCTGACGGATCGGGGCCCCCAGTTCGTTTCCAAGTTTTGGAGGGAACTCTTGAGACTATTGGGTGTGGAGCAAGCCCTCACTTCGGGCTATCACCCTGAATCAAATGGCCAGACCGAAAGGGTAAACCAAATCCTGGAACAGTATTTGCGTTGTTTTATCAATCACCAGCAGGATAATTGGGTCTCCTTATTACCACTGGCTGAGTTTGCATACAACAATGGGGTTCATGCCTCAACAGGAGTATCACCCTTCAAAGTAGTGTATGGGACTGATTTGGCGACAGCCCCCACCTGGGAACTCAGCTCCACTGAGGCTCCTGACATAAATAAATGGGCAGCGACCATCAGTACAGGTTGGCCAGAAATTGTTGCTAGCCTCAAGGAGGCGAAACAAGCCTATAAAGCTCAAGCAGATAAGAAAAGAGTACCTGCGCCTGATTGGAAAGTGGGGGACCTGGCCTATTTGTCTACTAAGAACCTGAGGTGCCAGCAGAAATCAAAGAAACTTGGCCCTAAATACGTGGGACCATTTAAAGTGGTAAAACTGATTAATACTGTGACTGTTGAGCTAGCTTTACCAAAGACTTATAGGAATGTGCATCCGGTTTTTCATTCCAGCCTGCTGCGAAGAGCTCCGGTCCCAGACGAGTGGCACCCTCCTCCAGCCAAGCCTGTGCCAATTTACATCGACAAAGACACCCACTACGAAGTCAACCAAATTTTAGACTCTCGTTTGCACAAGGGTCATCTTCAATATTTGGTCGATTGGAAAGATTTCCCCTCTGGGGATAAAGAGTGGGTTGAGGCAGGGAATGTGAAGGCACCCCGCCTCCTCCGGGCTTTCCATCGAGCATTTCCTGATTGTCCTCGCCCGGTTGATGCCGGCTAGGTGGGGGAGTGAAGTTAGTTTTAATGCGGAGGGATGTCAGGATTGTAGAATCTCTGTCATAAATTAGCCTGAGTTCCTCCATGTCAGTTATATTGCTTGATTGGACCTGGCGCCTGCTAGCCCCGGCCTTGTAGTTTGTAAGCAATAAAATAGAATAGTGATGTTATTTTAACCTTATCTTGTTATGGGCTCACAGGGTTGTTGTCACCTCTCTCAAGGATGGGAGTTTGGAATCCTGTTTTTGTTTCACATATGTCTTTCCTCACTAACCCCCCTCCTTGGGAACTGTCAAGTTTTGGGCGGGAGAAATGTATTGATAAGCTGAGGCAAATCTGGCTTCGAGTCAGATTTGACTTTCAGTCCAATGCGTATAGTGCTAATCAATAAAACTACTTTCTTTTTGAATAAGTTTTGTTGTGAGTTTCCTGTGCGTCTGACATCACCTGGAGATAAGCTATAAGTCCAGGGCATCCTCAGATCCCACCGGGGGCTGGTTTCCCTGCAAACAAGGCATTGATGCCTAGTACTGGTATTCAACACTTTACTGCCTTTACACATGGAAGTTTTGCTTAGTCCCATGGCTAATAGCTATTGAACCTATGGATCTATCCTAAATGAATCTGTCTTAAAGCACTTTTTAAACTATTCATGCTAACTGTCATCACTGTACCAATTGACAGTAAATGCCACAATTCTTACCCACTGAATGAAGTTATAAAAAGCATCCCCCCCCCACTTAGTCCTTTTTTTCTGGGCTGAAAAGCTCCTGACAATTTAGTATTTTCTCATAGAATAGGTGTTCCAGCTCCTTAAAAATCTCGGTTGCCTTCTTATGCATTTTTTCTATCTCTGCAATCTTTTAAAAAGGTATGGCAACCAAGTTCCAGTTGCCTCCCTTATTTCCCTCTTAAGTCCAAGTTCACCCTACAGGGCCCAACTTTGGTCATAGTCCGTTCATCATTTTGAGTTCCCTTTTAGGGCCTGATATCATTCCCTATGGGTGGAATTTCTGCCCCTTACGTTTTCTAGGTTATTTGACTATGTCCACTTTGATGTACAAAACAACAATTCTTCACTGTCTAAGCTAAGGTGACCAGATTTTAACATTGGTAAAGCGGGACACCATTGACCGGGGGGGGGGGGTCTTGATTTAAAATTTGGTCTATATGGAGCAACAAAACTTTTCATAGAATGCATAGAACGCAAAAATTAATTTCAACATAAGTACAATTTGCCAGGTGCCCCCAGATGTCCCGCCAAAAGTGGGACAATCTGGTCACCTTAATCTAAGATACAGAGTTAATACCCAGGGTTAACCATGTGCCAATGCTTTCCCCCCATTTCACTTGGTTTACAAGATGTCTACAGTATCTATGTTGTTATTTAGCATGAAATACTTCAACTTCCTTGTCTCAGTTCAAATTCGTATAGCAATAGCATAGAATATGTCTTGTTTCTCTCTCCAAGGATCCTTACATACTTATCACTTATCATATAAATATTTATTCCTAAACAAATTCTAAGACTCACATTTTTGTCTCATTTATTCCAGAGCATAATTCCATATGAATATAAATAATTGTGGGTTTTGATATATTTTGATCTGCATCTAAAAACACAGTTTAAAATGACTTCCATTCAGCATGTTCTGATAAGGATCCTATGAAACTTACAAGCTTACTTTCTATTTCACCAACAGAAGTTGTCCCTGTAAGAAGTATTGCCTTTCCTATAGTGTTCCATCCCAAAGACTGAGAGCTTCATTAGATTTTTGAGATTAATTTTAATGTTTTTCAGATTAATTTGAGATTAATATGCCACCAGGCATTTGTGCAAGTCTCTGGCAGTATCTTTTCCTCTCTGCCATCTCCATCATCTTGCAGACAATGGAAAATAGAAAATGTATAGTTAAGATCTGTCGTGATAAAGCAAGTAGAGGAAGATTTAATTACAGTAAATCATTACATCTCTTATCCTTGCAAGCATGGAAATGTAAAGAGGAAGCATAAATCTGCTCTGGACAGGGAGGCACTAGGAAGCGGTAGCAAAGTTGGAACTTTTGAATGACAGCAGAATGAATCTGCATATGATATGCATACGTTATGGTACTAGTTGATATGAGAGGCTGAGGACTAGAAGTCATCTCACACTCAATCATGATTAGGGATGGAAATAAACTAGGGAAATCCATTTAGGGTTCGAGTTTGGAACAGGTCCCAAACCTAAACCCAATCACTCTGCTGAACCAAACTGGTTTCAGAAGTTCAAGATGCAGTAGGGCAGGCCCCCCAGGTCCTAGAAACTCCAAAATTACAGGGTATCTCTGAGTCTCCTCTACCTGCTCACCATGTTTGGTGAAGATTGCTCGGGGGGGGGGGGGGTCTGACTTACTGAGCCCTCAGTCCTGAGTCCTCAGGAAAGTGCTTTTTGGGGAGATGTCAGGTGCAGATGTTGGAGTGCATAGAATGGGCTCTGTGTGAGATAGAGACGTTAAACTCATGGCAGACTTTCCAAGGATGCCTCCCTACATGACCTACAAGTTACATGAAAATTAGACTTGGGGAGTCCAAGTTATAGAACCTAAACAAGGTGCTCCCAGGAAATGCTTTTCGGGGACATGACAGGCTCAGGTTCAGGAGTGTATATAATAGACCCTGTATGGGCTAGAAGCATTAAACTTGCAGCAGGCCTCTCTGAGATACCCCCTGAATGACCTGACTTGGTGAGTCTGAGTTACAGCCTGTCAAAGAAGGCACCACTAGGAAATGGATTTCTGGGAAAATATTGGAGGTTCTAGACATGCTGGATATCAAGTTTAGTAGAGGTGAGGCATCAAACTTTGTGAGAAGGAAAACACCCATAAACAAGACCCTTTGGCCATGCCTAGTGATCACCCTGACAAAAGGTTGTGACACAAGCGGAGGTAGCTGAGAGTTGAGGCCCAAGGGAAGGGAGAAAGAAGAAAAGGAAAGACCACCCAAACTTCAGGATAAGTCCCTGGCTAAAATCCTGGCAATGAAGTCATAACAATCATTTTGATGGACGGGGGAGGGGCTATAGACTCTCCTCTTCCATTTCTTTTCTCTGTGTCCTAGTGTGCAGTCATACCACAAACTGAGATACACCCTTACATGGCTCTAAAATGCATCCTGAGGCCCACCACTGCAGAACAATTTGGCCTTGCCCCGTAATCATTCTGCCAGCTGGCACACTGAATGGCCATGGTGGCTCCAGACAAGGAGCCCATTGGATATGGAATGTGACCTGCATCTATAACAGCATGGATCAATGGTGGTGTGCTTGGCCATGGGCTGGCTCTGCTTTTAAAACACCCCAGGAAGATTTGGCCATGCCCTGTAATCACCTTTCCAGCAGGCAGACTAAAAGGCCATGGTGGCTCCTAGCAGATGGCCCATTGGGTCTACAGAATACCCAGTATACCAGGAGATGGTCTCACACACAGTCAGGGACCAAGACCTAGGTGGACTCCTACCACAGGAGGATTTGGCTGTGTCCTGTAATCGCACGGTCTACAAGCAGACAGAAAGATCACAACAGCTCTGAATGGATTGCCCACTGGATCTTCAACATTATGACTACCTGGATCTTAGTACACATTATCATCATTCCTCACAATCAGCAGCACGGGGGAGGGGGACTGTAATAGAATCATAGAATCATAGAATCATAGAATCATAGAATCATAGAGTTGGAAGGGGCCATACAGGCCATCTAGTCCAACCCCCTGCTCAACGCAGGATTAGCCCTAAGCATCCTAAAGCATCCAAGAAAAGTGTGCATCCAACCTTTGCTTGAAGACTTCCAGTGAGGGGGAGCTCACCACCTCCTTAGGCAGCCTATTCCACTGCTGAACGACTCTGACTGAGAAAAACTTTTTCCTGATATCTAGCCTATATCGTTGTACTTGAAGTTTAAACCCATTACTGCGTGTCCTTTCTTCTGCAGCCAGCAGAAACAGCATCCTGCCCTCCTCCAAGTGACAACCTTTCAAATACTTAAAGAGGGCTATCATGTCCCCTCTCAACCTCCTTTTCTCCAGGCTGAACATTCCCAAGTCCCTCAACCTATCTTCATAGGGCTTGGTCCCTTGGCCCCAGATCATCTTCGTCGCTCTCCTCTGTACCCTTTCAATTTTATCGATGTCCTTCTTGAAGTGAGGCCTCCAGAACTGCACACAGTACTCCAGGTGTGGTCTGACCAGTGCCGTATACAATGGGACTATGACATCTTGTGATTTTGATGTGATGCCTCTGTTGATACAGCCCAAAATGGCATTTGCCTTTTTTACCGCTGCATCACACTGCCTGCTCATGTTTAGTTTACAATCCACAAGTACCCCAAGGTCTCGTTCACACACAGTGCTACCTAGAAGCGTATCCCCCATCCAGTAGGCATGCTTTTCATTTTTCTGACCCAGATGCAGAACTTTACACTTATCTTTATTAAATTGCATCTTGTTCTCATTTGCCCATTTTTCCATTGTGTTCAGATCTCGTTGAACTCTGTCCCTATCTTCCGGAGTATTTGCCAGTCCTCCCAATTTGGTGTCATCTGCAAACTTGATGAGTAGTCCCTCCACCCCCTCATCTAGATCATTAATAAATATGTTAAAAAGTACCGGGCCGAGCACCGAACCCTGAGGTACCCCGCTACTCACCTCTCTCCAGTCTGATGAAACACCATTGACAACAACTCTTTGAGTGCGGTTCTCTAACCAATTCCCTATCCACCTAACGATCTGAAAATCCAGATTGCAGTCCTTCAACTTATCCATCAGAACATCATGGGGAACCTTGTCAAAAGCTTTACTAAAATCCAAGTAAATGACATCAACCAAATTTCCCCGATCCAGCAAACCTGTTACTTGGTCAAAAAAGGAAACTAGGTTGGTCTGGCAGGACCTGTTGGAGACAAATCCATGCTGACTTCCTTGGATCACCAAATTGTCCTCCAGATGTTTGCAGATCGCTCCCTTTAATATCTGCTCCATTATCTTCCCCACAACAGAGGTCAGACTCACTGGTCTGTAGTTTCCCGGGTCATCCTTCCCGGGTAATAAAGAACCCCCCCCAATACCTGGAGCCCCAGAATAAGTGGGAAAACAAGGCCCTTGTTCAAACCCCAACTTGACAGCAGAGAGCAAGTGAGAAGTATTGGCTTTAAAGCCCTGAGTGGAACAATGGAGATAATCACACCAAAATGTGGCCTAGAGGAAAAGGTTTGTAACCAGCCACCAATCACTCAACAGTAGGGTGAGTGAGAAGCGATTTAATGGATTTAATCCAACTCCACATTAGCCACCACCTGGAATGGAAATTCAGAGAGTCCTGGTCATACAAGGTTCCCCCCGTGTCTGTCTCTCAGACGGCCAGTGGGAAAGGAAGGGCCCATCATATGTGGAACCACCATAGAACAGTAAACCTCATGGAACTGGATTGGATTGGCCCTGCACTGCAGTCACTTTGTCAGTAATGGGAGTGAAATAGGACTGGACTAAGCTATCTAACAAAGGAAAGACTCATGGAAAATGAGACAAGGGGAGAGGAGGAAGTAAGACACTTCTGAACAATGCCCTTGGCCATGCCCCTAGTGTCCGTGCCACCCCTATTGCCCGTGCCATCAGTGCCACCTTGACAGTGGAGCACAAGTAAAAAGGAATGGCTGGAACCACAGGATGATGGTGATGGGGACGAGCAGGAAAACCTGCCAAATGTAACCGAGGCACAGGGGAGACGGCTGGCCAACCAGCAGTCACCTTGACAGTGGGGTGAGTGTAGTGTGTTTCACAATGGAGCCCGTCCTCCCACACAGCATCAACAAAAATCACCACATGATAGTTCCAAAAACAAGCCCTACATCTGGGAAGCAAAACCTTCTCAGCTGAGCATCAGATGGGCAAAGTCTGCATCTGCCATGTCAGTGTTTGGCCAGGGCATGCTGAATAAGGGGGAGACCCTTTCAAATAAAAAGAAGATCCACCACAACCTGAAGTGAGCAATGGACTTGAGACCCAGTGCCCACCCAATAAAACAAGTACCCAAACCTACCTTTTCCCCAACCACCTTGGAGAAAACAAATCACAACCAGAAGAGGTGGCTCTGGATGGAATGAACAACAACATTGAATTCCTGGGAAAGGGTTCACCTGGTCATATCTGCCCTGCTATCTTCTCATAGTCATCTTTGATTGAGAAGCCCACATCATCAAGGGTGTGAGTGGAAGGGACTCAGTGCTACAGAACGAATGGAAACACACACACATATGACTTCATCTCCTGTATGTCACCTACGTGTCCAGCTCCAGCTTCTGGTTTGCACAAGGGGAGTGGTAATTGGCAGCAATCCCCAGAAACTCCCTGGAAGGACTGCCCTGTGCCAGTGGCCAGCTGTCACATAACCTGCCTGAATAACAGGTCATTTTCCTTAGTGAGCCATCACCTCCAGAACAGTGGACCCTCACTGTCACCTTGGTAGCATGTTGAGTCATAGGGAGCAATCTAACAAAAGGAAGGTCTCCCAGATATACAGAACCCAGGAACTAGGGGAAAGAATGAAGAACCTCACAAACACAGTCCTTGGACATGCCCCCAGTGCCCACTGCCCACACAGCCCATCAATATCACCTTGACAGTGGAGAGTGAGTGAAAATGGATGGCTTGATCCCTTCTAGATTTTACATTTGGTGCAAAATTATGGATGCAGCTTCTTAGCAGCTGCCTGATGGCAAAGTTGGTTCTAGCTCATTTGAGCTTCAAACCCTCTTTGCCCAAGTTAATTCAACATCCAACTAACAAGAATCACCAGAGTTCAGGAATGTCCCGCTGATAGAAACACAGAAAGGACAACGAGCCCAAGAAGATGCACCTGACACCGGAAATACTATTTGCTGTACCTCAAAAATAAATATTCTGCTTATCCTGACATGGCATAATAAATCCCTCCATTCTTGATTTCCAGTTCAGCATCTCATAACTCTCAGATGAAAACTCTCGTCATTCTGAGTAATAAAATGCAAACACAGTAATGGCACCAAAATATTTGCCAAATGTACAACAATCAACAAACCATTAACACGGGTCTGTTGACTTTGAACAAATGGAATGTGATAGAACAGCTGTTAGATTTAGCCTACCCGTAAAGAAAACCTTTGTGAGTCACTTTGGGGTTTATGAATTAACAATGTTTGCCTCGTCACTAGTATAAACACATGGATTTTCTCTACAGTTCTTTATCATATATGGGGATAATGTAGCCAGACACAGACAAGTCACATTTAAGCGATATATACAGGGTGAAGAGGTTTCAGGAGGCTCCCCAAACTTTCTTGTCTATATGCTAACACTTGAAAAGGAAAAAGAGGAAAATTTCAGCTTAAAGATTCCGAGTCTTGGCTCTGTGGCACTTGGTCGTGGGGCTTCCAAAGAACTAAGAAAATATTATTTTTCTAAGCAAATGTTGTGTGTTTGGAATATTTGCATGTACAGATTGCTCCACCTGTCTTCCACGGAACCTGGAGGAGTATATATAGTTTTGTCTTAACCATCTTATTCTTATGATAATGCTAGATGTAGGTTCTTTTGTAGAAAGCAAACAGCTGAAAGTAGTGCAAAGAGCTCCAGGGCTAACACTAGCAAGGCCTCTAATCACTACACCGCACTGGTTATCTGGCATACCAGAACATATTGGCAGTTAGCCTCATAACTCATATTTAGTGCTGGAATCCAATGACTCACTGCCCCAAAACAGCTAATCTGAGAGGGGCAGTACACAAATTAAATTATAAATATAAATAAACTTTGAACGAGGAAAGTAGTCATGTCTGTCCACGATTGGAACACATGGAGAGTATATTCCCCTCACCATTGACAAGCTGCATCTCACCTTATATCTTTGATTAATAGGGTCAAGGCTTTCAGTATGACTAGAATTCGAATATCTCTTAATTAATTTACCACTTTTCATGACCAGCAGTATTAAGGCTTCATATTGTAAAGTTCTGTTCAAGAATACCTGGCCAGCATATTCATTCAGTGTTTGAAATTTTAGGAAAGTGATTATTGCACTGCAGTTACTTAAGGGGGGTGTTTTCAAGGGTAAGACTCAACAGTTTTCTAGCAAGAACTCTTAATATTGAGACATAAATGCTACCTTATTAATCCTCTGGCAAGGTCTATAAGAATTATTTAACGCCTTAGACAGCAATTTCAGAATGTGTTTTGCTTTTCTCAAAAGTATCAGGTATTTCCATGCTAATAGCCATGTGCCAGAAGGGAGTAAAGGTAAAGGTAAAGGTATCCCCTGTGCAAGCACCGAGTCATGTCTGACCCTTGGGGTGATGCCCTCTAGCGTTTTCATGGCAGACTCAATACGGGGTGGTTTGCCATTCCCTTCCCCAGTCATTACCGTTTACCCCCCAGCAAGCTGGATAGAAGGGAAGTTTTCTGTCAAAACCGATCACGTAAGAACAATGGAATCCCTAAAGCAGACTAATATATAGTTCAGACTGCTATATCCAAAAACTAAACAGAAATAAGCTTCTGTCTGAATTTAAACAAAATGGCTATAAACCAGTATCCTTATAGATCAAGTTGGTAGCCATGTTAGCCTGTCTGTAGCAGCAGAAAAAAGCAAGAGTATCTGTATTGAAGTTTATTTTTCGCTATCTAAAAGAGTGAGCAATTACTCACAAAAGTTCATACCCTGCCACAAATTTTGTTTACAGTGCTACTGGACTCCAGTATTATATGTAAGTTTCATAATGCAAATGAGTTTTGCACATGCATTCATGTCCACAAGGCGACTATCATGGACAATATATTAAGATGACATCAGTAGTCCCCAACCTTTTTATCACCGGGGACCACTCAACGCTTGACAATTTTACTGAGGCCCGGTGTGTGTGGGGGGGGGGGTAGTTTACTCCTCTACTCTCAACCACTGCCCTAACGCTCTCTGATCGCTATGGTAATGTTTAAACATCCCTTCAAAATAAGATACAGACACGCCACAACAATGAACATAAGGAACATTTTATTTTCATGGAAATTTTAACTCATGACAATGACAGATCAATGGGAACCCTGAGCTTGTTTCTCTGCAACTAGATAGTCCCATCTGGGAGTGATGGGAGACAATGACACCCGAAGTGTGTTGTAAAGGGCCGGGGGGGATGAAGTAAAGGGCCAGGGGGGGGAGAAGGCGTCCTTCGCGGCCCACCTCCAATTAGTCGACGGACCACATGTGGTCCACTGCCCACAGGTTGGGGATCGCTAGCCTAGAAGACATCATAGCTTTGGATATCTAGGTGAACATATATGTGATACAAAGAGTTAAGTTAGAATGTCTAGATGGGTATATATAATATAAATTCAGAAAATTACAAGATCAAGATAAGGAAGGTTTGGATAAAACAGGTTCTTTTTTATTGGTAGTAATAAGAAGCTCATTCAAGCAGTGAAGAAATGCAACGCATACTGTTAAGCCATTGTAATTATTCCTGCAAGTCTCCATTGATTTTTATTGAATCGGCTATCAGCAGAAGAGCATGAGTGAGTCATTCTAGTTTGGTATGGATAGTTGTTTCCTGTGTTGGCCCAAGAGAAAAATGAGTCCATTCTGGGGTTAGGAAATGCAGTAAGCAGCATTAATTATTCATATGCATTGTGTGCTAAACGGGGACTCACAGAGATGGACACTTCTAGGAGCAGCAGACTTAATCTGTATAGGCTGTAGCCTTTAAACATCTTTCTCTACGATAAATGTTTGTGGGAATCTGATCTTCCCCCCAAGGAATATAATTGTTATGAAGTTATTACAGGGTTCAGATGTCTTTCCAACCATTTGTGCTTTTTGAGATGTGCCAGTACATCAGTAGTAGATACATGCTGTACATACAGAGGTTGCAGGTAATCTTGAGTAGCAGTGCTGACTTAGGGCTTCCAGATAGAAAATTGGGCAGGATGGACAGATGCCTTACCATAAGACAGTTACATATATTCATCTAACCCAGCCTTTCACAGCTTTTTTATTGTTGAGAACCCCCTGAAACATTCTTCAAGAAATCCCAGAAGGGGCATGATCGTGCAGAATATGTATACTGCATAGCTGTATACATGCCCACCCTCCAGGCCCATCACTGGCCATTTTGGGAGCCATATACGGTCATATCACCCAATAAATGTTTAATACATTTTAAATATACATAAATTAATTAACTTCCAGCCATTCAGGAAATCCTTCCAGGGCTATCAAACCCAACTCTACCATTGTGAGTTCCAAGACAGTGAGCACTTGGTTTGTGTTTGGTTGTGCATTGCTATTGCTGATAGTTGCTGAAAGGGTCCTGATAGTCAAAAGCTCATCACTTTCTCACTGAAAAGGAGACCTATGAACCAAAACAGAAAGGAAGCTGAAGCTGTAACTGAAGTTGTAACTATAACATTTGCAGAGTGTGAGCTGGTGAGCAGTGACAAAGTCCATGGCATTGCTGATTCAAATCTCAACACATCATTTATATAACCTTAAGCAAGCTTCCATTCCCTCATCTCAAATAGGGAGATAATACTTGCTTAGCTTGCAGAGTTGTTCTAAGGGCTAGTCTTGCATGATAGATGAATTGATCGTGCAGCTTGTCAAAAGAATTCATGTTGAGTTTGAACACCTTATATCTTTCCTGTGCTATGCAGAAGGTAAGTAGGATAGGATATAGTGATCTTTCCAGTGTTATGATATTGTTGTCAGGAGAAGTTTATTCCATTTGTGTGTGTGTGTGAGCATGGGATCCTTGAAGCAACCTGGAGAAAAGACTTGAACCCCTGTTTTTTCCAAGTTCCAACTTTTCATCCATTGGATCATTCTCATTATTAATGGTTTCAACTGGATTATCTAAAAGCAAAAGCCATGTAAAACTTTTTACAAAGTCCCTCAAAGGTAATACGACACAGTGCACAAACTAAGTTCTCTTCATGAAACTAGGTGTTCAAAACAAAAAAAGAAAAGGGACACTGCTTCTGAGGCAGAATCTTCTATGCCATGATCTTAAAGTCCCTTTGTCTGGATCTTGAGAATGCTCAGCTGACTTCAGTGGTTGCAGACTGTGTTTAGTGTGAAGTTGTACCCATGGCAATCTAGGAAGAAAGAGCCAAAGTGGAAGGAAGCCATCCCATTGAAAATATAAAACTAAAGGTAGATCCAATGTTCCTCTAAGACCAAACAGACTGATTCCTTGAAAAGCCAAGTACAAAGGAGAAATTAAATAGTTCTTACGTTAACAAGCTAACATTAGTGGAGATTTATTTTATTAGATGCATTGAACAAAGGGATGGTATTTCCCAGCAAGTCTTCATAAGCTGGTTTTGTTCCATTTGCAGAATACCTCTGTTTATGGGGTAAAAAGGTAAAGGTAAAGGTATCCCCTGTGCAAGCACCGAGTCATGTCTGACCCTTGGGGTGACGCCCTCCAGCGTTTTCATGGCAGACTCAATACGGGGTGGTTTGCCAGTGCCTTCCCCAGTCATTACCGTTTACCCCCCAGCAGGCTGGGTACTCATTTTACCGACCTCGGAAGGATGGAAGGCTGAGTCAACCTTGAGCCGGCTGCTGGGATCGAACTCCCAGCCTCATGGGCAAAGCTTTCAGACGGCTGCCTTACCACTCTGCGCCACAAGAGGCAAAGGGAGTAAATGTATGGGGTAAATTCTGGTATTTCTGAAGTAAACAAAACACATAGGCAGTGGTCTAGGGCAAAATCCAAAACAAAAAGCTAACACCTTCTATTAACACTAGCCAAAAATAGCACAATACAATGTACAAGCTTTTGAGTTCTTCAAAACTCTTTGTCAGGTTAAATACTGAGGAAAGAAAAGGGGGGCTGGGTGTGCAGGAAAATAAGATATTCCTGGCCCCTTTGTCTACACATAATGCACAGCTGACTTAAGTGGCCCCAGGGTGTGACTAGTATCAGGTAACACCCATGGCATATGAAAGCTCGCATCAAAAGAAGAAGGTTGCAATAAGATATTGCCTTACCTACTTTGCATATCTGGGTCATTTCAGGACATGATCACAGAACAGTCTCTACCTGGAGCTACCCAAGTGGTGGAAGAAGGAAGTACTCTTGAAAGATTCCCTTTAATAGAGTCATACTGTTTAATGTCACGTTCCAGACAGGCAGCATTTCCATGGGACAGTACAAAAGTAGACTGCATGCTGTTGCTAAGCAACAACACATGCCAACTTAACTTGAATGGAGGCCAATGGCATCAATAGAAACCAGGAGCTTACAGGGAGAAAGAAGGCTCATACCCAGAATACCAAGTTCTGCCCTCTGTAACGGTCATTTTGCAATACTGCCATATTGTACTTGCCTGGACTGGACTCTATATAAGAACTCAGCAAATCTGCCAGTTATTCTAATCCCACATTCAGTTACACTGATTGATAATGGCAATATGTTAATTCTAGTATTTGTTCATGAATTGTGGATTCAGCAAGGAGGAACACATTGCCGCACAAAATGTTCTACTCCCTCCAATATGCACCCACCCACTTATTTTCTTTCCTGTCTGAATATTACAAACCACTTCTCTCTCACAGCACACACTTTTTGTTTCAAGCTAACCCTGAAAACATCAATGATATGTTTTTTCTTCATTTTAATCTTGTTGTAATGTTTGGGTCCAATTTAACTGAACATTCTATTGACACTGTGCAGTTTTGTCCCTAATGTTTTATGCTAGATGACAATGTAGACAACTGTGTGTTATATAATTAGTACATGACTACAATTGGCTAAATGTCAAAAGGGGAAACTGATCTTTTTGGCATCCTTTGTTAGGGCCCTAGGACCCTTTTCTATGGGCTCAAGAGGGAATATTCTATGGGCTCAAGAGGCAAACCTCCATTTATCAATATTTCTAGCCAAGCAAGTATGATTAGGTCAGGGAGCTTGTCCAAAAATCTTTGCATATCAGAAATAGTCCAATGCTAGCTCTATGTGAGATCTCAACCTCATGCAAGAGGATTCCTTGACTATCACATGCTATCAATCACACAAATAAAGTCTCTCTCTCTCTCTCTCTCTCTCTCCCTGAGACAACGTGGACAAAGGAATCAGTCTTTTGAGAAAATAATTTTAGCGAGTCCCACTGATGGAACTTTTTGCTACCTGAAGAAGTCATGGCTTACAATCCTAAATTCTTCAGCTAATAACTCTTACCTTAGAGACCGGATCTTCAAAAGTGATGCCCAGTTAGACAGAATGCAAATTTTGGAAATTAAGTCAACAACATGGTTTAAGCAGTTTAAATATGACCACCGTAGATCCTCTTATCTAATTAAGATCACTAACCATAATCTCAGTGCAGCTTTTACATCACTTCGATTTGAAACGATGTCCACAGAGGTATTGGCGGGCCATTTTAGCGGTACACAAAAAAAACAGCGTTTTTGTATTTGTGGTGCACAAGCTCTGGAGAACTACATCTTTGACTGCTTACTTTATGCTCAACCCAGGACCAAACTCCTCAATGAGACCTTACGGGGTTCTAACCTTCCCTCCACTGTTGAAAAGACAATCTATCTTTTATCTGACCAGGTTGATAATGTAACATATAAAACTGCTCTATTTGCCTTGGCTGCAAGGGAAATAAGGGCCAACGTTACAACCGCTAAGGCAGCCTCTTAACACTCCTGCACTCTGTAGTCATGTATGCTGTTTCAGTTCTTTGGTCTTAAATTTTATATTTTTATACAGTTCCTTTGATTCTATTTTACTGTTTGTAAATTTGTATTTCATATTTTGTAAAGGCCTATGGCTATATACAAATAAATATCTATCTGATGTTGAGTCCCACTGATGGAGTGTACGCTCACACAAAAGCTTCTATCTTGAATAAAATGTTCTTGGTCTTAAAGATGCCCTTGTATTCCAACTTAGTTCTGCTGCTTCAGACCAACATACCTGAATCTCTCCCACTTGACATATTACTGATAAAAGCTTGGTTTTCTGCCCCCTAGTATCTCCTGTAACCTCCATGTGGATATTATTATAGATTATTATTGGATCATTTTATACCACATTAGTAGCAACTGAATGTCTCTGACCAACGTTATAAATAGTATTTGGCTATATTATTGGAAACTATGTTGTAATGGTGGCAGGATGGCAGTGACCATTTGCTGAAATCCTAACAATAAATAAATAATTCTTATATATGCTGCTGGATCACTTGTGAAAGAAATAACAATAAATTGCCTTGTGAGAAAAGGCAAGAATGGTCAACTAAAGGAGTTGGGCATGAGCAGCAGATGAAAAGACTTTTCTCATGTCTTCTGGGACAGATTTATACATCCCATTCCATGGTCAGAGAAATGAACCAGTTTAAGCATGTTGAACAAATGGTGCCCCTAAAGAATGCCAGTGAAGGATCCCATGCTGATAAAAAGTCCCTGCATATATGAGTTCAAGCCTAGTCTTCTTTCTAGCAGGCATATCACCCTCTTATGGTTTGCTTTTAATTGTAGTCCAGTGAGGTTACATTTCCTTTCTTCACAGCAGTGCTTTGGCCATTTTTTTAAAAGACTCATACCACAGATGGCCTTAAAGGTACCATAATCTTAAACTTTATCCAGATTTCAATTGGAAGACAGTGCAGCTGCCAAAGCACAGGCCAGATATGGATCATCCAAGGAGTTCCTCTGAGGACCAGGGCAGCTGCGTTCTGAACCAACTGCAGTTTCTGGATCAGGGATAAGGGAAGGCCTGTGTAGAACGAGTTATCTGCACTGCAAACAAAGCTAATGCTCTAGCACTGTGCTACAGCCCCTCCACTAGGCTGCTGTATTTGAACCAATGTCATCTGGAAAAATCAGTAAACTGATACATTGTGTTTTAATGCAGTCCCTGAATCACTGATTGACTTGCAACTTTTGCAGTAAATACCAAATTCAGTCCCCCCCCCCATTTTCCTCCCCCCAAGGGGGAAGCTTCCTCATGGAGTGGCAGACAGTTATAGGCAATACGGCAGCCTTCCTTCAGACTTCACTGGTATTTGTCATTTTGTGTTACAGTATTTTTTAAATCTTTAAATTAAGGGATATTTTGTCTGTGAAAAAGACAGGCCATTGTCGCTACATGACATGGGTGACTAGAGGTGATTTTGTATGTCAACATCTATTTGTAGTCTAACTAGTTTACCTACAGAAAGTTATGTTTTTTATAAAACTTGGAGTGAAGATATAAAATACTAAGTGGGACCACACTTATACTTCCTAGCAAGACTTTACTTTCAGGATAGAGGATGTATTTTGCCAGAATGTCAGTCTACCTTTACCCCCAGTTAATCCAAGATCCTGCAAGCAATAGTGGTATTTCTGTTTTCTTAAGGAAATATTTTCCTAGCAGTACTGATTTAAGGACCTCTGTTTGAAGTCGCACAGAATTACCAACTAATGAATGGACTCTTTTGATCTCATGTGTAATTGCATGCAGCTGGAAAAGAATCAGCCACAAAGGGATCTTGATTGTGTTCATCATTAATTCAGACTTCAACAGATGAAGCCCTCATTCCATTGTCACCTTCACAGTTTGCCTTTTTGTGACATAAGGTTCAATAGATATGTTGATACACTCATTCTTTAATTCTTCAAGTAGTTCTTTTCACTTTGTCATACACATCAAATTGGATGAGCAGAGCTATGAAGCATGTTATGTTTCTACCTATTGTAATGAGATTTTTACAGCAAGCATTAGTATCCACAGCATATGAGGGTATGCTAAAATAGTTCACAAAGAATTTGAACAGGGGCATGATGATGTATTTGGATTATTGAACAAATTAATGTCCAAAAACAAGCTTTTTTGAGTTCATGAACCCCTTTCCCTATCCTTCCTTTCCTCTCTTTGTGCATGACAGAGACATTGCCAGGTTTGGAACAAGCTGCAGTTCATTATGATATCCAAGTACAGTAGAATGCCAAACTGTGGTTTGTTTCTTGCTTACAAACTAGGATTCCAAATTGCAATTTAATCCTGCTATGGAATCTAGATTTATAACCACAAGAACTTACTACAGTTTACTGTTTCATCCAAATTCACACAATGCAACTAACTGTAACTCACATGGATAGATTCAAATGAGTAGCTGTGTTGGTCTGAAGTAGCACAATAAAATCAGAGTCCACTAGCACCTTTAAGACCAACAAAGATTTATTCAAGGCGTGAGCTTTTCAGTTCAAGCACTCTTTGTCAGGATTATCATTGGCTGTATTTGGTTGTGACACAGTCTACTGATGTAACAGAATTTATTTTTGCTATATATTCCCTGTCATGTAAGAAGATCACAGTCTGACGAAGAGTGCTTGCACTCGAATGCTCACGCCTTGAATAAATCTTTGTTGGTCTTAAAGGTGCTACTGGACTCTGATTTTATTGTAACTCACATGGAGAGAGTGGGGAGTCCAGTGCTCATTCATGGTGCTGATGGTCATCCTTGGTGCTGATAAAAGCTAATAGGAAGCTGAATGCAAGTTCATGGCAATGATAAACACTGTCTGTGTCCATATCAACTTTCTGCCATGGATCAGCAACATGCATGCACTTCAGAATAAATCATACCTATGAAATGCAATTGAGATTTGCATATCATGGGCCTATTATGCACGGCCACCGAAACGGCGATTTCGGGTCACATGGAAAATGCGGAGGGGGAAGACACGAAGCAAACCGCTTACGCACGGGACAGGACGCAATGGCGGCAAAACCCAGAGTAACCGATTATGCATGCGGCGACCCCGGTGCCGCTTCTGGTTGCACCCTGGTCGCCCGGAAGCTCCGCTTTCTTCCGCGTTTCGCTAACGTGGGTTTTTTGGCGGCCTGCACCGACTCGGTGGCTGGTTGCAGCTGGCGCCGTGCGTTATTGGTGATTTTAGCCATTCCACGCCATTCCACCCCGAATGCAGACCTTCCTCTCCGTGCAGTTCTATAACCATACCATACAAATGTGAACATGTGAGCATGGAGCACAGAAGCAGGGGTGTACACCAAAAAATTATTATGATTTCAGATCTGAGCTTTAGTAAATTGGGTCACCATGAATGCCTGTTTTTGGAAAAGACATGACTGGTTTGGGATTTAAATCTGTGTGGTACCAGTGAACATCATGGCATAGAACAGACTGGAAATTTGTTTCCCAGTCACAGTCTATGGTTCTTCCATGGAAATGCTAGGATCGCTATCCAAGACTGGATAAGCCTCTTTATCAGTTATAGGATCAGGCTGCCAGCTAATTCTGTATGGACTGTCTGCTGCAACCACATAATGAAGAAATTCAGTTTACTGAACTTAATGTTAACAGATATGTTCAAAACAAGATCCCAGATTGAAACAGGTTCTGGGACTGGCACTTGAGGCATTTTTCTGAGTTCACAATAAGTATATGTCAGGTCCAGAACTCTTTATCTTTTAGTGTTCTGCAAAGTCAGAATGAGTGAAGATCATTTGGGAAAAAAGAGTGAACCACACTCGGCTTAGCAGTCTTGTTCAGATAAACTTTGACGTTAACCAACTCAAAAGCTTGAAGGCTGATCAGAGTTCATTTGTTCTAGAAATGAACTTTGAAATCCCTCTCTATGATAGGTTTTCTTTGACTTCTAACCAAGTCTTACAGCAGGAATTCTGTCTTAGTTTATTGAGATGAATGGTATCTCAGAAATACTTCAAACTACTTTCTTTTCTACAACCTTACTAGAAACTTCCAGGTGATTCCTTTGGTCTGCAACCAAAATAGAAACCACGCTGAGGAAGATTTCTGGATAACTCCAAAGCGTGCACATTGTTTTGGGCTATTGTGGTTAGACTGAACAGAAAGTATTGTAAGGATTTTGTTTCTGAATTTTCCCCAGTATGTTAATTTAAAGGATTCCTTCATTTATTTACAAAATTATACCCCTCTTTTCTGTCCTCAATAGGGTCACCACTAACATTTTAAAAAACATACCCAAGAAAAATCTTTAAAATCATTAAAACCAAATAAAAACATGTAATCACCGCACAAATATAAAGGAGGAAAGGATTATTTAACTTTCCCCTCAAACTGTTCTCACTTGGATTATCACCTATCTCACATTGCTTTTACTGTCACTGAGTCTCTGTGGATTTCCCCCAATGGAGATAAAGTGAACTGGGAATGATTTTGTTGACAGAAAACCTGCCCAAAAGGAAAGACCAGTCCAGATTTTTCTTCAATGGTTTTTCCCTTTCTAGCAACATTCTGTTTTTTTCTAATGGGGAAACAATCACAGAACTACAGATAACATGAAAGTGCACTCTTAATCTGCTTTGTCCACATAAAACTGAGAACTGAAGAGAACAGGTCATATATCAGGATGAGGTGCATCACCTCTTCATGCCTTTCAGTCACCACAATCCTAGACCAAGCAAAAGGTACAGTTATCATTCCCTGAAATGGTAATGAAGTGCAGCCAAAATAGAGATAATTATTTTAATTAATGGTAATGATTTTAACGGTTGAACATTTTAACTAATTAATTATGATTGATTGCTTGTTCCTAATCAAGGAATGTGATTCAAAGTTCTAATTGAAAAGCTGAGAGGAGTAGGTACTAAATCGAGGGTGATGTACTCCTGCACAGAGAGCCAGTATTGATTCAGCCATAAACTATTCTGAGGTAAAATATCTTTACAATGCTAGAAAGTATGAAGCACAGTATAAGAGGATTTCATTTTTATAGTGTTGTCCTCAATGGACATTTCAGTCCTCTTCATACTTGAGAGAATTACCCCCACAAAACAAAAGCCAAGCATCATTCTGAGGGGATTTGAAGGAATGCTGAGAAAGGTGGCCTTGCGGGATACAGCAGCATCTCAGTCTTACTAACAACCCATAGCCACCCCTGCAAGGGGCTTTCAAGGCAAGTAAGAAGCAGAGGTGGTTTGCCAGGGTCTTCCCTTAGTGATTTCTCATCCACAGACCAATCCTGCTTGAGTGTGTGTATAAAGTGCCACCAAGTTGCACCCAGATTATGGTGACCCCATGAGTTTTTTCAAGGCAAGAGACTTACCGAGATGGTTTGTCATTGCATCTGCCTAATAACCCCAGAATTCATAGGTGGTCTCCCATCCAAATACTAACCAGGACCGACCCTGCGCAGCTTCTAAGCTCAAACAAGATAGGGCTACACCATATCACATTCCCACTAACACTGGAGACAGATAAAAATGTATTGCTTAAGCCCCATCAAGTGTAACTGAGAAACTGATACTAAGATGTGAGACCATACATCAGGCATTAGGTTACATGTATCATGGAAAGATGCACAGACCTGGGCTACCTTCTCACAAATAGGAGCCACATCCCAGGTAAAGGCATTATGGTAACATGATAACAAAACATTTGTAGCTTGTATGGGGCTAAACCTCATTCTGATTGTTGCTTGTCTGATTGACCTGAAAAGAACAGCACAAGTAGAATAGTAACTATGAATCAGAATCATGTGATGTAGAGTTGATCCTCAAGTTCAAGGTTTTGGTACTGACCTCCAGAGCCCTACATGGTCAGGGATCTGAGGGGCTGTTTCTCCCAATATGTTTTCTGGAGTGCACTCCATCCATTTGGTGCAAATTTACTGGTAGTTCCTGGCTCCAAAGACATCAGCCTTGATCAAAGCCAGGCCCTTTTTGGGTAGCTCTGTCAGAACCCTGGTCTCAGCCAGCAATTACTTCCACCAGACTGAAGCCAGGCCCCTCTTAGCCATGGCTCCAGTCTGGTGGAAATAGTTGCTGCCTGAGACCAGAGTCCTGACAAAGATACTACAATTTCACAGGGATGGTAAGAGGGCACTCTTCATCTAGGCCTATGGTTGAGGCCAGGGCAACTTAATATGGGTCTCTCTCCTCTCAGGTCATTTCCTCCCCGCACACACACACTTTCCAAACCACTGGGAAAGATGGTACCACAGGCAGGAAAAGGAAAGATGGCTGGGATATGAGAGAGGGTAGTTAGTTAGTTTAAAGTAGTCACTAGATGGAGATATGGTTTTAATTTAATAATTTTCATTTTAATGTGGAAATTAATAAATTGTGTATTAATGTAAATTTATTATGTAAACTGCCTCAAGCCCTTATTGGGGGAGAGGCAATCTAGAAATGTGATGATGATGATGATGATGATGATGAGCATTTCTGCTTTTAGCCACTTCTTGATTTGGCCCTACCAGCTTTATTGCTTGGAAGTATTTCCTTTCAGTAGTTTTTAGTGTGTGTAAGAGATAGGGTTGCGAGATTGGTGAGACCAGCTGGCATGGATTGGGGGTGGTGGTTATTGGGAGCTAGAAGGAAAGAACTAGAAAGTAAATGTAGTGTCTCCATGTCACTAGAAGTGACATAGCACATCACAGACATTGGGAGGCAACACTGTGGTTAGTGGGCAAATCTTCTGTGGTAGAATTAGCTTCTTATCATAGAGTTTTGCCCAAAAACTAGAGCATTGTTCCCCTACATTACCTCCAGGTGATGCTGGGATAGCACATTTACTTCTTGATTGTTCCCTCACCTGGGATGGGCAACCCTAGTAAGGGGCAGACTGATAAAAGAATCCAGGTAACTAGGTCAAGGAGGTGCACAGCCTAAGGAAAGCCCAACACTGTCAAGGTCATCTAGTCCAACCCCATGCTTCTGACAGCAGTCTTGGTTTGTATGAGCGAGGAGTTGGCAAGTACCTCTCAGGGTTGTCTAGTCCAGCCCCCTGCTTCAGGCAACGGTCTTGGTTAGCAGGAGCGCAGAGTTGGCGGGGAACTCTGGGGGTCATCCAGTCCAACCCCTTGCCTCATGCTGAGACAGGCTGCTGTGCACCAGCTCGGAAGGTCTCCAGGGAAATCTGAGGGGACTTACAGCCATGGGGAACAATGGCATCTTCGACAGCAGATGGTGAGCACTGTCCACTGGCCTGGCTGCTGGTCCCTGGCTCAGGTGGGTAGGAAGGCACCCACCCCATGGGTGGGGAATGGAGCACCCAGTGGCCCTCAGCTGGCCACTGGTGTCTGGTGGCCACTGGCCAGGGCTACACCGTTTTCTTCGCCAGGCAATACATGCCCATCAGACAGGCAGTGGGTGCCAGCATTGGGGGAACGGGGGTGCCATGTACTCTGGGTCTTGGAGCATCATTGGATGCCACTGGTGGGCCTCAGCCAGTGGCATTGTGATGCATGATGGGCCCTACAAGGGCCAGTTTACAGGGGGCACCAACCCAAAGGCTACTCCAGGGGAGAATATCATTGCAAAAGGGGAGGTGGCTCCCTGGTGGCCGGGTCAACCTGCAGCAGTGGCCGGACATCACCTGTTGGCTTCAGGCAAGACACGCCTTCTGCAAATGGTGTCAGAGTCATCACCTGGTCTTGTTTTGCAGGGCGGCCAATCCAAGGTTATTTGAAGTTAATGGGCCAGCCTGGCTTGGAGGGGTGTGTGTCTCATTACAGGTCCAGTATGGAAGTGCTGTTGGTGTGGATGGGCAAGCAATGCCAAGAGCTTCCCAGGGCTTGAGCTGGAATGTGCTTGGCACAGGCAGTGGCTGCTTAGGACCACACAAGGTATGCAAGGTGCTGCACCCTAGAAGCCGGTGGAGATCTTTGGCCAAGGAAATGAAGTTAAGGCACCCACATAGTAAGGTACAATGCTCTAAGGGAGCATTCATCTGGTTATATAGTCTCAGTTATGATAGACTGCAGGTGTGTCAACAACTGGTAGATCACTCTGATGCAGGTGCCTCTTCATCCCATTCAGGAATTCCCTAGCTTCATATTTATGCCAGCGTTATTTGGCTCCCCATCACGTGATGCCAATGCTGTTTCCAGCTGGAGGGAGCAGGGGCAGACTACATATTAAGTTCTGCAGATCAATCCCTCATACCTCTTCACTTCTATGCATTCGATCTGTTTGGATGGCCTCATTGATCATCTTTGCGTTGCAGCCCAGGTCTGCAGATATATGAGATACTGTCTGACCAGGCCAGCCTTGTGGGAGGAGGTGGCTGCAAACCTGTCACCTGTCCTCACCAACTCCCCACATAGCGTGGGGGCCTGGGGTTGCTCAGATTCCAGTTCTAGGAGTGATGGGGCCTCTTTTGACTAGAGAGACCAATTTTGTCCTTCAGGGAGGTTGCTTAAATTATGTCTGGGGCTGGGACAAACAAGTGGTTTAGGGAGAAGTGTCACATGGCCAGCATGAGTTCAGGGAGCTGTCTTGGGACTGCATAGACTCCAACTTGGGAAAGTGGCATGGGCCCCATCTGCCTGTGCATTGTAGACTAAGCATATTGCAGGTTCAGGAGGATGTTTCATGGCTGGGCTACTAGCAGATCCAGTCAGGTCTCAATATGCTCGCATATGGTGTTACCCCGGTATGACATCCGTGGATCAGAAGGTGTATGTACATTAGTGGTAGTTCACAATGTCACCACGGACTGCAACCTGTAGGACTTAGGGAACCAAAGGTGGGCTGGGCTTCAGTGCTCAAGAGGAACATGTCCAGGGCTTTGGCAAGGTATGCAGTAGATGCAGAGCAGGGCATTGGCCAAGGGAGGTCTGCCCAGGTTGGGTGGCACAGTACTAAGGGCTTTGCCAGGGCATGCAGTACAATGTTTTCCCACAGATCACAACCTGTAGGGCCTAGAGCCCAATAGGGTTCTGGTACTTGGTGCTCAGGGGAAACATCTCTAGGGCTCCTGCAGGGTATGCAGTATGCAGAGCGGGGTATTGGCTGAGAGTGGCTGGCCCAGGGTGAGCATGGGACCGTGGCCAGTGTCAATCAGTGTGCGAGGGTGTTCATGTAACTCTTTTCCAGTAACAACCTTTTGGTTTCCTTCAGAGCGGCAGTCAACGGGGGTGCCTGAGGCTGGTTACAGAGAATGGCACCATGCGGCAGATGGAATGGCATGCTATAAGACCTGGAAGTGATCCACTTGGGGGTCTGAAGGCATCACCTGGCTCGGACATTGTTTGGATGCAGCTGCCTTCCTGGACATTGCTGCGATGGCAGACTTCCTGTTCAAGCGTGACAGTGGGAGTCCGTATTCCTCAAAGCATTGGCTGACCATCATGGGACGTTGGCTTAGCTATAGTTGTGAACGTTGAGCTGAGCACCAGGAAACATTGTTGCAGTAATTGCCATATGACACTTTGCCAGCTTTGGCAGGGGCAATGGTGTTGGGCCCTGGTAACTTCAAGGGACAGTTATGGTCTGGGCTGAGTGGCTAGGATGCCATGTTGCTAAAAGCTATGTCTCACAAGAAGCCCCACTGGGCACAGTGGACAATCACCAAGGAATGGTCCCTGGTGGCGAATGACCCTTTCACCTGTCGTCCAGAGTTCTGTGATCTCAGGTGGAGCTAAAGCCTGGGTATCTAGCTGTATTGGGATGTGTATTACTCATTGGGGGCCCCATGGTATGGCATTTGCAGTTCTGGGCCCTTTATAAGAGTGATGGGGTGCACTTGGGGTGCACTTGTTGGAGTGGGGCATGGACATCTGGCTCCATGGGATCCAACATGTTATTTTGAATTGGCTGCAAAATTGAGCGGTGGCGGGAGCTCGAAGAGGTATATACCTATTCGGGCTCAGTGGCGGAAGTGGAGCATGGGAAGGATCAATTTTGGGGAGGCCAAGCTTGCGCGCTGTCCTCCCCTAGATTTGGGGGGCCCTTTAAAGGGCTGTGTGGATGCAGAGCCTGATTGAAGGCTAGCATTTCCGGGGGGCAGGAGAACCCAACAGAGGCTGGTGCCCAGAGGGGTCACTCCATGGTGCCTCCCCCCCTGTTTCAGCCTGCCATTATGTCCGGGTTTTGGGGCTGGATAGCCAAGGCAACCCGTTGAGGGGCAGGCTGTGGTGGGCTTCCTTGTGGTAGGGTAACCACAAGATGGCATGATTCTCTTCCCATGCTTGCCACGCTCAATGTTGAATAAAGGCTGTGGCCAAATATTTTATGCCAAAATTATGGTTGTCAGTGTCCTCATTAGGTGGTCAATATCCCCCTGCAAGGCAAAAAGCCCACAAGACTTATCTAAGGGGGCCATTGCTGCTGCGGGGGAGGAACACCGACAGGGACCTGGCTGGTTGGAGAGATTGCCCAGCCCTGGCATTCTCTGAGCAGTATGTGTGTTGGCATGGCAACAGGGGGTGTGGCCAAACTGGGTGTCAGTTAAACGGATGGCCTGATATTCTTTGGCCTCTTTCCCCCCTTCAGGGCGCCCAAAGACGCAAAACCCACCCTCCCTCCCTGTTTATGAATTGTTTGACTTTTTGTTAGAAGTTGGGTTATATTATTGATTAATTGTCACAGCCTGCGGAAGTGGAGCATGGGAAGGATCAATTTTGGGGAGGCCAAGCTTGCGCGCTGTCCTCCCCTAGATTTGGGGGGCCCTTTAAAGGGCTGTGTGGATGCAGAGCCTGATTGAAGGCTAGCATTTCCGGGGGGCAGGAGAACCCAACAGAGGCTGGTGCCCAGAGGGGTCACTCCATGGTGCCTCCCCCCCTGTTTCAGCCTGCCATTATGTCCGGGTTTTGGGGCTGGATAGCCAAGGCAACCCGTTGAGGGGCAGGCTGTGGTGGGCTTCCTTGTGGTAGGGTAACCACAAGATGGCATGATTCTCTTCCCATGCTTGCCACGCTCAATGTTGAATAAAGGCTGTGGCCAAATATTTTATGCCAAAATTACGGTTGTCAGTGTCCTCATTAGGTGGTCAATATCCCCCTGCAAGGCAAAAGAATCCAGGTAACTAGGTCAAGGAGGTGCACAGCCTAAGGAAAGCCCAACACTGTTACTGGAAATAAAAAGGTGGACAACCAGCTCTGATATGGTTGACTTCCTCCAGCTGGGGAATTACAACTGACCTCCAAATGACAGTGGTCAGGTGCCTTGGAGAAAATAATTGCTTCATTCAGTCAGTCAGTCAGTAAGTCAGTCATTATTTTAAAAAAAATTATACCACCCTTCCCAGGGGTTTAGGGCAATTTACAACAAAGCAAGGTAAATAACATTGCATTTAAAACACAATCAAGTTATAATACATTCAAATGTAAATTAATTTTAAAAATTAAATTATTAACTCAAATTAAAATCCTTCCTATAACATTATCCTTCAATGAGAGCCATGACATGTCTCAACGGTGGTGGAAGAGATAAAGTGCTGCAGCCAAGTGAATGATGGTAATCAGCAGTAGTAGATGCATGATTATAGGCATTCAACATGAATGTGTAGGAAGGCCAAGTCATTGATGGATTTATAGGTTCCAGCCACCGAACAAGCAGTACAACTCTGTCTTGAGGCCCTGCAGAACTGTTTTAGGTCCCACAGGGCCCTGACCTCACTTGGAAGAGTGTTCCACCAGAAGGTCCTGGCTCTGGCTGAGACCAACTTTACTCCTCTGAGGCTGGGGACCCTTAGCAGATGTAGCACGCTAGAGCACAGAATCCTCTAAGGCAGGGGTAGTCAACCTGTGGTTCTCCAGACGATCATGGACTACAATTCCCAAGAGCCCCTGCCAGTGTTTACTGGCAGGTGCTCAAGGGAACTGTAGTCCATGAACATCTGGAGGACCACAGGTTGACTACCCCTGCTCTAAGGGGCATAGGGGAGAAGGTGGTCCCATAGATACAAAGGTTGCAGACAGATTAGGACTTTGAAAGTGAGTACCAATACCTTGAACCTAATTCTATCCTCAAATTGGAGCCAATGCAGCTGGGAGAGCACTGGTTAAATATGCTCTCTCTACCCGTTTTCAGTACAGAGTTGGACTGCTGCATTTTAGACTAGTTTGTCCCGAGCCCCCGGGATGTTCGCCTGGCCTCGACCAGGGTCAGGGCTTTTTCAGTCCTGGCCCCAACCTGGTAGAATGAGCTCCCAGAAGAGCTAAGGGCCATGCCAGAGTTACCAGCTTTCCGCAGAGCCTGCAAGACAGAGCTCTCCCACCAGGCATACGGTAGAGGCCGAGGCAGAGTCCCAGGGAAGGGTTTTTTCCAACTGGTTCCCAAATTCATCTCTGCCCCGGCTCTCATTACATTAGATTAGATCTAGTGCCCCACCTTGAACAAGGAGGGATTACTAGAGATTATGGTTGCCATTGTGATTGTTATTTTTATGGGGATTTTATTGGGGTTTTCGTGTTTTAGAATTCTATGTGTAAACCGCCGCGAGGCTATGGCAAGCGGCAGTATAGAAATAGAATAATAAATAAACACTTGAAGCTTCCAGATCAAATAGCCCTGAATAGAGTGAGTTGTAATAGTCTTGTCTGGAGGGAACATTGCATGGATTACTGTGGCTCAGTTGGATGCCAATAGATAGGGGTTATCATGCCTGGCATAGGTGATAGAATGCCTGGTGAGCCATATTCATGACCTGGGCCTCCAGATGGTCATGCTCAGGCTCCTGACAGTGGCTAAAGTTGTTAGTAGAACCCCATCTAGGTCCTGGAGTCACAGCCTCTTATCTAAGGCATGCTGACCCAGGCAGAGGACCTCCGTCTTAGCTAGATTTAACTTCAGCCAACTCCACTTGATCCAGTCTGACACCACCTCCAGGCAACTGGTCAGTGCTCCTAGGGTATCGACGGATGGCCATTCATTAACAGATGCAGCTCGGTGTCATCAGCATACTAGTGTTTCCCTATCCCCAGACTCTGAATTAGCTGGGCCAAGGGGGCAGATGTAGATGTTAAATAACATCATGGCGAGAAGCTCTCTGCGGGATCCCTCAAGTTAGGGCATACCACTGGGAATTTTTCTCCCATGCTGCCATCCTGTGTCCACAACCTTAAAGAAAGGGCGGTAGCCATTGCAAGGTTATGCCTTGTATCCCCTCATCAGCTAAGAATTGGGCTGACAACCCAGAACTGACCATGTCAAATGCTGCTGTGAGATCTAAGAGAATCAGCATTGCCAACCCACCTAGATCCAGTTTCCTCCAGACATTGTCTGTAAGGGCAACCAGAGCCATCCCCACTCCATGACCAGGTCTGAAGATGAACTGGAAAGGATCAAGGGCTGGTGTTTCTTCCAGAAAACTCTGTAGTTGTTCTGTAACCACATGCTCAGCAACCTTTCCCAGGCATGGTAGATGCAGTACCAGGCAGTAGTTGGCTGGGTCGGTATTAACCAGCATTTTTCAAAAGTGGTCTCACCATTGTTTTCTTCAGTTTATTGGGGAAGCTCCCTGATAACGGGGATAAGTTGACAATGTCCTGAAGCAGGACCCATATTCTCCTTTACAGGGTGGACACTATGGCACGTTGCTGAGGTCCTTTCCCACTGGAAATCCCACCCTCATCAAGATCCATCTCCAGGTATTTATCAAGTGGCAGTTAGCAACCCTAAGATCTGAGAAGCCTTCTCTGGAAACTGCCAGAAAGGATGAGCTGCAGGCTGCTTGTAAGCCTAGGTGCTTGTAAAGCTGAGACTTAAAAGCAATGGGCGAAGGCTGGCAAAGGGGATGGAGTAGCAAAGGTAATTCGTGAGTAATGAAGCTGGAAGGGTGCTATGTGAAGCATTTCCTCACCCCATCTGTATAAAGACCAGACTGAACAGCTTTTGCAAAACAGGGTTTGAGTCAGACATGTGCTTGGGGGAAACAAGACCAACGGAGCCTAGACCTTTACCCAGCTAGCTATGAGCTGCCCTTGAGGCACCCTGTCATATCACAGTATGGTATACTTTTTGATATCTCTTCTCTCTTAAGATATTTATTTCAGGCTGCTTTCCATCCTTGGACACTTTTGCACTGCTCAGGCATTCTTTTCCTACCTTCACCTAGAAACAGAATCGAAACTGGGATTTCACACAGCACTTAAGATAGCACTCTGCTCCCCATAAATGTATACATTCACATTGGATTTATCCGAAAGGTCCCTATCTGTAGTCTGTGTATTCCTTTTATTTAGAGTCTAATGAGCATCATTCTGTACCCACAGCATTCCTCAATCAAGAATTAATTATCAGTTCTTGTTTCTTAAGTACTGCTTTTCAATCAACTGCTCATTTTTAAATGAACTATTAATTTTATTCCTTGTAAAACGAAACACATTCTAACAATAACATCTCACAATACAAAATATTCTATATGTTTGTACAATCAGATTGAAGATATAAAATGATTAAATGAAGACCTAAAATATATTAAATGTTTGCACTATAACAGCTTTAAAAAATTTTTTAATGGGATTGGCAAAAAGAAGATAAATATAATGTAAGGTGACCAGATTTTAACATTGGTAAAGTGGGACACCATTGACCAGGGGTGTTCTTGATTAAAAATTTGGTCTATATGGAGCAACAAAAAGTTTCATAGAATGCAAAAATAGTATTGTAATATATATATTTTTAATTTCAACATAAGTACAATTTGCCAGGTGCCCCCAGATGTCCCTCCAAAACTGGGACTATCTGGTCACCTCAATGTAATGGAACAGGAGCACTGAGAAACTTCAGTTGTAATTTGGTTGTCTACATTGGACAATCTGGAGCTGCTAGTGCATTTTATGTTGTTGTTTCTTAAGTCACCACAAACGAAGCCTAAATAAAAGATGAAAGAACAGCAAGGAAAACACTGGAATACAATGGGCTCTCAATCACAGAGCAATCATGAGCAGGTCTACTCTGAAAAGTACTCAGGTCTGTCTGCCTGTCTGTGTATGTTATTTATACCCACCTTTTTCACTTAGACTCAAGAAAGATTATCTACTGCAAATCAAATACTATCAACAAGACTGCACATTTAACAAGGCATTTAACTCCCTGGAAAGTATTCTTAATCTGGATTATCAATTAAAACCGTGTGGGTGGATGAAGGCAACTGCAAGCTAAACTATCAGTGTGAAAACAATTGTTCTCATTAAAGAGTTGGGCCATAAAAGGAATACGGATGAGACACATATATTGCTAGGATCCTAACTTAGATAAAAGAAAAAACAAGTTTTCATCCAGCAGATCTTTAATTTGAATAAAGCCCAGCTTTCTGGCAGTTTTGATTCTACATTTAAGCATTGTATCACTTCCCAAAGTATGAGACATATCATTAACCAACGCTAGCAGGTTTTGTTATTGTAGTGTCAGTATCAGCAGAATGTGTTTAACCCATTTGTTTCTAGCTGTATATTTTATATTCTAGCCAGAAAATATTGGGCTCTTTCACTGAGATTTGTTCCTTCTGGCTGGAAACCCTTTCCTGTTAATGATTTTCTGCCTTTTTACTAAAGTAACTACCAGTTATATATTCAGAGTTACTAATGGCAAGAACTGGAATCTTATAAGACTGACAAAGAAATCTACATAAATTTAAATAATAATAATACATTTTTAATAATGCTCTCCTAAACAGGGTATATTCGGCGAAATCCATTTAAATCCATGGGCTTAGAAGAGTGTAACTGTTTAGGATAGCAGTATAAAACTATGCTAAAGCCAGGGAATATGATCTGGTAAAGTATGTTAGGGTATAATGCTTGATAATATAAATAAAAATTATTCTGTAATGAAAGTGAATTTTAGATAGAATTAGAATTATAAGTTGAAGGAAGAATTGTATTGGAAGTATCTGGGTCCCTTTTGAGAGTTTAATAAATAAGAATGAATGCTGCTGTTTAACTAAATCCAGCCTATGAAATATCTAATTAAAACTGATGTGCTTATTTAGTTTCCAATTCATCACAGGTGGGCCCACATTAATGTGAAGATGAAAGTAAATTACCAGCATTTGGCAATCTCACTGAATGTCATTCACATTATGAGCTGAAATCTCAAAATGCATTTTAAAATACGGTTTGTAGGAAGCACAAATACTCCCTACAAGCACAAGGCCCTTCTGTTTGGAACATAGTATTTTTGCCGACTCTATCAGCCCTGCCATTGCTGCAAGACCTGCCAGTTAATGCCCTTTATGCCATCTTGCCAGTTAAATGTGCCTTTAGGCAAAACAGGCTGAAGGAACCTCACCCACTTTCCTTTGACTAATATCACTGGGGAGTGGCTGTTTAGCTTGGCCCACCTCTCACTTGCCCCTCTGACTAGAACCTCATAAAATTTTCAGTTTGCTTAATTGTAACTAGCGCTTGCAATCACACTTCAGAGAGTTTCTGCCCGCCACTTTTCATTTGCTTCCCAAATCCCTTGTGGAATTCATACAGATTTCCTCTGGATCAAAGAGATCTTCTGAGCTTTGCCAGTAATCCTACTAGTAACAAAGCATATATTAAGTCAGGAAAAAAAATACCGTGTTTGAAAAATATAAAATGAACTCAGAACACTGGGAAGTTGTTTACAGTTAAGGAGCATAGTCTACCAACTATTATCCCACATGATACTTGTTCTTTTCCGTGGGACTTGCACAGGCATAAGATTAATGAGTGTTCAACATATAACTTTTCCTGAATACTATCAGAAAATACAAATTTGTCCTAAAAGCTACATATTGTTCGGCTTGTACAACAATGAAACACCAGGCAAGATTTCTATGCAAGCAGGAAACTATGAGGTAATTATTATTTAATCATATTTGTATTCCATCCTTCATCTAAGGAGTTCAGGATGACATACCTGGGTTTCTCCCAAATTCAAAACATTCCTATCTGGTAGGTAATAATAATTTAATGCCCTCAAGTCACAGCTGACTTCTAGTGAGTCCTCATGACATTTTCAGGCAAGAGATAAGCAGAGGTGGTTTGCCACAGTCTTCCTCTGCCTGGCAGCTCTCATTTCCCATCCAAGTACTAACCATGGCCAATCCTACTTGGCTTCCAAACTCTAACCAGGTCAGGCTAGTGTGGGCTGCTGAGGCTGCTATCTGGTAGGATAGGTTAAGATGTCCAAAAGACACACAATGATCTTTCCAGTCAAAATCTGATACTTTATCATTAGTGCTCCATGCTGGATCAGGTTTATGAAAACACAAGTAAAGCTTTAGGGCCATTCTGCACGACTTGAAAGAAGGCTTGAAAATTGTAAACGCTACTAATTTGCAGTTCCAAAAAACGTCGCACACAATCTGCCACACTCCTGAAACAATCCCGCAAAAAAGCCATTCGTTGTAGCACTTAAAGGGAAATCAGGAAAAGTGGATTCACCCTCCGAAAAGTGCTACACTCTTGCAAACAATCTGCAACAGTAGCGAAAAAGACCTGTGCGTTCCCATTGTTGCGGTTCCAACAAAGTCCCTCCCCCTGGCTCTCTCCTCCGAACTTCCAGCGAAGCGATCGCCATTCTTTTTTTCTTGGAGTGAGAAGAAAGCAACGAACCAGCAAGCCTTCATTCACCCAGCGAGGCTTCTCCAGCTACAGTCCCTCCAAAGAAGTGCTTTAAAGCTCCCATAAGTCCCCAAGCACAACACAGGCCTGTTTGCAAGTTCCCTTTATTTTCGGCCCGTTCGGGGGGGGGGTTTCACTCGGGGGAGCGTGGTAACGATGAATCACCAGCTCACACACCAGCTGCCAGCTAGATGGGTCTCTACATTAGGAAGAATCAAGGCATATTCATTGCAACATGTTTTTTTTTTAAACCTGTTCTTAAAGGGAAAAGGGCTTTCCTGGGGCATGATAACAACCGCCCATTGGCTGTACATTTGATTGATGGCCAGGAACGGGACAAAGCACAGAAAAAATCGCTTCCTGTCTAGCGATTTTTGTGAGACCGGAAACCTGTGGGAAACGAATGAAACGCTACTGAATTCCACTAAAAAAGCAGGTATGCATAACGCCGAGATTGCACTTTTAAAAATAGCATTTCCGCTTTGCGGGACCAATTGGCAACGTTGGTCATTGTGCAGAAAGGCCCTTAGTATTGCTTCTGGTTCCCAGCTAAACTCTAAAACATAATGAAGTGAGGTAGCTAGACTGCATTATGACATCCTTATAAGTAGTTCTTATGCTGTTTTGCTTTATCCAGTATCTTATGACCCTTTGTGTTGTCCACCACTGATTCAAGGGACATTATCTCTGAACATTCGTGCTAGAGGGCAGGAAATATGTTTTCAATGACAACAAATGCAATGAATTTCTACATCTGAGCAAGCAGAAGGTAGAAGAAAAATTCACACTACTACTAGCATTGACAGGCCACTGATTAGGGATTAAGTTTTCTCCAATACCATCTCCACCCAACCACGGAGTGTCGTTTTGAAGAATCATTTGCGGTAAATGGAGGGAAAGGAACGATGAGGCTGGGAAATTGGTAGAAAATAATAGGGGGAAAGTGCTATAATCTGATGAGGGTAATAACCTCTCCAAACTCGTGTCCTACTGCATTAGGTTTCCCATGAAATTATTTAAAACAGCAGGGAATCAAACATCCCCACTGCATTAACCTCTAACTCGTGCTTATTGAAGGAAATCAGGAGGATATTTATGGGTCTTGTGCAGCGAGGGAACCTGATGTCCCAGGCAGTGTCAGACAGAGTCATGGGATTCAGGGACATTATCTTCTCTTGATAAAGAACAGAATCCCAGTTGCTCCTTGACTCACTGGAGTCAAAACTGATCTTTCAGACCAATGCCTTAGGCGGAATGCCAACCATCCCTCACTGCTTTGTTCTTTTTCTTGTTTGGTTGGGTAAGGTTTTTCGTACATCCTAATTCATTCTGATAAAAGAGTGATTTAAAAGCAACTAAGCTTTACTTGTATTCTATCATCTCTCTCATGTAGTGATACTACACAGCAAAGAAGACATCTGGTTATGTCTTAAACTTACTAGAACAGCAGTGTAAACATCATTAACACAGCAAAGAGGACTGCTCCTCTAATAAAAAGCAATTCTCAGATCTTGGTTATGGGAACAGTAAGTGGTCCTTTAAAGTTTGGCAGGACATGCTGAAGGCTGTATGTAACTATACAATGAAAATAAGAAAACATAAACATAGAATGCTTAGTGCTGTGGTCCTTCTAGCCTATGTGAGCAACCCTAATAGATCTTTTTCAGCCTTTCTCAACCTTTTTACTGTTGAGAAATCCCTGAAACATCATTCAGGCTTTGAGAAACCCCAGAAGTGACCTTGGTGAAACCCTTCCAGGGCCATCATGAAACCAGGATGCCTGGCCTATTCAAAGTAAGTCCCATGTTATTCAGTTGGATTTACTACCCAAAAAGTGTCCTTAGATTCTCAGTCTGTATTTGTTTTGGTTCTTTTTGACATAGCGCCTCAAAAAACTTCCAGTCTACACCCCCTGCCAATTCAAAATTTGGTTTTATCACCTATGAAAACCCTCCAAGTTTTATTTGACCTTCTGTGGGTATCCCCTAAGGAATAATTACAAAATGAGTTTGTCCATTTGCCCCATTCAGGCAGGGCATACATCAAGGTAGCTTCTTCCTCTTTCTGCCAAGTTAATTACCCTCTGGGCTGAAATTCCTGAGTCCAGGCCAGTATTTCAGACTGCCTAAGTTAATCACATGCTATTTCACTTCACATTTTCAGAGAAGAAATCAAGGACATTCTAGAAACATTTTAATACATTTGTTGTTGTAATTCTAGTTGGGGAAAGGAACCTCAAACTCAGTATCAGTTTACTTCTACTGCTTCCTGATGCTCATGACTTATGGATGCAGTGCATTGGCCAGGAAAATGACTAGCTTATCAGCATGCACAGTTAGGGTTAAATTCCTGTACTGTAAATGTTTTGAAAAGATTGGGAGATAAAGGAAGCCCTAGAGACCCCTCAGGGTGTACCACATGGGCATAACTCCTTCTGACATTCTAGTTCTTAACATGTGTTTGACTAGTGTGTGCAGTCTACTGAATTAAAACACAAATATTGGATATCAAACAATATATCAGATATTAGCCAAGAAATTTACACAGGTCAGTTATAGACTATTTCCCTCCAGTTCAAAATATAGGCACATCATTATTTGGAGACACATGTCCTAACTATGTTGGCTAATAATCTCCACAAATGATCTCATTCCCCCTTTTTATTTGACTAGCTGGTTTAAAAGGGGAAATATTTATTCCTTTTGAAATATTGCACCCTTTGGCAGTGGTGTGTGTGTGTGTGTGTGTGTGTGTGTTTAAAGGACCAGTTTAATCTTTTTTTAAAAAATCAGAATACTGGAGCGGTTCAATTAAAGAAATTGACATATGCAATCACATTTCCTATTAATAGGAGCATAAACGAATAATACAAGTAATTCAGATGCTGAGGCAGGAAAGTGAAATCTCCACCATGTTTTAAATATAAAGCATATCCTGCTCTTCTTTTAAAGGGCTTAGAAGTTTTCACATATCAAATTCTCAACATGGTCAGATCTCTGGATATTTAAATCTGGAGAGTAGAACCATGAGCAAAGACTTGACTTTTTTACAAACCTGAAAAATGTTCAGGCTTTCAAAAAAAAGCTGAAATAAAAACACATGGCTTTACTATAATTATAAGAAATGAATGTATTCAGTGGCCATTGTTAAACAAGAAGAGGAGGAGGAGGAGCTGGGTTTCAGTATCCCACTTTTCACTCCCCAAAGCCTATTACGCACAGCCGCTGAAACGGCGGCATGGAGAACGCGGAGGAGGAAGAAGCGAAGCAAACTGCTTATGCACGGGACGGAACGCAATGGCGGCAAAACCCAGAGTATCCGATTATGCACGTGGCTACTCTGGAGTCGCTTCTGGTTGCGCCCTGGTCCCGGGAAGCTCCACGTTCTTCCGCATCTCACTAACACGGCTTTTTCTGTGGCATACGTTGACTCTGCGGCTGGTTGCCCCCTGCAGTGTGCATAATTGGTGATTTTAGCCGCCACCATTCCACCCCGAATGTGGACCTTCCACTCTGTGCATAATGGGCCCAAAAGAGTCTCAAAGCAGCTTACGATCACCTTCCCTTCTTCTCCCCATAACAGACACCCTGTGGGGCTGAGAAAGTTCTGAGAGAGAGAGAACTGTGAGGATATTTCCGTACATTATTAAAAATAGCAGAATGGCAAAGCGCGACATTATATTGCATACACACAAACACCCTGGCCCTCCTCACCTTTTTGCTGTCTCCCGTTTGTCTGTCTTCTTTTTAGCGGCCTTATATGTGTCGAGCTTCTGCCTATGAATCAATTCAGGCAACCAATCCCCTTCTTCCATATTCTGACACAGTTTAAAAATCTCGTGATGCCCACTAATTTTTTAATTATACTTCTCCGTTGCAATGCCTATGCCTAGAATCATAGATACATAGTGCTTTTGAATGTCACCCCTTATGGGATCAGTATGCTTGTGAACAAAGGGTCCAATTTGGCAGCTTCTGTACCGGGCCATGGCTCCTCCTCGTCCTCCTCCCCAGCTGCTGCCTTGGGGGCTGCTCTGCTACTCTGCCGCTGGCTCACCTTTGGCTCCCCCTTGGCGTGGCACTGCGCAGTTGCTGCTGGCAGCACCCCTCGGCTAGTGGCAGGAAATCAGGGGCGCTGGCGAGAAAGCAAGTGGAGCAAGGGCTCAGGCAGTGGCGCAATGTCCCTCGGCAAAAGACTACCCTCCCAGGCCTCAGTAAAATTGTCAAGCATTGACCAGTCCCTGGTGATAAAAAGGTTGGGGACCACAGCTCTAGAGCAATGGTTCTCAACCTTCCTAATGTTGTGACCCTTTAATACAGTTCTTCATGCTGTGGTGATCCCCAACCGTAAAAGAATATGCAAGTGAAAGAACATGCAAGTGTTCTTTCACAGAAATTAAACTGAAACTGACCAATAGCATGAAGATCCATTGTTTATGATTGTATATATATACATTGGTTATAATTGTTTATAAATTGGTGGGCGCCTTCAGGAGGAGCAGCAACAGTGGTGGCGGCCCCCCTGCCAAGCTGCTCGCCCTGCCATGACCCCTGTGAAAGGGTCATTCAACCCCCAAAGGAATCCCAACCCCCAGGCTGAGAACCACTGGTCTAGAGGCACTTGGCATAGACAAGTATCTAATGTGATCATTTGTTAATGCTGTAGACTGTTACATAAGAATCTTCAAATTACCCATTCTAACAAAGGGAATCTCTGTGTAGGGAAAATTGATATACAGAACAGCCTTTTCCTCCATCCACATTTTCCAGTTTGAAATTAGACTCTCTCTCTCTCTCTCTCTCTCTCTCTCTCTCTCTCTCTCTGATACAGACACGCACATGCAAAAACACTTTTTCTCATATGCATCAGCAAAGCCCACCTCTGGCCCTGCAGTCCATATATAAGCAGAATGCCAATTTCACCAAGCTCCTTTATGGGAAACGGCATTGTGAGCAGCAGTATCTAGATCTCTGGTAAGCTCCACATATTGTACAGACAGCTCGGAGGTTGCCTTTGGATCTATCAGATGGTGCACACAGCTGTTGATGTGCCATGTGAACTGTTCTGACCTCCTCTATGGCATTTTCATTTGGCTTCCCTCAGATGCTAAGAATATGGCCTTTCCCCACACAGCTTATGGGATCACAACCCAGCAGTCTTTACCCAGTCTTCACTCCCCACCCCTTCGAGAATGTAAGGGGGGGTTGTTTTTCAACAATGGAGGATTTTTAAACAAATGGCTTGTTATAGATGATGCCTAACAAACAAAGAAACTGAGATTTTCCATCTGTCTGAAACATGCCAGAAGTCTGGATTTAACCTGAACAGGCTGGGTTTTGAATTGCTTCTCCTCCTTCCCCACAGTGAAATTTTACTGGGCAGAGTCTACTCTCTGAGTTCATATCTGGTAAGCCTCTTGCTATAGAGAGGATTTTGCACTTCTGTTCAGCTATAAGATCTTAAGGGACTGTTAGATCGCCAAATGAAAAGATAGCTTTATGCAGTTGTTTTCCCCATCTTTTTTGATCAACATGCTACGAAACCTGTACACAAGCTCCTCTGACCTTGAAAGTCCTAGAACCAAAACCCAAATTTATGGGAGTTGTCTACAGTAACTGAATGAGTGACAGAAATGCCTTCTATTCATGCTCAAAGCTATTTAATATAATTCATTCTGCATGCTGGGACTGAAAATAAGACCCTGATATACTGTAAACAGAGGGCCACTGGTAGCCCCTGTCAGTTTCCTAGTCGGAACTTAATTCCCAGATGTGTGGGGAACTGATTCAGACTTGGGCCATAGTGTGCAGAGAAAAATGGCTTTAGACTCTGCATTGTAACATTGTACTGATCTGAAACTGTCTTGTGAAGATACTTCCCTTGGAGAAACTTACATGTAGCCCATCAGTTCACTTAAAGGTAAAGGTATTCCCTGTGCAAGCACTGGGTCATGTCTGACCCTTGGGGTGACGCCCTCTAGCGTTTTCATGGCAGACTCAATACAGGGTGGTTTGCCAGTGCCTTCCCCAGTCATTACCGTTTACCCCCATTTTACCGACCTCAGAAGGATAGAAGGTTGAGTCAACCTTGAGCCAGCTGCTGGGATTGAACTCCCAGTCTCATGGGCAGAGCTTTCAGACTGCATTCACTTAACTTTTTCAAATGAGAAAATACCAGCTCCCGGATACTTTCAGATCAGGAAATTGCAATGGAGGGTAGGCCAAGCACCTTCTCCCCGTGCCCTGTGTTCCCATTCAAACTAGCCCCCTTGTGCACCTGAGAGTTAAGTCCCAGTTTGGAGTTCATAGAGTTCATTTGCTGAAACACATGAATTGACCCTAAATTAATCCCTTTTAATAAATGCCATACATTTGAAACATTCTGTTCTTAAATCTAATCTAAGGAAATCAGTCAAAGGTTTCTGTTTTCCGGATGAGGAGGTCTTTTTTTTCTTTGTTTCTCTGATGCTCATGGTTTTATTTTTATATTTACTTAGCCTTTGATGTTCTTATTTTATCTGTGTCTTTTTAGCCTTGGCTAGCCTGCCAGCAGCAATGGCCCCCTTTTCTGCATAAAGACACTGGTTTACCTCTTTTAATCTCTATTTATATTTTGATTCTATTTCTTGTAATTGATTTCTATTTCTTGTAATCTTAAAGGATTTTAGCTACCATTCCAAACTGGGGAGAGTTCAGGTTTCCAGCATGAGAAAGCAGAGTCATGGCTGTGGGCTGCTCTTGGAGCATCCGCTTTATAGAATCATAGAATCATAGAGTTGGAAGGGGCCATACAGGCCATCTAGTCCAACCCCCTGTTCAATGCAGGATCAGCCCTAAGCATCCTAAAGTTTCCAAGAAAAGTGTGTATCCAACCTTTGCTTGAAGACTGCCAGTGAGGGGGAGCTCACCACCTCCTTAGGCAGCCTATTCCACTGCTGAACTACTCTGACTGTGAAAATTTTTCCCCTGATATCTAGCCTATATCGTTGTACTTGTAGTTTAAACCCATTACTGCGTGTCCTCTCCTCTAATTTATTTCTGTCCTCTCTCAAACACCTACTCAGAGCGGGGTGGTATATTTTCTTGGCTTTGCTTCTCTGCTGTCCTCTGTCCGAGTTGTTTTTAACATTTATCTTTTAGATTTTTTTTCTTGTTTCCTTCCCTTGCTAAGTGGGCGGGGTTAGGAATCATGCAAAGACACTGGTTTAGCTTTTGAAATTACCATTTATATTCCATTTTTGTTCTATTTTACATTATGCTACCTCCGCCTTTGGGGGGGACAGCATTTTACCAGGAAAAGGAAAAGGTTTATTTTACCCCTGCTCTTGATTTTTGGCTTCACTTGCTACTGATTTGTGTCCTCTATCTTTCTTCTACAGGTCTGGTAGCACTGCTTACTAACTCATTGAATTTATTAACCTGAGTATTAGTAACACTATTTGTTAATTTACTATGATTAGGGAAATAAGTTGTCCTTTCAGGGACTACCCCCAGCCATTTTCCTAACAGAGCGAGATTGATGATTTCTTAAAATCAAATGCTAAGACTAATAATATTAGAACTCCCCAAGAAAGTTTTGAGAAGATAGAAGACATCCCTTTTATGAAACTCGAGGACCATTTAGCAGAAGATTGTAATTCTTCAGCATCTTGCTCTTTTTTAAGTTCTACCACTCCCTCCCTAAAAGGACACCAGGAAGCTGGCTAACTTCTCCCAGCATATTGGATATTTTTTATTGCTGAGATTACAGATTATTTATAAGAAACTGGATACCCTGACCACTTTAACTACCAAGACAATAAGCCAGAACTCCAAATTCCACACCAACAAGGAGAGAGATAGGATGGGTTCTGTTGAGCCTGAATTGCCACCTAGGCACAACTCAAGATAAAGGTCTGTCCTTATGTAGGGTCATCTTGAATATTTATCCTTTTAGAGATTGTATCATAAACTGGGTGCAAACTATGAAAAGAAGGATTTGGTAATTGCATAGGAAATTCTAAAGAGAATACTTTATATGTTCTAGGGGAAATACTGTACCTCAAAAAAAGATACAAGAATTAACTCAAGATAAAAAGAAAAAGAAAGGTACAAGAGCTGTAGCCTCCTTAGTACATCACAACAACAATGGTTTGTCAAGTTTTTGGAAAGATGTTTCTATGGCTGCAAATTTGAGATTCAACTTGCCATAATGTATCTCTGCTTCCAGACGGATGAGATATTTTAAGCTTTTTTTGCTCTAGTTCTTCCAACAATACTAGGGTAGAGGACAGAACGGCAGATGACCCTTCTAATTGGGTCCCTATAATGAAGAAATAAACAATAAACTTGATCAGATGAGAGCCCCTGAAATAGATAAGATTCTGATTGAACTTCTCAAACTAAATCTGTTGTGGTAGGGAAGAATTCTAGCACCCATTTTCTCTCAAATAAATCAGGCAGGAGAAATCCCCCTTCCCCCAGTTTGGAAGCATTCTATAATCATTTTCTTTTTTTCTTTTTTTTTTTTAAGGCCAATAGGCTTGATCTGGCCAATAGTTGGCCAGTTAGCCTTCATCATCTGTAGGAAAATTATATTTTTCCTTTTGGCATCAAAGATTACCAGAATGGATCAAGACCAATAAAATCTTTACTTTACTCTGCTCTGGTTCAGCCTCACTTGAAGTACTGTGTTCAGTTTTGGGCACCCCAATTGAAGAGGGATGTTGACAAACCGGAATGTGTCCAGAGGAGGGCAGCAAAGATGGTGAGGGGTTTGGAGACCAAGACATATGAAGAAAGGTTGGGGGAGCTTGGTCGGTTTAGCCTAGAGAGGAGACGACTGAGAGAGGATCTGATAACCATCTTCAAGTATTTAAAAGGGTACCATATGGAGGATGGAGCAGAATTGTTCTCCCTTGCCCCAGAGGGACAGACCAGAACAAATGGGATGAAATAGTACCAGTGGAGTTATATTTAAATGACCTGATGAAAAGTCTTTGCCAGTGGGTTTTCCCCTCCCAAGAAGTGTGGTGGGCATGACCACTTATGGGGAGGGGATTGGGCCATTGGATCTGCCTCCTGCGCTGGTTTATGCCTATGCTCATTTGTATTCAATAAATGCTGAGGCTTCATTTATTCCAAATGCTATACAGTGTTTGTGATTCTTCACACACCGGAATTGTCCCTTCCCTACACAGCAATGCTTGTTTCAGCTCTTGAGGTGACCATGGCCAATTGCTGACACTCCAGACCCGAGGCAAATGAGACTTGATGAAGGGTTATTTTTATCATTTTAGTTTCTCCACCCTCTGACCAGGTCACGTGGGGTAAAACAAGCATATCCTGGCAATCTTCAAGAATCTCTTTCTTATTTAGCATTTTAAAAATTCCAAAACTCTATTTTACTAATTGGAGGAAGGAGAGCACTTGATCATTCTATTGTCTTTATATCACTTAGCATTTGTATAAAAGTGAGCTGATGAGAGCCTAGCAAACCACCACACACTTGTTAAAAGGCTCAATCTAAAATTTCCATGCCAAAAGGCATTTTTTCACAGGTTGCTATCACTGATATCCCCTGTCAGTTTATACATAGGATAATGGGAGTCCCTCACTGAGTCTCAGATGCATCTCTCAGAGCAGAATTCAGCCTGAAGTCATCAGAAGTTGAAGCATGGCTCAGCACTTTCAAGCTAAAGCTAAGGATTATTTTTGCTTTGGAAGCTGAACATTTGCTGTTCTTTCTTAAGCAAGATGCTTACCATTTTCAATTAATGAAGGCCATAGCTGCTAGGGAGCTTGGGCTTATTCTTTTAATTATTGCTCAAAATCATCTAAATAAGGCTCTGAAAAGGAAAGGAAAATTTGCTGAAGCATGCAGTAAAAATGGATAGAGAACTTTTTGCATAAACTGCCACAAGCTTTTACATAACTTAAGTTCTTAGAAAATCTCAGTAGTAAATAGGACACAATCTTCACCTGGCAACTCATAATACATATGAAAATTCCAAAGTATTATAGAACATAATGTTTTGAGTAAGTGCCAAATATTTTATTTAATCTATCCCCTTCATCTGCTACTATTATTCTACATATGCATCACTATAAATAGAAGTATCACTTCCAGCTCAGTTCAGAGCCTGATAAACCTGGTGAATAACATCCTTTTAAGCCTCTGTTAAATTGTTTAGATATTCTTATCCAGACCAGTTGACAAAAATGGATACAAAGAATTCAACTTTTGCCTCAACTATAGTCAATTGAATTCCATTAGCTCACAAAAGAATAGGGCCATCAAACGTCAAGCTACAGACATCACTGCAGATGCATTATCCAAAGTGTTTACCTATATAAAGCATATAAACAAATCTTTATATATGGGTATATAAGCATTTGTAAGAGTATAAAAGAAACTACTAATAAATATATCTGATAAATAATGATGATGGTCTCCATATTTCTTTGTTTAATTCTCAGTTTCTTGCAAGACCTTCTTGAAGTTTGGTTGTAATGGATCATTACGTCCATAATGCGCTCAATGTTGGGAGTGAATTTTGAACAGTTTTTAGGCTGCATACTGTTTTCTTCCAGATAATTTACTGGATTAAAATTAGCAGTGTGAAAAGCTGTAGAGAAATCTAAATGCCTGCCAAATCAAAGAAATAATCACATTTTTATGAATATTTAATATCATAGTCATGGCAAATAAGGCAAGTAATTAGTACTTACCATAAATTTGCAAAGTATTATTTTATGTAAATGCTACATTCTACTAGTTTGATATGAATTATTCATTATATTACCCAACACTGACACAAACCAGTAAACATTTAAATCTATGTGTTACTCGTTTACATTCCTTTAATGATATTGTGTCGAGTGAATTTTGGAGTGGAGATTACTATTTGTTTTCCCAAAGGGGATGGAAACAAGAAGGTCATTTAAAGTCACCTATTGTACATTCTCATAATAAAGGAACTTAAGATGCAAATTTAGAAGACTCATATTCTTTCATGTGTACTGATGAAGAGCTCTCAGCTATGTCTCAGCCTCCAAAGACTGCACAGGAATTACTATTAATGAGACAGGGGAAGGGCTGTTTATGAAAATAATGGCTCTTAAGAGATGAGGAAATGTATTTTTAGAAATATCATTTCACCAACACTTCCAAAATCTGCACAAAAATTTTAACCAACAGAAAGATATGATAGTGTTCTCCAGTTATAACTTAGCATGAAGAAGGCTGAGGGCCCATGTGTTTCCTCATATTTCCCAACATCTTATTTTATTTATTTGTATTTATTATTGGACTTGTATGCCACCACTCCCAGACCAGCCAGCCCATGGTGGCTCACATCAGTGTGGCCATAGAACTATAAAACCAACATTAAAAAAAAAAAAGAAACCTCACACCCCTTCCCTTCCAGCTACTAATTGGTGTTGTATATATGTGCCCAGTGGGATGTAATACAGGCAAAACCCAAAGATCTTGGAGGAGGGCCAGATATGGCTCTTAATTTTATCCTATACAAACCCATGTAGGTGTACTTGGGAGTAAGCACCATAGAATGGCACTTGATTCAATGGCACTTGATTCCAAGTAAATATTAACAGGATCACATTACACAAAGCTTCCAGTTCAATATATGTGGTATCCATCTTTGCAATGGAAAAATATCTCTGCTACAGGCGGAGGATGGTACTTTTCCCCTATTTTAATTACCTAACCTGTGCATGCATTACAAAGAATTATAGAATCATAGAAACCTAAATAAACCTAAATAAATCAAGCCAATAGGATTAGAATCCAGATGCATGGCTTGCTGAAGCCATCTTAGACAAGAAGACGATGAACCTTTGGTCACCTGCTTACACAGAAACATGTTAGTGAAATAATTCTGGCCAAGGATCTATAGTAGTCCAACTGTTATATCAATGAATCATAGGTTGTTATTTCGCTCTTGATTATAAATGTCTGAGTGGTTTGCATTAGTCACTCTCTAAAACACAGAGAAAAGGGAGAAATTTAACAAAGCCACAAAGGTAAGGTCTTGATGACCCAAGAAAGGATTGAGTGAGGCCAATGAGGCTCATTGGTGAAACATCTGCACAAATAGGTTTTGGAGCCAGTTCTGCTAAAATAGGAGCTGAAAGATTGCTAATATTCTGAAAGTGAATAATACAAAGTAGATGTAAAGATGGAGTGCTTGTTAAATCTGCAGCTAATTAAAACAATCTCACTGCCTTAGCTGGACCTTGCTAGTTTGTTTCCTCTATAGGTAGATTTCTGATCTACTATCAAAAATCCTCAGAAATAGCCCTTCTGACTTTCCAAGGGGTTCTATACATGTATTTATGGATTTAACATGAAGCACAGAAAGTCAGAAATGACTAATGACCAAATAAATCTTTGAAGGAACCATCAGTATAACTCATTTTTACACAGTTTCTTCTCACTTTCCACTCTGCATTGCCACCAGGCACCTGTTCCAAACAAGAGTAGCAACCAACATTTTCAAGGAATGTGATTCAAATGAAAGCATAAGGACTCACTGCAGTGGACACTGAAAATGTTTGTTTTTAGCTTTAATATTTTAAGCAGAGATTTCACTTCAGTTAGACTCATCCTGATCTGCAATCTCCACCTGGTGTTCCTCTAACCAGATGGAACCGTAAATTATTTAAAATCATGAATTTCCATTAGCAGTTGCATTTAAGTACTTTAAAAATCCCAGAACTTTCGGAAAGCAATGATAGTAAGCTTGGATAAGATACAGAAGTCATGCAATGGCCTTTGAACTCTTAGCACTATAATCTGAGTCCACCCTAATTATCACCTTCGAGGAGACAGGCAGAGAACCACAGCATTCCTAGGTGGAGCTAAGAGTTCCGGCATGAAGGGTATTGTTCACCAATGAAGATTAAGAGAAAAACTGTAGAAGGTCTGAGATCCAACAGGCTTGCATTTTGCATCTCACATCCCTGAGAATGGAAGTCACAGATTATCCTGGTTAATATGCTTCCCCCGCATCCCACAAATAACATCTACGTTTTTGGTTTTGGTTCCAAATGCAACTGAGGTCAATACTTTAATATTCACATAAATCAAAATAACTCCTGGATGAAAAAAAGTCAGTTGAAAAATTCATCTGTACATTTGGGGGAGTAACACAGATATTTTTAGAACTTGTATTATTGCTGCATGCAAAGATATTCAAAGATATATAGTTGTGTCCTTAGCACTGAGTCCACATGTCAGTGACATCTGCCATATGACTTCATAACTGTACCAGGAAATTCCTTTTCATTGTAAGACCTTTCTTTTACAGCTGGTATTCCTTCAGTGATCCCTCAGTCCTGTCCAATGTTTTGTTGTTTTTCTATTTTGCATGACATTCATTGTTTTAATGGTGTATTGGGTTTGGGGACAGTTAATGGGTTTTAAAATGTTTTAATTTGTTAGCTGTCTTGGTGGCCCTTTATGAAAACAGAAAGGTAGGATAGAAATTACATTAAAAATTACTCCAGACAGGAAATATGCTAAACAGATTTGCTACACTACAATATCAGAAGGACTTTTTTCTCCTGTAAGAACTTTCCTGGGAATTAAAATCTTCTGAGGCCTTTCTCTGAATCCTTTTTCTTCATAGGTCAGTGAGGCAGTGACTGGAGAGATTACTCTTCTATGTTGGTGCCCTACACCAGCGGTCCCCAACCTTCTTGTAGTCGGGGACCGCCTCCGAGGGTGGGAGAGAGAAGGCGGCCCGGCCACAGCAGCTGCACGTAAACGTGCACGTGCAGTTGCCACGCATGTGCGTTCTTGCCACTAGGTGGCGCTAACGCGCATGCGCAGAACAGCCGCACGTGCGCGTTTTCGCCAACCGGGGGTGTGCAAACACGCATGCGCGGCGGCTCCGCGCATATGCGTTTGCGTCGCTGGCGTGCCAGCGGCCGCGCCTGCCTCTTCACCCCCTCTCGCTGCGGGGGGGAAGGCAGGCGCAGCCACTGGTGGCCAGTACCATGGCCTTAACGGCCCGGCACCGGGCCGCAGACCGGGGGTTGAAGACCCCTGCCCTACACTTTTGACAGTGGACTTTGAGAACACTTTTGTTGTTGTTGTTGTTAGGTGCGAAGTCATGTCTGACCCATTGCGACCCCATGGACAATGATCCTCCAGGCCTTCCTGTCCTCTACCATTCCCCGGAGTCCATTTAAGTTTGCACCTACTGCTTCAGTTACTCCATCCAGCCACCTCATTCTCTGACGTCTCCTTCTTTTGCCCTCAATCGCTCCCAGCATTAGGCTCTTCTCAGGGAGTCCTTCCTTCTCATGAGGTGGCCAAAGTATTTGAGTTTCATCTTCAGGATCTGGCCTTCTAAGAAGCAGTCAGGGCTGATCTCCTCTAGGCCTGAACGGTTTGTTCACCTTGCAGTCCAAGGGACTCTCAAGAGTCTTCTCCAGCAACAGAGTTCAAAAGCCACAATTCTTTGACGCTCGGCCTTCCTTATGGTCCGACTTTCGCAGCCATACATTGCAACTGGGAATACCATAGCCTTGACTAAACACACTTTTGTTGACAGGATGATGTATCTGCTTTTTAGGATGCTGTCTAGATGTGCCATAGCTTTCCTCCCCAGGAACAAGCGTCTTTTAATTTCTTTGCTGCAGTCCCCATCTGCAGTGATCTTGGAGCCCAGGAAAATAAAATCTGTCACTATCTCCATTTCTTCCCCATCTATTTGCCAGGAATTGAGAGGGCCGGATGCCATGATCTTTGTTTTCTTGATGTTGAGTTTCAAGCCAACTTTTGCACTCTCCTCCTTCACCCACATCAACAGGCTCTTTAGTTCCTCTTCACTTTCTGCCATTAGAGTGGTATCATCTGCATATCTGAGGGTGTTGATATTCCTCCCTGCAATCTTGATCCCAATTTGTGACTCCTCTAATCCCGCCTTTCTCATGATGTGCTCCGCATACAAGTTAAATAGGCAAGGCGACAGTATACAGCCTTGCCGAACTCCTTTCTCAATTTTGAACCAATCAGTGTGTGTGTGTGTGTGTGTGTGTGTTAGATCTTCCATGTACACCCTCATTTTGCTGGACTCTCTTCTCTTCCCAAAATGGCTAGTCATTTTGCTGCCTCCACAGAACTCTCCAAGAACAGTAATTTTTGAAAAAGAGTGCTACTTTGCGTAATTGTCCCACTATCAATACTGTGTCCATACAATAGATCCAGTCCCTTAGGTCATTTCCTGATCCATTAATTCTTACTAGATCATCAGGGACAGAGTATTGTGATCGGGTTATACTGAAGTACTTGGAACGAGCTTTATGTTGTTCCAGTTATAAAAGCAGGCTTGATCCACTGAGAGAATCTGTATCTCTAAGTGTCTGCCTCATCCAATATTTCAGGATGGTTGCGTTAGTCTGAGCACTTAGAGAAGGTAATCCCAACTCAGCCCTCATAAGGGCTGTTGGAGACCCCATTGGGATTCTTCTCATGAAGAGATTTTGAACTCTTTCTACGTGTGCTAACTAAGAGAAACCCAGGGAGGAGAGAGATTGCAGGAAGGGTGATAATTTTAAAAGGGACAATCTCAAATCTGCATATCTAGTCAATATACGAACGCTAACATCAAGTAGACATTTACCTACTCGAGGTTCCAAGCAATCCCTACTGTGGTCTGCAGGGAAAGATTTCTTCACTCTCCTGTTTCAGACTGGTTTTGTATCTGTTGCAATGCTGCAATTGAGGACTTCATACACTATGTTCTGGACTGTCCTATTTACGATGACCCGAGAAACAAATTTATTAGGAAACTATAGTGCACCATGGGGCACTATAAAAACTGAGAATGTGACCTTTCTTCTGTCAGATAAAGATCCTTATGTCTCCAATAGAGTGGCACTCTGTACTGGCCGCCAGAAAAACCAGGTCCAATTTATGCAAATAGCACTTCTAATGCTCGACTGTCTTCTCTTAAAATGCCAATTTTATTTTTGTATTTTTATTGTTTACACTATTTTTAGATTTCATCATTCAATGCATACCTATATATACCATTTGTTTGGTTATATTCAATTTTGTATTGCCTTGTTTTGCTATGATTGCGATGACTAATGGCTAATACAATAAAAATTCATAACTAACAAACTAGTTAGCACTTGTATGTGTTTTTATTATGTGCAGTTTATTTTCTTCTTTTTCCTTCTAATAAAAGCCTTTCTAGTTGAACATATGCCAGGTTTATTTTAAGAGTTCTCATAAGGGGAAAATACCCGCATATATAGGTGGAGAGTACCAGTTACCCCATCTTGCTTTGTCTCCTTAACTTTAATTTCCCCATCTAATTAACAGACTGCTTCTTTGGATAACTCTATGTCCTAAAGAATGAGGAAGTGACTGCTGGACAGGCTCATCAAGCCCACAGATCATTACCCCTTCCTTCTCATCCATGTAGGAACAAATAGTACTGCCCGGCAGAGCATGGAACATATTAAGAAAGACTTTGTGGATCTGGGGCAAAAGGTAAAGGACCTGGGAGCACAGGTTGTGTTTTCATCAGTCCTTCTGTAAGTGGTGTGGCTTAGGAAGAGAGAGAAAAATTATGCAAGTAAATGACTAGCTATGTCAATGGTGTCGACGGGAATGGTTTGGATTTCTCAATCATGGTCAACGATGTCAATATGAAGGGCTATTATCAGGAAATGGTGTGCACCTCACAAGGGACAGAAAAAGTATTTTTGGGAGAACCATTGCAAACCTGGTGAAGAGGGCTTTAACTAAACACAAAGGGGGAGTGAGACATAAATTCAGAACTTGGTGCAGTGGCAAGATCTGAAGATGGGAAGATTTCAAATCTATGGGGAATGTTATATAAACAGGAAACTACTAGCTTGCAAGGAAGTTCAAAAACCAAAACCATGAGGCACACAAAGGATGGATTACGATTTCTCTATAATGCACAGAGTATGGGAAACAAGCAGGAGGAACTAGTAGTCCTAATAGAGGAAGGGGGCTATGACCTAATAGGAATCACAGAAACTTGGTGGGATAATACTCACAATTGAAATACTAGAACCGAGGGGTACAATCTATTCAAAAGGGATAGACAAGAAAAGAAAGGGGCAGGTATAGCAATATATGCTAAGAATCTTTGTACTTGTGAAGAAATATCGGTACCTGAGCATGAAAGTTCAGTTGAGTGTATTTGGATAAATATAAAAGGAGTAGGAAATGAGAGTGGTATTATTGTGGGGGTCTGCTATAGACCACCAAGCCAGTCAGAGGACTTGAATGAGATACTGCTAGACCAAATTACACAATTTTCAAAAAAGGTGGAAACAGTGGTCATGGGGGACTACAATTACCCAGATATCTGTTGGAAGACCAACTCTGCTAAAAATACAAACTCCATTAAATTAAAAACTCCAGTGTGACTTGGTGGCTAAGAAAGAGCCAGTTTGGTGTAGTGGTTAGGAGTGCGGACTTCTAATCTGGCATCTGGCATGCCGGGTTCGATTCTGCACTCCCCCACATGCAACCAGCTGGGTGACCTTGGGCTCACCACGGCACTGATAAAACTGTTCTGACCAAGCAGTGATATCAGGGCTCTCTCAGCCTCACCCACCCCACAGGGTGTCTGTTGTGGGGAGAGGAATGGGAAGGCGAATGTAAGCCGCTTTGAGCCTCCTTCGGGTAGGGAAAAGCGGCATATAAGAACCAACTCTTCTTCTTCTTCTTCAAAGCAATTGGGATTTTGGGCTGTATCAAAGAGTATAGTGTCCCGATCATGGGAGGGGATGGTACCGCTGTACTCTGCTCTGGTTCAGCCTCACTTGGAGTACTGTGTTCAGTTTTGGGCATCCCAGTTAAAGAGGGATGTAGACAAACAGGAGCATGTCCAGAGGAGGGAAATAAAGATGGTGAGGGGTTTAGAGACCAAGACGTATGAAGAACGGTTAGGGGAGTTTGGTCTGTTTAGCCTAGAGAGGAGACAACTGAGAGGGGCTTTGATAACCATCTTCAAGTATTTAAAAGGGTGCCATATAGAGGATGAAGCAGAGTTGTTCTCTCTTGCCCCAGAGAGACAGACCAGAACGAATGGGATGAAATTAATTAAAAAGAAATTCCGTCTAAACATCAGGAAGAAGTTCCTGACAGAGTAGTTTTTCAGGGGAACAGGCTTCCTCAGGAGGTGGTGGGTTCTCCATCTTTGGAAATTTTTAAACAGAGACTAGATAGCCATCTGACGGAGAGGCTGATTCTGTGAAGGCTCAAGGGGGTGGCAGGTCACAGTAGATGAGCGATAGGGATGGGAGTGTCCTGCATAGTGCAGGGGGTTGGACTAGAGGACCCATGAGGTCCCTTCCAATTCTATGATTCTATTATTCTATCTAGGTGCAAACTTAAATGGACTCCGGGGAATGGTAGAGGACAGGAAGGCCTGGAGGATCATTGTCCATGGGGTCGCGATGGGTCGGACACGACTTCGCACATAACAATAACAACAATTATTCTATCTATGATTCTATGAAATGGCATCTCTGTCACTTATTGCTTTAGAGCCTTGGGAAAGTCAGACCATTCTCACATGGAGGAGTAAAACATGAGTGGCTTCCTGCTTGCAAACACAGGATGCTAAATCTCATGTTTGCAGCCCTCCTCCCAAGGAGACCCCTCCCGCATTTTCCTTCTGCCCCATCGCGGCTTTTTGCCTCCTGATGAGGCTGCAAGGGAAAGCAAATTGAACATTTCCCTCTGCTCCTTGGTTTGTCAATCACAGCAAGACAGCAGTCACAACACAGCAGTTCTCTGTTTCTCCCCCCCTCCCAGCTCCGAAATTAATTTTTTAAAAAGGCACTTCTGCATTGCTATGTGGTAATGCCACAACACAGCTGCATTTTTAATAAAAATCAACACTGCCACATTGCTATGGAGAAACACCAGGACGATACAGCATCCCCCCCCCCCTTTGGGGGGAATTCGTGTTCTTTTGCAGTTTATTTCTGCCTTGGTGGATTTCTAAGACACTGAACATGATCCCTGGAGCCCAAAAAGACATTTTGTGTTAATGGTTGGCCAAGACCCTTGTATGATTGGGTGAAGGCTGCCCTAACGCCCCCTTTCCCAGCACATTCCCCACCTCCAGAAAACAGAAAAGGTGCTGTTTTGCCTGCCTGATCCCAGAAAGACCATGGACACTTTAAAGAATATTTGAATTTACCTTTGACAATGTAGGTTTGCAGTCACACTGCAATGCAGACTGCACCAATTTTAAAAAAATTACTTTGAGCAGGAAATGTAGATGGGAGGGCAGGTTCAAGGGTGGTACAAAGCTGCATGTTTCCCCCTTCATATGGGCTTGTCCCTGGTTGCCCACCGATGGGAGATGCAATTTAGGGATGTAAATTCAGTTTTGGCGATTCCTGAAATCGTGAGTTAAAAATGGGCAAAACTGTACAGCCTTGGGATGCAGGCAACGTCATATAGATGGGGCTTTAAAATCCACCAATGTTCAAAGGCTGTTCAGGAACAGATTCCTCATGCAGAAATGGTCTCCCTGTCTCTAGTCTTTCGTTCATCCATAACAGTTAAAAGGCACAATTTAGATTGCAATTTGCAAAGCTATTATATGATAAGAGTAGTACTACAAATCATGCATATCCCTAGATTGTTATCTACCATGTTTACCACATATGAGGCAGTACAATCAGTAATGTTACAATAATGTGAACTCTATGTAGCTAGAACATGTGAAGCAGCCATGGTCCTCAGGTTGGTGATTCCTGATATGGCATAGTTTGCCTATGTGTGATGAAAAAATATACAAATATTTTGTTCTGAACTAAGTCTTGATCTCCGTCTTCTAGGAATAGTCACACCCTCTTTCAGACCCACATCAGTCTATCTTGCTATCTGCCATCCTTAATTCCTGGGGTAGCCTCCTGCCAGATTGCAAACATGTATTCAATGAGGAAAAGAATAATTGTCCATGTCAAATCACCAGGACTGTGAATAATGTCTGTGCTGCCTTCCCATGCAATGTGCAGTTTAGCTTCTTTGTGAGAGTCATCTTACCCATGTTCAGCACACTTATCCTCTGCTTTAAGCAATAGACCAGTCCTTCCAAGTTTGGCATGGATGGTTCTCTAGACAGGGATGGGCAGCAGACTAGAGTAGTGGGGAGGACAGATCACGGATTACATCTTCAGCACTACCATGAGATCAAAGAGATTCTGTTCTCTATCTAAGATGCAAGCCTTCTTTTAACTTATTTGCAGTGTCAATCCCAGAAGCAAGAAGGAGGTGGGCAGGAAGGGGAGGAGAAATCACTTTATTTCTACCCTGATGCTGTTAGATATAAATACAATCAAGAGGGGGTTAATCTAATCCTTTTGTGAAGCACTGAGTCAGAGAACAAGACAAAAACAAATCTGTGATCTGGAACTTCCTGAGCACCCACTCAGGGTGGATTAATGAGGACTACACGGCTGTGAAATTACGTGCCCTCTGAGTCAGGAAAATAGCCCTAGTGGTGCATGACCTTGAAATGAGGGGAAGCAAACTTCACCTGATCCACAATTATAAAAGACCTAGGAGGAGGGGGTCTGGGGAGGAAGAACATATTAAGAGCCCTGGAAAATGCTCTGAATGTGAAAGCAACAAAACATTTAACAAGTCCCAGGCTTTGAAAGATGAACTAAACGTAGCATTTAAAAAAAAATCAAGGGGCATTACAAGGATACTGGCAGTTGAGCCCAAGCATTACAAAGAAAGCCTGTCCTCTTTATTTACAAGAAGTGGATTTTGGTCGCTGTTGTTAGGGACTTAGCGATGTTTGTCTCTGTTCAATTTTCTCTCTGCAATGAAAAATTGTTGCGAGATGATTTCCAGCCTTAGCTGCTTTACATGACAGTATTATCAAGGATTCATCAAGAGGCCATCTGTCGAATTTATGAAAAAAATGCAAAAAAAAAAACAGATGAAAAGGAAAGAGCAAGACAGAGACTGGTCCCAGGGAAAGATAGATGTGGCGGCATGTGCCTGAGTGTGAAAATTGCAGCATTTAAATACTGCAGAATAAATTACTCTGCTTGAAAATTAGTGATGCTCTCCCAATTTAGATTTTCCCTTTCCTCTAAGAACATAATGAAATACATTGCATTCCCATGACTATTTTTATATCCTAATGAAAAATTAAAATGGGGGAAAGCATAGCCCCCATAATGGGAATCAAATAAGCTTTGCAACTTGGAGTCACAGAATTAAACAACTTCAAGCCACAGCACTAGTAAAGACACATATTCATGTAAATTAAGATGTATTGGGGGGGATGGTATACATTTGCAGACTTCTATGTGACAATCACATAGGTAGTTACCCCTTAATCAAAATAAAGGGAAACATATTACTTGGGTTCATGAATATATTGAATGGGTACTATTTATCACATTTGTTCCCTTTTAATAAACTCCAATTCTATATAAAGAAAAAGAAGCTGAATGTGCAGCTTATTTCCAAAACATACATTGGCTTTGTTTAATCACATTTCACTTGGGATTATGCATCAGAAACACAGAGGTTTATATCTGCTTTTAAAGCACTGTTTTCTCTTCCTCACAAAATAATTTAATCTTTCAAATATCAGTTTCTCTTTCCATGACCATCTCCTCCCTGCCCCCCCCCACACACACACACTGTTTGACAGCAAAGATTAAAACAGTCACCGTTTATTGAGGAGCACAAAGAAGGAAGCTGATTTGGACCAGGGCAGCAGTGGTCTTGTCCCAGGAAGGACTGGCACAGCCAAAGTGGATTCAGGGTAAAACAGTACCTGGTAAACTGACTCTTAGTGTCACAGCCAATTCCTCATATGGAGAGGACGGCAAGATGCAAAATTCCAATTCTGAAGCCACTGAGGGAAGACTGAAGATCTTGCAAATCACCCCAGTCCTGTCAAACCCTAACTTTTAAATCAGTGATTCTCAAACTGTGGGTCAGAGTGTCCAGAGGTCGGAGGCAGCACATTGGTGGGAAGTGAAGCCATGAGGAAGAACAAGGAACTTGTAGAAGAGACTTTGGAAGCCTAGGTGGCCCATGGAATTGCTTAGTAATGCTATGCACTCATAAATACTAAAACTGAAAAATAACACACATGGGTCTAGTGTGAACTAGAATGGGATTCTTTCATTTTGCATTGGAAAGGGCGGTAGTAGTGCTGAACTACTTTGCATGGAGATCCCCATAAGTACAGTAAAAAAATCAATAAACTCTTCAATAATAAGTAATATCACCATAAGGAGATGGGGGTGAAGCCTCCCACTTGTTTATCTGGTCAAAACCCTTCAGATATATGTTTATTTTCTGTCAAACTTCAGTCCTGCTTCATACTTCAGTGTTGAGCCAAAGGAAATGGCAGGGGGGTCAGGCCATGTTTTAAAACCATACGCATGTTGCTGAAAAATCATTTCAGCACTGGAAAATTAAGAATTGCTAAAACTAAAGTTTAATTTGTGTCAAGGCTTATCACAGCTCATCCCTGGCATTGCGTTAAATGCCAGAGCTCAAACTTGCACAGTTAAAAAAAGAGCAAAGCAGCCCCAGAGAGAGGCAGAGTGCATTTTCCTTGCCAGTCAGTAATTTTGCAGTTAGCTGGCACAGCTTCCAGACCAGAAAATGATGTTTCCACAATTTGAGCCCCACCATCTCTTTTTCTAGAAATCAAGCTCTGGATATGTTAGCCGCACTATCATGGGACATTGACAACAAACACAGTGCAGTTTTAAGCTTCTCACAGGCAGTCAAGCACATGTCAAAATGGGATATATTTAGAGCTGCTTCATACCTGTCAGATTTTCCACATGACCGGTACTTCTTAGAAGGAAACAGGCCATCAAGCTGCCTATGGATTATCTTGCCCCGTTATTGTAGCCATATCCATTTCACCATATACTCATGGAGTGAAAACCTGCATGCAGCTGCCATACACAGTGATCTAGGCATGGTTTCCATGTGGCTTCCTATATAAAGAGCATTCTGTACAGAAAGTCTGACTGTCCCCAGCTCCCATTAGTTAAAGTAAGAGACTATATTGTTGTCTCTGGTATCTTAATTTAGCTGAGGCAGAAGTGACTGTAGCTGTTTTTCAGGTTTAATTTCATTAGTTGTACTGACTGCAAAGCGTTCTGCGTGTTGCGAACAGAAAAACCAAGCAATAATATCCGGTGCAGAAAAAACAGTAGACAAAATAAAAAGAAAGAAAAGGCAGCTGAGATTAAAATAATTTTGTAGAAATCACAAAAAATATATTGACAAGAGTTAAATATTCAGACCACAATAGGAAAACAGTCAGTTGATTCAGGTCAGAGATCACTGGTATAATTAAGTTAACAAGGTTCAGGCACATACACTCTTCAAAGCTGAATTTCATTTACAGCTCTGTTTGCTGTCAAAATAAATATTTATAGGGATTCATTTGATATTAGAGATTAGCAGACATTTGCTTATCCTTCAGTTATTAATGTTTGATACTCACATTATTTCCAGGCGGACTCCTTAGTCTAGGCTCAAGTAAGGATGAAAACTTTGTCCCCTATTGTGAAACAGTCTACCTGACACTGTCTGTGTGGTTACCTGCCTGGTTCTGGGAGAGGACTTCTTTCCAGACACTGTTAGTTTATGGATCCCTTGACACTGCTCAACTGTGCATTTCTGGATCTTTACTATTGTTTAATTGTAATTGTTGATGAATCTGTAAAAACTTTCTAATGGGTGGATTTATATAACTGCTTGGGAAGAGTAAAATGTATAGTTTTATTCTTTTAACTCTTCTCGTTAACCCCCTGTCTACCAAAAGTGAGGGAAATGAATAACTTTTTTGGAATTTCTACATATTTCTCTAGTAAAAAATTAGCCTCGTTCTTCTTTATCCAGTCATATGATAAACGGCTTAGATGAGATATACTCTTATTATTTTTTTCCTAATATAAATAACAATGTATGCCTGAATTTGGGGGGGAAATTCTTCCTCATATAATATTAGCTTATGCTAAAATGAATACAACTATGAATAAACGAACATTTTAACAGTCAAGACTGTGATCTCTGTAAATCTTATGCATTTTAGTAATCAAGCAGAGGAGTTGCTGACTTCATAAAGTAGGACGAGGCTTTGCTTAATTCATGAAGTTAAATCACAAAGTACACAAAGGCATTGTGTGTTCAGGGACGAATCAATATTTTCCATGATTTAAGCCATTTTCACAGAACCAATTTAAGCTGAACCATATTTTGCTAAATGCACAATCAAACACATTTAACAATCTCAAAATGATTGCTCTTTATGGTTTGCTTCTACCCAAATATGCATAGATGAATATTGTATTACTGTGCCATTCTAAACAAGATTACACCCTTCCAAGTCCACTGAATCAACTGGCTTAACTTCTGTAAGTCAATTTCTTACTCCAGGGTAGCTGTACAGGCATCAGGAGAATACCTGGATATTTGCTTGGAAATCCAACCAATGTTATTTAGTAATAAATCACCTTTCTCTTCAAAGACACTTAAGGCATAACTAAAATGAAAATACATGACTGTTAGAACAAGAATAGTTACTAATAAAAAACTAACATAAATTTGCTAACAGCTTTATGACCTTTTTAGGTAAACTATTTCAATTAAGGACCCTCTTGTGGCGCAGGGTGTTAAGGCAGCTGACATGCTGTCTGAAGCTCTGACCATGAGGCTGGGGGTTCGATTCCAACAGCCGACTCAAGGTTGACTCAGCCTTCCATCCTTCCCAGGTCGGTAAAATGAGTACCCAGCTTGCTGGGGGGTAAAACGGTAATGACTAGGTAAGGGAATGGCAATACTCTAGAATAGTGGTCCCCAGCCTTTTTTTCTCCAGGGACCAGTCAACGCTTGACAATTTTACTGAGGCCGTGGGGGGGGGGGTAGACTTTTGCCGAGGGACGTCGCTGCCACTGCCTGAGTCTCTGCTTTGCTTGCTTTCCTGCTGGTGCCCGACTTCCCGCTGCCTGCTGGAGGCAGTGCCATGCCGAGGGGGAGCCCCAGCCACTGGAGAGCACCAAAGGTGAGCCGGCAGCAGAGTGGCAGTACCGGTCCCCGGACCGGAGGTTGGGGACCACTGAGGGCATCACTCCAAGGGTCAGACATGACTCGGTGCTTGCACAGGGGATATCTTTACCTTTACCTTATTTTAATTAGGTGTGATAGGTGGATAGATACTGTTATTGTTATTAAATTGTATCTCCTATCCTTCATTACAATGCCCTACTCTCTGCATACTTGATTGGGAAATTTGATGGATTTCCAGCCAAGGAACGGCTCTGTATTTGCAATGAGGATCAAGTCAAGACCACAGAATACGTCTTATTTGAGTGCAAACTATATAATCATATTTGCAGAGGTGCATTAGTACCAATGCTTATAGAATGCCCCCGCGGCCAGAGAAAATATCACCTGTTATTATCAGATTTGAACAGTCCTCTAAAAACAAAGTCACTAGATTTGCTTGGCTAGCTTCTAGAATTAGGAAACATTGGGTTACTAATGTATTGCTATTCTAAGTTACCAATAGGTTTGTAGAGTGTTCGTAACTATTTATGCTATTTAGGCTAGCAGCTTTTATGGCGTGTTTTATTTAGTCTATATATTTGAATTGTTTTACTGCTATTATGTTACATTTTACTATTGTATTTTATTGGTCTATGACCATGAAATAAATAAAATGTCCTATTCAAAAAATGCTGCTTATTGGCAGGTGTTGCTCCCTGGTGGAGAAAGAATACACATGAGCTGTTCTACTGCTCTCCTTGAAACTTTAACCAAAACCCTTGACCAGATATACATAAAGAACACTGGTGCAGGTTAGCAGAAAGACCCAAGTAGAACTTTGGTGAACTGACTTGTTTGGAAATCTAATCAATTCTTCCATTGACAACTTTAAAATGAAGTGTAAATTGTGCCTCATAGAAACAATTTAACATTCTCATTCTAGTTTCCCTGAAATTCATTAAGGCAAGTCATAATTATTTTCACGGTATTTCATGGTATTAACGAGAGGGGATAATTTAACTGATCATGTATTAACTGTGATACAATTTGCATCTATATTTTGATTCCAAAGCAGATTTGACTTATGGTCAGCTAAGAAGTAAAGAAGAGTCTCTCTCCACTGGTAGGCATCAGTGAGCAGTTTGGAAGCACTATGTGCTGTGGGGAGGGAAACAAGTAGGTGACGCACCTAGTCTCCCCACTCACTCAGAGTCCTTACTCAATTGTACAGCTGTCGAGGCAGTGGTATAATGTGTGAATGGGGCTAGATTTATGCATAAGCTCCATACATATGACTGATTCCTGAAGAGATTGAGACTACTGTATTGGATCTTACCTGGAGTTGACCAGTAGTGTCAGACCACACTTGAGAAGCAAGGCGCAATCTCCCTCTATATTCCCTTCCCCATTGCAGGCAAAGCCATGAATCATCTGAACTGGCCCCAGGGCAAGTACATTCCATTTACTGTTACCTTCTGATTGACATAGTACTTGAACATGCATTAAGCCATCTCAAAGGTCCGGAGTATCCTAGGCCATTTCCAGCTTTGGAGGCCCTTGTGATTATAAACATTAAAAATGGTGGCACACGATGTGCATAAAAACAAGCTGCAACACTTATCAAATACCAAGATTTAATTTCCATATCTGAGACCTCCTTTGAGCTTGAGGCCCAGACCAAATAACCCTCTCTCATGGTTGGCCTGGGGTAACATTGCGAAATACAGTAAAGGAAATGTTTTTTAGACATCATGGGATACGCTCCTGGATATTCCCTCCTGGCTTGACATAGCCAAAGACTATGCACAATTTCTGCAATGTCTGAATAGTTCTTCTGGTCACCTCCCCTTGGCTTCAATTGTTCTGCAGCCTATAGGATAATTACTTCTCAAAGGTGTGGTCAAAATATCACGACAAGAATCTCATTCAATACACAGGTATGAAATCTGCTCCAAAGATCATCTGTTCCCATTTCCCCTTGAAAGCATGACTTAAAACACTAACAAACTGCAGAAATGTGGTGGTAAAAGAGGCAGGAGGAATCTTTAGCCCCACCGTTAAATGGGCACAATCCCTTCCATAGGTGTCTTTTATTCAAATACCCTTGAAACGATTGTGCTCCATGAACTCCAAAACTGCACACACATCTTTCCATCTGTGCAAACGCAGGTTCTGGGGAACAAGCTGGGAGACAGTGTTCTTTTAAATAGCTGTTCTGCCAAATAAATACCAAGCACATTGCCCCAGCTTTTCAAAAGTGGTAAAATAAAGCATCATCAAAAGGCTTATTTTATGAACCTATAAATCTCTGGAAAATAAACGTTTTCTTCATCTTCCGGTGTTTTAATAAAGACTCCCCCCTCCCCCTTTTACTCACTCAATTACAATATCACTATCAGTTCAAATTACAGGTCAAAGATATGGAGCTTAATGTATGTACAGCCGGTTCTCTTCTCCTAATAACCTGTCATTCCTGGGATTTGAATGTCAGAATGCAGCCTGCTGCAGTAATGCTCTTCGGCAGTGCCGTGATGAAAACTTTGGACAAATCATGAGGAACATTCCTGATCCAAATCATCAGAAGGTTACTGGGGAGAGCCCTTCATTCTGCTTTGACCCCTTGATCTGACAAGTGACACCTACAAAATGAACAGCCCTCCAACTCAAATTGTTTAACTGTAGCCTGATCAGTTTTATTATCTCGCTAATCCGGATATCAGCCGTTTCATCAGAATGGAAGATATGCATATCATGAATTATTTTGACACCAAGACCTTTTAATTTTTGCCAGCGATATTTCACCGCACCAATCAGGGCCTGCAGTGCGTGATGCCTCTCACCTCCGGGGATGTCAGAGGACAGTGCACTCCTGACAGCACCAAATCATCGGGGAGCTGTAACGAGCTATTGCTGCAATTATTATTATCTCCTGTAGTCATGCATTTCATTACGGCCCAGGCAGGCTGCGGCTTCCTCTCGCAGGCTCCTCTTATTTAGGAATCGCTGCCGTTTTATGTGCCGCGGGGCTCTACAGCGCAATTCCTTTTCTCTTTGGCGGACAAGGGTAGGTGAATTTCTAATAAAAACAAAACACTCGGCTTAGGTGCTGTAGGGGGAAAAAATGATCACCATACAGTACATTAACCAGCGGTGAAACAGTTTAAATGGCCCACTTGTACTTTATGAAAGCAGTGGTTAATCAGCAATATGGTTGGCTACAGAGAAAAATAAAGCACAGTTTATTCGGAAAATATATGTTACATACAATCGCCCACCTGTACATTTCTAAAATCTTTTATCATTCTTATTCTTGTTACTGATTGAAAGGGATATGGAATGTTTGTGCAGCTTTTTGGGGAGAACTGGGTGGCCTATCTCAACACAGGATAACTCTTTGAAAATTAAGGCAATATCTTTATATTCTGTTCAAATTAATTGTAAGGCGTGTTATTCCTAACAGGTTTGAGGTTAAGAAAAGCAGGAGAGGGATTCATAAGTTGATGCAATAAATGAGTGTTCTCTTTAGGGGCTTCCCAAAGCTGCTTGCTCACCTAGATTTGACACGTCCCTGTGTTTCCCCTCTCAAAAATGGTTGTTCCATATTTTCCCTGCAGCTGCAGCCTCATGTACATATAATACAGCAATCTCCCTTCTGGGTTGCCATAGATCTTTTAAAGTGCTCTTCCCTTTCTCATTTTCACTAGGTGACCTGTCTGACAACAGTGTCACAAAGAGCTAATAAATCTGATGATAACTGGTTGACCACAGAGGGATCAGGACACTTCATAGTTATACTCTGACATGTTTGATTTCCTGGGTCTAGAACTTCATGCTCAGACTTTTACTTCATGTCTCATGAATTTTCTACATGAATATCATGGCTGTGTGGGAAAATTACATGCATCCAATGGGTGTAACATTATAAATGGGCATGTTTAATTTGCTGCATAGATACCTGGAAAGATGTTCTGATTGGAAGAAAGCTGGCACACACACAGAAGGCAACCACAGGAAAAAAGTATGCATACCTTTGTCATTCACAATTATCTACATTTAAGGAGCATGAGATTCGCCGAACTGAAAACGATATCCATGTAGAAAGACATGAAAAGTGTTGCTTCCCAAATGAGATTCTACTGAGTCAGTCTAAGAATTGATTCCAAACTAATTATTCAAAACACTAATCAATAGATGCTACTGGGAATTTATTGAACTTAACGTTGCAGTAGTATAATAATGTCAATGTTACTCTACATGGAATAAGCTTTAAAGGGGATAAGGATGAAACAATTGGCAAAATCTTAATTGATAAAAACTTAATTGAAAGAGCCCTGCCACAACACTGTTTATTTTTATGTTGACTTAAGATAAGATACACATATAGAAAGGAAAATAAACATTATCCTGCAAGTATTTCCATTCCAAATTCCATATTTTATGTCAAGTACTTTGAAAGACAAATTAGGAAAATGTCAATGCTCACCTGATACACCTGCGTGCATTTTGCCAGAAACACAGCAGGGCATCAGTTGTTTCAGTTGATCAAACAGCTGGTTTTTGTTTATCGGTTTTATCAATTTGGCATTGATCTATAGCAGATATTGAGGCGATCCTGATTACAATCTACATCCATTTGAAGTAAGTGATGAAACCTCCACTGACTTTCACTGAGATGGATTGCATCCTCATTTATCTTATTAGATCATTTTTCACTGCTTGAACGCCGTTGCACCAAATAGTTCTTGTGGGTTTTCAGGTCTGTGTGGCTGTGGTCTGGTAGATTCCCCAATGTTTTGCCAGTAACTTTGGCTGTCATCATCAGGGGTAGGGCATGGCAAGACAAAAATCTATCTGTGCCAAAGCCTTTGACAATTCATTTCTTAAAGGTACTTATACATTTCAATCCAGTTCCAACACATAAGGTGTCACTAGGCCTTTTCTTAAGCATACACTTACTGAACTTCAGCACCCTAGGCCAGCCAGTAAATCTCTCCTCCCCACCACTACCACCACTTCAGACTGGTGAAAGGAGTTCAGTGTTGGAATGCACACTCATGAAAAGTTCACATTACCCTGTGCCTTCCTAGTACATCAAGAAAAGCTTTGATTCAGCTAACGGTAACTGGCCCACAATTAACAATTCTGACAAGGTCCACATTTACCTGGTTTAGAATATTAACTTGTCTTGTCCCTGTGAATCAAGAACCATTTTTCCAAGAAATCCTTCTCTCCAGAACACAACAGCAGCAGCATATAAGGAAAGAGGTATAATGGCAAACTTGGCTTTACAGTCTGCACGATGCTCAGTTTGGATATAATGCTTGTGATGATATCTCAGGTCAGGGACATAATCCCAAGAGGCCTAAAGTACTTAGAAGGCCTGGAAATAGTGTTGTCAACTTTACATTAGGAAATTACTCTAGGCTTGGGGAGTAGAGTTTGGGAAGAAGAGGAAACCACAGCTTACAATACCTTGACATCCACTTTCCGAAACAGCCATTTTCTCCAGGAGAGACTTTTGATCAGTTGTAATCCTAAGCAACCAACTGGCCTCTATCTGTAGGTTGGCAAACCCTCCTGGAAACCTCATTTTGTAGGATTCCAAGCCCCTGGGACATTCCTGTTTCAGCCTTCAAGATGCCCAGCAAAACGGGAGGCCTCTCCCTATTTCTGTCACCACCAGAGTGGAAAGGGAAAGAGAAGATGGGGCCAGGCTCCTTCTCAGGTCAAGAGAAGCCCAAGGTACTTCCAGGATCTGAGACTTTCTTACCCCCTGTGTGTTCCTAAATATGTTCTTGGAAACATGATAAGGTTCAAATTTAGGGGGTGATCCCAAAAAGCAGAACAAAAAAAAAACCCAAGCCATTTTTCATTAAAAAAAAACAAAACAGCTTCTCGTGTCAAATTCCAATCTTGGCCAAGTGTAGATCTGTGAGGACAGTTAGGGCCACTTCTGATGTAACATTTTAGTTGTATGGGAGAAACTCTTATGATGCATTACTGCAGATTTGCCCCATAATACTTCAGCTGCATGGGCTCTTGCATACCCACTCTGGAGAGAAGACCAATGCAGTTTTGATCATTAAGGCAACATATTCTGCTATTTTTTTCTATGTAAAGAGAGACAGCTGATACTGTTTGAAAGTTTGGCACCAAAGACACAGGACCATATTTTTCAACCACCCCCACATAAAATCTTTTAATAAGATCATTGCAGAAAACTGCCTGTTAAATTTCCAGCCGTTTTATTTGGCAAAGTCTAACTTGCAATCCTTTTGGGATAGATTTTTTTTCTTGCACAAAAACAAGGATCTGATCTGTGGAACAAGAAGAAAGCAGAAAAGCTATGCACTATCAGCATCAATGTATTAATGGTGGTGGGGGGGGGGACAGATTGATCTGTTCCGATATACAAAAAGCACAGGGCTTCCTCTTTCAGTGCTAGGTAAATGCTGCATGTCAAATTAGGATCCCAAATATTGATACTAGGGAGGACAGTTCTCTGGAATCTTCTGACATGGTAAAGTCCTCACCAGGTGATTGTCCAAACAAGTGAACACTGCATTAGAAAGCTTCCTGTGCTGAAATCTGGAACTGCCAGAAAATCAGTGTCATGGCCTAAGAGAATTTCAGTACTGGACAAGATCATCTGAGAACTTAAGTACCCCACATAGCACTGTTCCATCCTATTCCATAGTCAACTAGATTTAACAACCATGCACAGGCTCTGCACTGCTAACAGGAAGATGTAAACTATGCCAGGTTTCAGAGCCCCCTCCTTCTGGAGCTGCAACTGTGTCCATCTCTTGAAAGTAGCCACCATAGATAGGATAGATAGGATAGATAGGATAGATAGGATAGGTAGATAGGTCGGTCGGTAGATCGATAGATAAATTTGTATATAGCCATAGGCCTTTACAAAATATAAAATACAAATTTACAAACTGTAAAACAGAATAAAAGGAACTGTATACAAATATAAAATTTAAGACCAAAGAACTGAAACAGCATACATGACTACAAAGTGCAAGAGTGTTAAGAGGCTGCCTTAGCGGTTGTAACGTTGGCCCTTATTTCCCTTGCAGCCAAGGCAAATAGAGCGTTTTTATATGTTACATTATCAACCTGGTCAGATAAAAGATAGATTGTCTTTTCAGCAACAGAGGGAAGGTTAGACCCCCATAAGATCTCACTGAGGAATTTGGCCATGGGTTGAGTGTAAAGTAAGCAGTCAAAGATCTAGTGGGATAAATCCTCCAGAGCTTGGGCACCACAAATACAAAAATGCTGTTTTTTTGGCATACAGCTAAAACAGCCTGCCAATACCTCTTTGGACATAGTTTCAAATCGAAGTGATTTAAAAGCTGGTCTGAGATTATGGTTAGTGATCTTAATTAGATAAGAGGATCTACAGTGGTCATATTTAAAACGCTTGAACCATGTTGCTGATTTAATTTTCAAAATTTGCATTCTGTCTAACTGGGCATCACTTTTGAAGATCCGGCCTATAAGGTGAGAGTTATTAGCTGAAGGATTTAGCAGCATTCGCTGGCAGGGGCTTCTGGGAATTGTAGTCCATGGACATCTGGAGGGCCACAGTTTGACTACCCCTGCTCTAGAGTATCACACCCCACTGAGATCCCACCCTTCCCAAACCCTCTCCAGGGGCCACCCTCCAAATTTTAAAATAAAATGTTTCTTAGACTATATAAGAATGGAGCATGGAGTATAATAAGTGAAGATTCTCAGAACATGGCCAGAAAAGTGAAGATTCTCAGAACATGGCTGAATATACAACTCCAATGTCTTTTAATCGTAGATTAAAACTCCCCCCCCCCAAAGAGCACACTAAGAGACTTGCACACTTCCACCACCAATTGCACCTATCTGAGATGGCATTGGAACTACCCCTGAATCTTGGATGTCACTTCTCTGGCTGTGGGGGGGGGGGGTTGCTATATAAGAAAGGAAGCTGACAGGACATTTCCATAGGCTTGTTCAGTTATGGAATAATTATGTTCTACCTCTGCAAATCAATTATGTTCTACCCCTGCAAATCAAACCTCTATAAACGGAACAATTGCCTAGCTTGGATCCAGCAATTTATTTTGAGTGATTCCAATTTTTTTTTGCTAGAGCACAAAATGGTTTAGTTCTATCCACCAAGCAATTAATATGTTCTACTAAACAAATCAGTGCTAAAGAACCAAATTAACACCCTTCAAAAATGATACATCAGTGTCTGATTTCACAGAATGTTTTATGACCCTTCCACCTAAACTAATGGAGAGATTTCAAACATAAAAGCCCCAACATGGTTTGAATTTGAATTCTTGGATTCCTTGTAAGTATATTTTGAGCCTTTATTGAAGCAAATGGCATCCGTTTTCATAAATATTATCTCTACCTTTTACAAGAGAATTTAGAAATTGGATAGTTAAACAGAGCTTTTTGGCTGAACCATTAAAATTGTCCAGCTTCTCAAGGAAATGTTTCAGACATTTCATGGTAATTGTATTACTGATCAGTATTCTTTAAACATCCCCTCCCCTTTCCAATCTAGTCTTTGTTAAGTATAGACATGTAGCCTGGAATTCCGGTGGATTCATCCTTTTATTCCAATCTGCGGCTTTTACTTCATATCACATTGTCCCTTCATAATTTCTGGTGATCTCCACTTCCCTAATTCTTAAAGCATTCTATTGTCTTGTACTGTAACCCATGAAAGAAATAACTTGTAATTCATAAAGCAGTACAAGATTAATAAAAGTAGTACCAAGCAAGAGGAAAATATTGAGATCACAACATTTTGTCACTTGTAGGAAATGTGAAGATGAATGAGAATGATTTTTTCTAAGTCAAGATTTATATGGCAGGATATTACTTTGTTAGCCAACTATGACTTGTTATATTAGCATCATTTACTTCCAAGTAGACTGAGAAATAGAAAAAAGAATGATTTTTCAGCTTTAATGTTTCCTTCCTATATTAATATCCATCATGAATTGGAAAGTTCAGTCACAGAACAACACACTTTCTCTATCTCAAGAATCAAGGTAAGTTTTTGAAATATATGTCTGTCTGTCTGTCTTCCGTGGTGAAGGTCATGCTCAAAGCATTTTTGATATTGTGTCTTAATATAAAACATTGGCATATGGCAGTTATATGCATAGGTTTATTATTGTGTTTGCTTGTTTTCCTTGCTTATCCTCAGACTTTTTCTGCAGGCAATTACTGTCAAATGCATTCAATTTCTTCTGTATTATTTGTGTTTACATTACAATGAGCCTTTGTTCTGAAACTACAGAAGTATTATGCATATACCCCTCTACATCACAGATTTAAAACTCTAATATTAACAACATTACAGTGGAATATACAAACAGATATTGACAAACTTTCAGAATGTTGACTTGTAATTCATTATGCCCAACTAGAGCTGCTTAATTTGATGATTCTCAGCCCAGCTGTAACTGTGCCTAAATATATAGAACTACATGGACCTGTCCGGCAAGCTTACAAAGTCAGACTAGCATCCAAGAGGCACAAGTGCAAACCTCAGTTCAGCCATGGAAGCTCACTGGGTATAAACTTGGGTTGATTACTTTTCCTCATCCTAACCTACCTCACAGAATTGTTGTAGTAAAAATAAAATGAGTGGCTTCAGGGAAGAGGTGGGTCCGCAGCACCTTTATAAGGTGCCACATATGCAGGGCTCAGCCTCTTTGTTCTTGGACTCTGGGAAATCTTCCCTCCCACCCACCCTAGAAGTTTGGCTCATGTTCATTGAGTTGTATGTTAAAGCATTGCTACTCATTTGTCACAGCTGCAGTTTAGGGCATGAGAAGAAGCCTGTTGTCAGGGAGTCCAGTTTGTGTACTGGACTTCCTGGGAGTTGGGGGGGGGGGTTAAGAGGCAGGTATATAAACAAGTGGGGCTGACCAAGCTGGGAGGCCAGGGACCTATTTTGCCAGTTGGCCTGGGGTTAACCAAATGAGGTTGGTGCCTTTTGCCCCTCCCCCCCACACACAGGTCACTTCCCCTTTTGGTTGGAATTCAGTAGGCAAGGGGCCTACTCTCCCGGCTGGGAGCGGTGCAGGTGCCAGGGCAACTCTGGACTCCTGGGGGCAGCGAGCTGCCTGCTAGGTCAGGCTCCATCTTTCATGCTGGGTAAACCCTTCAGTGGAAGGAAATAAATCTGTGGCCATGTTAGTGCCACTTGTGGTGTCATGTCTCATTCCAGCCAAAATGCCCTCCTGCCAGTACATTTGCTCCCCTCAGCAATTTGATGGGGAACAAGGTACCTGGTCTGCATTTCCTATCTTGTCACAAGTAATGTTAAATTTTCTAGTTTAAACTCGTCTGTTTTGTCTGTATAAACACCATGTATGACACTGAGAGCTGGTGTAGGAAAGCATCAATGAGCTGTGATCCAAATGGGCCCAGATTCCATTCCTGCCTTAGCCAAAGCTCACTAGATGGCCTGAGGCAAGCCACTCAAACACAGCCTGACATCTGCAATAGAAACGAGTAAGGTTGGCCTACCTTGCACTCTAGCCGTAGAGATTACAATGCTTTCAAACTTGGAAGAGCATGATGAACACCAAGTATTAATGACAGTTTATACATGAGGTACAGCAATTTAACATCAGGGGAAAGAACTGCAAATGTACCTACATCTTCAGTGTTTGTACCACAGACTGCTAGCATAACATTTTGGTTTATGGCACTATACGGATCAACGAGTCCCAAACTAAAAATTCATATGGTGAAGCATATTAATTAAGTCTGGGAAAATCTTCTCTTATCCCATTTCACAAGCAAGCAACTCTTTATAATTTCATGTACCTCTACTGTAGAAACAAGTATATTCAGGGCTCAAAGAAATGCACAGGTCAACTCAAAAGTCTATTGCAGATGGCCCTTCATCAAAGGAACCTATAGCAAGAGATAAAGTATGCATACTTCATTATGGTTCTAATAAAATATCAACAACAGAATTAATAAAAATGAAATTAAACATTAACAAAAAAAAACCCTAAACATTATAATGTGGAAATTGTGCGCAGCCAACTTACTCCCTACCAGATTGATCCTCCCTTGGAGCTGTGGAACTGTGATCCAATAGGGAAAGAGCACTCTGCCAGTAAGGGACAATCAATTCAAATTGCTCTCTGCCAATTAGGGCCAAGCAGTGCAAATTGCACTCTGGCAATGAGGGCCAATCAGTTCAAATTGCATGCAGACAACTGATTCCCTGATTAGCTCTCCCTGGGGGTATGCTACCAATAAGGAGACAGTACTCTGCCAATGAAGGCCAATTAGTTCAAATTGCAATCTGCCAATGAGAGCCAATCAGGTCAAATTGCATACACACAACTGACTCCCTACCTGATTGGCAGTGTGCCACCAGTAGGGAGAGGCCACTTTTCCAATGAAAGCCAATCATGGGCCTTATCTATCCTCTTCTTCCTTTTCCTGCTTATTGCTGGATAGAAGAGGTGCTAGCCTCACTGAAAGGCCCACTACTGGTATGTTGCTCCATCCTCAGGTTCTTCCCACCCTCCATCTCCTCCAGACAAGGAGGGGAAGCCAGCTCCTTCCTTTGCCTCCTGTGTTGAGCTCAGGTTTTAGCTCTCACCTGGAAGGAAGGACAGACAAGCTGCTAGGGGGGTAGAGAGAATCAGTATGTCAAAAATAAAATGCCAGGACATACAGAATGCAATGAATTTCTTAACTCTGTTCAGTGAGTCAAGAGTTCATTCAGGAAGTCTAAGGGGATCAACAGAAGGAGCAAGTCACAGGTTGTGTCCACAACCCAGCCCTCTCAGCCTCAAGTTAATATAGGCTGTAAGTAGCCTCTCAATCCTCACTTTGTGAAGACTCACCATCCGCTGCAGTCAACAAGTGTCTTGCTAACATGGTGTGCCTTTTGACTGGGGCTCTCTTCCAGCACATAGCTGGCATTGCTTAATTGGCTCAGGTGATCCAGGTGTACTGACAAGGCAGGAAGCTGCAGCTGTATGCTGAGCATAGAAATGAGGAGCTCCTGCAACAACTTTGGAATCTAAGCTCTGGTTTGTCTGCAGCTCCATTCCCTCCTGCTGGTTAGAACTCTCTGCCTGTTGAACATCTGGCTAGACTAAGCTCTAATGTAGTTGAAGTTTGGGTGAAGCTGGGAGCTCCTGGCAAAGCTTTTCTTCTGAGGAGTCCTCCCTAACAGGACCTGGACTAACAACACCTCCCCAAGGCCCTGCAGCTGGCCATCAGAGCACTCTTTGCTTTTCCCCACACTCCCTCTCCTCAGAGAGGTTGGGGGGATCCGGCAGCCTTCCTGTCCAGCCTGGTCCTTGGGAGATGTGGGGAAATGAGAAGGAGGCAGCTCCCCACAAACACAACCTTACCTGTCCAGCCTGTCCTTTTGGAGATGTGGGGCGGGAGTAGGAGGGATCCTCTCACAACCTTCTCTGCCTTTGGGAGATGTGGATGGAAAGGAAAAGGCATCCCATCCCTTATGGCCTTCCATGGTCTTTCCTGCGTGGCTTGCCCTTTGGGAGATGGAGTGGGTGGGAAGAAGGCAGCCCATCTCCTATGGCCTTCCCCAAACAGGCCTTTGAGAGTTGTGGGGGTGGATGAGAAAGAGAGTCTATCAACCCCTTGGGGCTTTCCCCACCAAGCTTGGGCTTTGGGAGATGTGGGGGTGGGGTGGAAAAGAGACAGCCCCCCATGACCTTCCATGCCTAGCCTGCCCTTTGGGAGATGGGGGGCAGGACTGTGGCAGCCCCCTCACCTGAAGCCTTCTCGGCCCAGCCTTTGCAAGATGTGGGGGATGGGAATGTTGCAGCCCACCCTTTCACTGCCTGCTTGCCCTGGCTTTGGAAGATGTGGGGTTTGATGAGAAGGTAGGGACAATGTGTACCTATGTAGACACTGTTGTGTTGGGGTGGGGTTAGAGGGCCAGTGCCCCTCTATAGCAGTGGTTTTCTCCAGGGGAGCTGATGCCTCCCTTCCCTTGCACCTCTTTCTTTCTCTTTCATCCTGTCTTTGTCTCTTTCATCTTCCTGAAGGTTTCCAGGCCCCCTCCTGGAAGTTTGTCAACCTAGCTGGCTGCATCTGGAAGAGGAGTCAGGAAGAGTCTGCTATTTTTAACTACTTTGCCACACTAGAGATCTAAAGATCAAGTGGGGAGCAGGGTTGGTGAGGAGGGCCAGAACCCAGAAAGGTCTCAGTGCAGGTGTATGTGCTAGCACCCGTTGTATTCTTGGGTGCAATGGGCTTTGCCTCTAGGATGTATATATACACACAAATATGAAAAATCCCAAGATTGTAGAGTATAATCTGAAAATTCTTTTCTCCTGTGATTCTTTTCTCCCACTAATATATATTTAAATACAGTCAGTACCAGCAGGCGTGCCTCTCCCCCCCCCCCCCGTGGCGCAGCGCTCGCTGCGCTGGGAGCGTGCTGGGGGGGGGGAGGCGCAAATGTGCAGGCACCTGTTGCACCTGTGTGTTTGCACCCACCAGCACCTGCAAACGCCCGCCCGTGACTCCCCCCCCCCGCAGTGCAGCGCCCGCTGCACCAGGGGGTGGCCAATCACTCCTGGCATAGCAAGCGCATGCTGCAGCCAAGCCTCCCTCCCCCCGGTCAGGTACCAAGGCCTCTGCATCCTGGTACCAGGCCGCAGCCTGGTAGTTGGGGAGCACCAATTTAGACCATTTCATCTTTAGCTGGACTACAAGAGATGTAGGGAAATTCCACTTTCCCAATAGCAATTCCACCGATGGCAGCCACAGGAGCTGGGCTTTATCACTGAATTACATCAAAGATGTTTACAATCCTGTTTGAAACCATCATTTATTTTATAATATAGGTCGCAGTTTACATTGGATACCAGTCTTCTGAAGTTGAATTCACATCACCCATTTTGTACTGATGAGGCATCAGATGGATTTCCTATTCTATATCCAAAGGGTAAACATCTGTCTTACCAGAGAGCTTGCTCAGCCTCAGCCAAATGCTCTCATGGGCAGGGACACATGTCATAATTTGAGGCTACCGAACTGAAACTACACAGGGAAAGAGACATGCCACTAGGGAATATTTTAACACGGCCGAAATTTGTTTTACATATAACGGGCACCAAAGAGAAAAGCTCCCTCTTTAGATCCATTTCTGTCTTCCTATTCATTCAATTCCTATGCTTAAGGTTGTATTGCATTCCTCTGATGGAGTATGAGAAGCTGGGCTAATATGTACAGTTTGATCAAATAGTTTGTTACATGACATTCAAAACAACATGCCCCATGAGAAGCTTTGGTCCACAATGGTCTCCTGCACCTCCATGTTAGTGAGTGGGACAACTGCAGAACCAACATAACCTGTGCCATATATAGTCTAATTTTTCACTTTCTACAAAGGCATGTCCTCAGTAAAAACAGGCCAGCATTTTATAAGCTTGACTACCATTCCAGATGTCTAAGGTGCAGAAAAACATGTATGAACATGACCTTATCCAGTTTTCTTCCATATTCAGAATCAACAGAATAATAAATATCAGGGATAGGCAAAAGTATCAGGGGAAAGCCTTGGCCTCTACATCCAGCCTATTGGACCACCATAGCAACTGGTTGGCCATTGTGTGAAACAAGATGTTGGACCAGTTGAACTATTGATTTGATCCAGCAGAGCTCTTCATGTGTATGCATTCCACAGGATTACAACCATAGCACACAAGACTGGAATCTGGTGATATCTGTAGAATTAAAACTCCTGAGAAGTTAGCTTTCATGTATTAAAACATTATTCAAATTTCTAATGTGGTGAACAGAGGCTTCAAAGACTGTGAGTCATGTGTAATGAACTTTCAGACATATGGAGAAGACTAGACGGGCATACTGACTAAAGCTGTTTATATTGACTTTGGGCATAATTTCTACACACTGATAAATTCTGGTTTTCTTGGCACAGAATTTTGATTATTTTAAAACCACATTTTGTACATAGTTCTATTCATACTCTGCTCTACAGTACTTTTCTGATATCCCCCTTGTGCCCCAAATATGCCCACATTTCACTTCTTCATTGGACATGAGACACAACCTCTACATGGGCCTGCCCTTGTCCCTGATCCAAAGACTACAGCTGGTATAAAATGCGGTTTCTTGGGTCCTCACAGGAACACCATGGAGGGCCCACATTCAGCCGGTGCTGAGGCAGCGCCATTGGCTACCTCTTGCTGTCCGGATCTGGTTCAAAGTTTTGGTTCTAACCTTTAGGGCCCTTTGCGGTCTGGAACCCACATGCCTGAGGGACCGCCTATCACCATATGCCCCCCCCCCGCAGAATCTTATGCTCTGCAGGTGATAATTTACTGGTTGTTTCTGGCCCCAAGGAAGTGTGTCTGACCTTGACCTGGTGGGACGAGCTCCCAGGTGAGCTGCAAGGCCTGCGGGAACTTCTGGCATTTTGGTGGGCCTGCAAAATGGAGCTCTTCCACCAGGTCTATGGTTGAGGCCAGGGCTACAAAGAAGATCGAGCCCCCCCCCCCCCCCGGTCAACCAGCAATCAGTCTGAGATCTTGATCCCTCTTTCCATCCCTCCAGAGACAGAGGCTGGGTGGGGGGGGGGAGTTTTATAGAGTTACTATCACCATGTTGCTTGATCTTTTTAGTGGGATTGTTGTCCGTTTTTAATGAGATTTTACTGAGGTTTTCTCGGATGTTGTAACCCACCACGAGCCATCCTGTATGAGCCCACTGTATTGTGATCAGAGGGAAAATAGCTGCTACATTGCTCTGACAATACTTTCACAAGAACTTGGACAAATGCTTGTGTAACATGAACTTTGGGTTCACTTTTCTTATGCAATGATCTAGTACAAGTCTGGTGTAAAGCCATGAGCAGAAAGTATCTTTTAGGGGCTGGTGGTTTTTGAAGACAACCTGTGAAAAGCATCCAGCCATGAAAAATATATCTGTGTGAAAAGGGCTTGCATTTGCAAATTGATACAATTGCTGAGACGCTCTTCAAGCAAATTAAATCACATGGAAATTCTCTTGCAAGTTAGGCCACTGATGCTTGATCATCAGCAGATGACAAAAGGGTTAACAATTAGCCCATGTAAGTTGCGTGCTGGAGTTCAGCGTTACTGAATAGATTTATCAATAGAGTTAGCCCTTTAAATTATATACCGTGTTTTGCGTAATAAGGTTACTCTTGCTGTAATTGCTGTTCTAGGATGAAGTGGTTAATCTTTTAAGTGAAGGCACTGAACTCACCTTCTGAGAGATGATCTAGAGCACTCCAATAAATCATTCATGGTTTCATGCCTCCTATCTTGTACTTTAATCTATGTCAACTGTTTCCAGAAGCAAAGGATTCAGCCCCATGTTCCGCTGTGATCAATTAGACCTCCTAGTTAGAGATCAGAGACTTTAACTCAGTAGGAGAAATGTATTGTGTCTTTGAGATGTAGTGGGAGGTAAAATGGCAGATGGAATCTACCCTGCTGAATAAAAGACATTGTTTTCAAGGCTTAAGGGTCCTTTCCCTGGGAATTACTTTTTCTACAAGGGAGGCACCACAATTGCAGTGCTTTTCATTAGCCAATGCTGTGTGATTCTTTAATGTTTTTGTCCTTAAAAATTCACCACAGAGTAGTTTTTGTTATATTCTAAAAAGAATAAAGAGGCTGGTAGTAGTAATGCAATCCTGACCTGGATAGCTCTGACTAGCTTGCCCTCATCAGATCTCAGAAACCAAACCAGGTATTTGGATAGAAGACCTCCAAGGAATGCCAGGGTTGTGACACAGAAGCAGGCAATCAACATCTGAAAATCTCATGCCTTGAAAACCCTACAACACCAGTATAGTAACCAAAAGTGGTAGACAAGACTCCAACACCTTACTAGTATACTACCAGTTCTGGCAATATTTTTTTCCCTCACAGAGCAACGGTCAAGAAGGAATACTGATGAAGGATGTTAACATGGAAATCCCACCAAACAACATGAGTTGGTTAGATGTAATCATGTGGTATGACTGGGAGAGAAGCTCCACATTGAAGACAGATATTCATCTCAGTGATGGGAATTTTCTGTTTTTGAAATTAGTTTGTGCATTTTCTCCTCTGATGAAATCTCTTAAAAATAATTATAATTTCTATTAAAACAACACTTGATGGTTGTGAATCCATCAACAGAACACTGACAGGAGAATTTCACAGGAAAAAATATTAATTGATTGGTGTAGTGCAAGCTTTCTCAGCTAGGGTTTCTTGACAGCCCTGGAAGGGTTTCCCAAATGGGTGGGAGTTAACTTATTTTAAATTTTTTTATAATTTGTTAAATATTTATTAGGGGATATGACCATATATGATGTCAACCCCCGCAATGGCCAATGATGGAGGGGATGGGAAGGGGAGTGGGTTTGGGTTGGCATATATACAACTATGCATCTCAAACAAATGTTGCTTGGACATGCCACTTCTGGGGTTTCTCGAAGCGTGAAGAACGATTCAGGGGTTTCTCCATGCTAAAAAGGTTGAGAAAGGCTGGTATAGCAGTTAAGAGCCAGCTTGGTGTAATGGTTAAAAGCGGTGACTTCTAATCTGGCGAGCCAGGTTTGATTTCCCGCTCCTCCACATGCAGCCAGCTGGGTTACTTTGGGCTTCTCACAGCCTGATAGAGCTGTTCTGACCGAGCAGTAATACCAGGGTTCTATCAGCCTAAGCTGCCTCACAGGATGTCTGTTGTGGAGAGAGGAAGGGAAGGCAACTGTAAGCCACTTTGAGACTCCTTCTGGTAGAGAAAGGTGACATATAAGAACCAACACTTCTTCTTTAAAAAAGAACCCATCCAAATCACACTAAACCCTGAATGATAAGGAACACCTGCTGCCCAATCTCTCATGCACTCACAGACGCACAACGGACCTGATAAACTCTAAGCAGTATCTTTTTCTTCAAGGAAATGTGAATAGTTGAGGGCTGTACTTCTAGTTAAAGGGGAAAAAACATAAGGCAAGAAACTTGTTCTGTTCAGCCCCTTACAGCTTAGAGTACTTTGGAAAGAGAAAATTGGATGACAGGAGAGGGGGGATACCTGCTCTTTATTTATGCATTATTCTCCTGAGAGCCCTAGCTTTAACATCAAGGAACATGGTCAGGAGCCTACTAGAGGGGGCAGTGAAACAGGCCACCTACAAGCAACACAGCAGTTTCTGTATAGAGGAATTCCTTCAGTAGTAGGCAGGAAAAAAATAAAATTCCAAGAATCAGATTGACACAGATTATGTGGAAACACATAATCTACAACAAGCTGATTCTGGAAGAGTCTGGGGCCGGGTACAAAAGACAGGCAGTGGAGGCACAGCCATTTCTCATGTCTGCTGCTCTCTTCCTTGCAGCTCCCCAAGGTGGCTTTGGGCTTGCCCGGCTTCCTCCTGCCTTAGCTGCTGGATAGCTTTGCGGAGGGAGGAAAGGCGGCACAGGGAGTGGAGCAGCTGCTTTCCTGTCCCCGAGGAGGGCTTTCTTGGCAAGAACATCTTGCCTTTTGCCCAGGTGGCAGCTGTTGGAGATGAGGCAGGTACTGGGAAAGGAGACTGGGGCTGGCAGAGGCAGGACTGATGTTAGGAGGCTGGCAAACATGAGAAGGTGGTTACATCTTCACCAGTCTGTGAAGTAATGACAGACACGAGGCTTGCTTCTCTATGTGTTTGGTCACTCTGGAGCTTGATCTTTCTCCTGAGCAGGCTAGCCTTTTATTCAGTTTATTCAGAAAAAAATTCACAAAACACATCAACGGATATAAAAGTTAGCAGAACGTTATAGCTATGTAAACATTCCATTGTTATCAGAGTGCAAGACTTAATCTTCACACAGGAAGTTTCCTTGAGGTCAGCTAATTACAGAAAACCTGTCTTTCTGATGATTACATAGAGACCAGAGACTGACCAGCAAAGAGCAGAGACCTAATTTGGCAAATCTCCACAGGTCTGGGACAGGAACAGGCTAGATAACCAGGGCACCTGCAAGCACAGTGTGATTTTCTACCATTCTCTCCCCCACTCCCCAACATGGAACAGTTCTTTTTCAAAATTGCCATGGGTTTAGGAAGAAGAACCCACCTGTACTGTAAAGTGCAGGTGCAAAAGTAAATGCAAGGACCCCACTCCATTGCTGAGTTCCCAGAACTCAGCAATGGAGTGGGGTCCTTGCATTTACTTTTGCACCTGCACTTTTCACAGCTCTCTGGGCAGGACTAGCACTGAGCCCCACTTGCTGCTCCACAGTCGCCTCCACTGCCCATTTACTGGCCCGCTCCCTGGGGCAGGACTAACAGATGTCACGTCCATAGTAATTTCCATTTCAGGGAGCACACCAGGTGATGTGTTTCCACATCAGTAAGCAGGAAATGGTTGTCTGCAATGGTCCTTCAACCATCAGCATCTGCTTTTCAAGCTTTCCAGGAAACTGTTGGAGGAAGGGAAGGTTTATCAATATCTCGGGCTTGAGTGTCATATAAACTAGTTGATTCAAAGGGAAGGAAGAATAATGCTGGATCCAACTACCCTTTTCACTAAGTGTAATCTCTCTCTTTACTAAAGCCACATGGCTTTTTTCATGCAGAAAACTGTTTAGTAATCAAAGGGGACCCCCCTCCACATTTTCTTCATTAGCAGAAAAGTTGGTTGGATCCAGGCCATAGTCAACACCCAAAAACCCACCTAAAAGGCATATGCCAAAGCCTAAGCTTCATAATATTATTTACATGTATGCAAATAAATCTCTAGTGTAGTCCAGGTGCACAAGTAGATGCAGATCTGTCACAACTGACATGAGAGAAAGACAAAACGAAGAGTAACAGCAAAAACTGACTTTACAATGCTTTTTAGCTTGCTGGTTGTCATCAAATGAAAACATAATTATGCTTTTTGCAAGTAAGACCTCATGAAAGTCTACGGTGTCAGTAATTTTCTATTCAAGGTCTGACATATCACATCAAATTCCTCCCTTTGCAGTGATAAAAAAATAAATAAATCTTGCGTTAAATTGTTAAAGACCACTTGGCTCTTATTACAATGACTCAGTCTGTAGCAATGTCAATGTAATAGCCTGCCTATGTAAATTTCTGCTTTATAGCGAACAGAGAAATGTCCAATTCCCACCCCATTTGCATGACCAAAGGATTCCATTTAGGGCTACAGTGTCTTCAGGTTTTATTCATACTTTTATTAAAATGTGATCATTTATTTCAAGTGTTGCCTGATTAGTTTGTACCTTGTCAATCAATGAATCAGACCAGTTGATCAGATTGGAAAGGTGGCCCTGGGGTTTTCAAGTCAGTTGCAAGTTGGTTGCATATGTGTCTGAGGTAGTACGTGTATTTTCCAGAGTCCAGGTTCATGTGTCCCAAAGCTATAAGCACGTACAAAATACATGTCAAGTTCAAACAACATGGCAACTGTGTATATCAGTATATTCATATTACATGCAGTTGTTGGCCTCCCAGTAAGAATGGATGTGACACCTGAAAAAGACATTTGTTGTGCATCCTTGATTGTATTTCTTGTTAGTATGCTGACCTGAACTATTTGGTCATGTAGGAGACAGAGCACTGTGACTTCAGCAGATCAGTTGTACCTCTTCTTTCTGTTTTTTGTCCTGCCCTCAACATACCATGCTTCTTCTGCCTTTGTCAGCCAGGGAAGGGATATTCTTCTTTTTTAAGATGACAAAGTAATATTTGTCTGCTTACCTGGGAGATTACCAATTTTAAAAACTACATTGTCTTACAGATGCCATTTCACTGTCTTACTGATAAGTACCTGACTATTAGGCAGAACAAGCTAGCAGCCCACAAGTAACTGTGGGAGAGAAAGGAACCATCTGGATATCCAGTCCCAACCTCCAAAATCTCTTCTGCCAGAATTTTCAAGGATCACAGAGACCTGAAAAGGCTTCCTTCTCACACTTCATCTTAGCCAAAAGGCTGAGAAGGCTGCCTTCACCACCACCCTTATAAGTGTTCTCAAGATTGCATCCTTCTGGAGCTTATTTAGTGCACTTTCTTAAGCACTTGTTAGGTTGTAATCTTAAGGTTTTTGGATAGTTTCTATAAAGGAGCAATGTATTGTGTACTGTTTACTGTTTTGCATATATAATGTCACTTCTGGTAAGGACAGGATGTGGGTGGGGGGAGGAGCGAGGGAGGGAGCAGGGAACAAGGATTCTCAGCCCTTATGTGGGGTGAGAATCCTTGTTGGTTGATTTTATTTTTTACTGACATTGTTTGCATTGCTTTAAACCAGGTAGAATCCAAGTTCTCTATATCTTTATTGTTTTGATAAACAGTTAATTTAAACATTTCCCACATGTTAGATAGCCAAACTTGGATCTTTGGTGTGATATTTTTCTTCCACTGTCTAACATACACTAGTCTGGAAGCTGTAATCATACGCAAAACAATAATCCTATATTCATCAGAAATTGCCCATCAGGCTGGTTTTTGAGGGTCTTTCCGAAAGTTATGCATTTTTGCATACCTAGAGAATCTTCTGAGCAGTTAGAGACCTCTACTTAGTGGGTGGCCTGTTATTCCTGTTTTCATTACCCACATGGAGGCCTGTCAGTTTACCACTAGATGAAGTAGTAGTGGTGGTGGTGGTGGTGGCGGTGGTGGCAGTGGAGATGGGGATAATATGAAACCTGGATCTATCCAATAAAGTTTTTGAAAATTTTCTTAGAACAGCAGTTCCTGTGTGCTATATCACAAACAACTTTGGGAAGTAGTATTCCAGGGGCATGAAGAGCTCCTGTAACTCTTCCTGCCATACATAAAACCAGTGTTGAAAATATCCTTATAAAGGTCCATCTGTGAAGAACTTGAAGGGGGGACAAATTGAAAGTATCACACAACCACCTAAAAATTCTCCCTTTGGGATCTGTTATGATTCCATGGCTTAAACATGCTAATTTATCTTCTGCCACTTTCCCCCCTTTAGCCAACTCTCATCTTTACTCAACATTCTGTCCCTTCTGGAGCAATTTTTAATCTTCACCAGCCTGCTTTTTGAGATTCCCCATCCTTTTCTCTTTGTTATAGAGCCATGCTTTTGCACACCATGGAATTTCCCCAAGCTCATAGAAACCTTCCCTTTCTCTGGGGGAGGGCTTTCATTGGGCACACTGGGTGTGTGAAAGTTTATTATTAGACATAGTGATATACATACTGAAAGCCATAAGTGAAGCTATGAATAAAGGAAGCTTCATATTCTGCACATATATTTATTTTTTCATGCAAGAAAAATCAAGGCAAATGTTTTTAAATATTTACTGATCGCCCACTAGCATATTAAAATTCTTGTCACCCAATATACAGGTCATAATATAGAGTGTAGGAAGGGATTATTTGGGCCGTATTTTACTAGCAACATTCCATGAGTAAAGCTCATGTGTGAACAAAAATGTTGTTACTCATCTTTATTATGAGCAGCTGAATATCTTCAAATCAGCAGGCTTCCTGTAAGTACGAATATTCTGTTGCCTTTTTTATAGTCATCTAATCAAAACTGCAATGCAGTAGGTCTGAGAAGTTCTTGGATTAATTTTTTATAACATCATTTATAACATGATCTGATGCAGTAACAGTTGTGAATCAGAATCAGGACACAGCCATCTACTAATGATCTGTGAGGATGAATGTGGATTTCCTAAGACATAGGCTACCATTTGCAGAACTTGTCCTCTGTGCAATTCCAGTTGTTTTATTTACAACTAATCATGATGGCTAAATTTTTGTTTGAAGAAGAGTTGTTTTTATACCCCACTTTTCACTACCCAAAGGAGTCTCAAAGAAATTTACAATTGCCTTCCCTGCCTCTCCCCACAACCAATACCTTGTGAGGTACGTGAGCTGAGAGAGCTCTGAGAGAAACTGCTCTGTGAGAACAGATTCTTACAGGACTGATCCAAGATCACCCAGCTCACCAGATTACAGCCCGCCACTCTTTAACCACTACACCAAGATGGACTATAGGATGCACAGAATGAAAACATTGTTTTATATCACAATGCTTTCCCTCAGGAACTCTTTGCACATTAAGGAGTATGAGGGTTGATCCTGGGCCACCCACCCTGCATCCTGTGTAATAGTCAGATATGAGTTTTGGGGTCCTTCTCAAAACCCACACTCGTGGTGCATGATTCAGAGCCCAACGGTAGTACACATGAAGAGAGGGCTCCCACTCTTCCCCCTCACACACATAATTTCCCTAAACTTAAATGGTACAGGAGATGTTATTTGGTCCATTGGGGAAACCCAATCTGGTGCAGCTGGCTTTCCTTCATGGACCCAGTAGTGACCCCTTCTCTGATCATTTCAGGTTGTGATGAGAATAGGGCACTATGTACATTGGAACTGAAGAAACCCTGCTGCTCATGCCTGATTATTGAACCTCCAGGCACACCCTGGGTACCCTCTAATGTGTAAAGAATCCCCTGCAAGTCCTCTGGAGGCTGCTCCGCAAGATAAGCACATGGATGTTCTGAGCATCAAGCAGATTTCGCAATGCCACTACAAGGCACAAACAGGTTATGTGATCAGATTCAGGGATCCACATCATAAGAATGAACAAGAACACCTCAGGCCTCCGTATGAGAGGTTTCCTTGAGGTTTAACTTTCAAGAAACTCTTTGTTCCTGAAAACTGGGCCCAACAGTGGCTTTATCCAAATTCCAAGGAACTTTAACAACACAGGCACCCCAGCTTAATTCATTTCAGATTTAAGGGCTGCTATCCAAAGAACGCCCTACATGATCACTGCTGATGGGTCTAACCTCTATGAATTTTTAAATGGGCTTATGCTGTTGCTTAAGTTTTCAAAAACTGGGCCAGTATTTTGTTATCAGATAGACCATTTATGCACTGGAGGTTTCATGCCGGGCTGCAGGCTGCAGTTTTAGTTGTGGCAGGTTGCCCAACCTCTTCCTGCACCCACAAGGGGGAGCATTTGGCCCAGTGCAACTCATCCACCCCCGATTTGTGCTCCTGCACGGGAGCTGGGGCAATAAAGTTCCAGTGCGTAAACGGTCATATAGACACAATTAGCCATGTTGCCTAAGAACAGCAGCAGCCTGAATTGAAATGTATAAGGCCACACAAAATCTGGCAATCAGATCAAAGAGTACCTGACAAGGAAACTGGTTATTTGATCCTCAGGATTTTATGTAACATTGCTACCCCAGGGATAATTTCTATGTAGAAAACATCCAGGCAACATACTGTGTTACAAACACACATGGGCTTGAATTCATACAGCTTTTCTGTTGGTGATGAGGAACATAATTCAAAGTCCAGAACGAACTATGTCATGTGGAACCCACATGAACATAAAGCTAAATGAGATGGGGGGCTATAGTGAAGAGCTGGGGGATCCCGGTCATTGCTCTTGTCCACCAGGAAAGCAGGCAGGATTAAACCCATGGTGTACCATTTGATTCCAACAAATGCCCACCCAACTTCCTTGTCACAAAAGTATGAAGTACATAGTACATGGAAGGAAAACCGCAGTGTGCAATAGTATAGTAGGTTAGATAGCAAACACGAGAATGAATATTTAACTGTCAGTACAGAAAACCCTTTTTCCTATTCCTGGAAATGGCTGTAACTCAATCTAGCCAAGGAGAGCAAATCTGCTAGTGAGTTATGTCTGCTCATCCCAAAGGAATGAAAATAAGTATATTACATTGCCTACTATTACACATTATATTTAATGATACCATGGTCCAAGGGGGAATTTCTATATTATGTAGACCTAATATTTTTACTGATTCTGATGAAGAAACAATATAATGTATCTTTTAAAAAAAACCCTGCTCATTGGCAAATTATGTATATAAGCAAAGAATTTAATGTATATGCCTCTGGAAAACAGACACAGCAAAAAAAGGTGTAGAAGTAATTTCAAATGGAGCTGCTACCAGTTTATTTTGTATCTAAGGCATCTTCCTAGTCAATGAACCTCTGTGAAAGATTAATGTAGTTTGAACTTTTATTGAGGAATATCATTTGTGCACTGTCACATTTAGCACAAATGGTGCTTCAGTCACAGTTCAGTAATATTCCAGCATATTATTTCCAAGGCATTTGAGAGTTTAGAGAATTATTGAAGGGCATGCTGTACTCATTTGGTAATAAGGCAGAGTGCGGTTGCCGGTCTCCATATGATTTCCTCAAATGGAATCTCTCTTAATTCCGTTGCACATAGAGAATAGTTCCAATAATCACCCAGGTGAAATAAGCCCTACTGAGGAATACAGATGGACTATCACATTCTACAAGGACTTTGCAAAGGCTTTTTAAAAGGAAAAAAAGCAGAAGTAGCAGTAGAAACTAAGCCTATCGTAAACAGGCTAGGAAGCATGTCGGCTTCCTCCCTATGCAGGGGAAGAGGGTGAATAAAACCCTGGATAATAGCAACAACATTTCTGTTTTCTCCCGAAGAAACAAACCGTGGGGTAAAGATATTCCAGCATTATTTGTAAGGAGAGTCGTAGGCTTATCTTTTGCAATCTAGAAACACTCTGACCATGTTTCATTTCGGCAGGTGTGATATGACTTTAATTTTCTTTCTGTGCAAGAAAGTAGTGCAGGGAATCTGACCCATCACCCACCAGGGTACATGAGGAAAACAGAGTTCATTGCTTATGCTCCTCTTTTGCCTATCAGGCAACTGATACCAAATGACTTTGTTGCCCACATACATTTCAGCACGTTCTAATGCTGCCCCCTGAGGGTTCAAGAAGTGCCACATGTCTGGAAAGGTAGAAGACCAACGCCATACGCAGCAATGAAAGTACAGGGTACTCGCACAGCAATGTATGGGGTTCACTAAAGGGCACATCAAAGCCCCACCCTCTGCAACTGAGCTACTGGCTCAGAGCCGGTTTACAGAAATCTGTTCCATTAAATAAATGTGCTGAGGGTCAGAGTGCAAACGCATGCACTTGGATACATGTAATGATGATCAACTATACCACTATTTACCTTGCAAGATCTGAACAAATCACCTTTTGGGGCATATGGCATACTGGTACCATTTTTCAGGCTCACAGGGGAGAAAGTAATTGAAAGAAAGTCACCTTAGGCACAGTCTGCAGAGCAGGGCTTCAGGAAATCATCATAAATTGGCAAAATGACCAAGAGAGAGTAAACAATTAAAAATAAGAGAGGTGGTTGCTTTGCCTGACAAAGACGCAACAGGAAGTTGGCAGCGCTGTCAAAAGGCTGATGGTTGATCTAGCTCTAACACAGGGCACACTCTTCACTGAACTTGCCTTTTGGAATGAGCTGACACTATTATTTCACTGCTGCTTTGTTTGAGTAACCCAAGGTCACTATACCATTATTTGAGCAGAAGAGAACTGCTAAGATTCCAAGCTGAACGATCCGTTGGTGATACTGCCAACTCTTGAAATGATGCAGTTCAGTTCAAAAGTCAAGCATCACAGGAGAAGGCAGGCAGGCAGGCAGGAAGTTTCTTCCTCCTGCTCCATGCTTTCCTCCATCATGTTGTCTACAGAAAACCTAGCCTTGTTTGTTTCTTCTACTCTATATGTCTTGCCTTTCCAGGTCTTTTACCAGATGAGAGGGGTAAAAGTAGAAAGGGAAGCTATTCTTCAGGACATGAGGGGAGTAAGGATGGGGAGGGGAACCTCTGCCCTTGACTCATTTAAAGGTGCTTCTTCTGAACTCAGTAGAAAAGCATAGCAAATGGCATTCTTACCATGATGCCAACCCTCCACTTTCCAAATGAGTGAATGGATTGTTTTGACCAGAGGCAATATATATAGCAAGGGCTTCTGCCCTATGAGAACTGCACAGCTCCCCCTTCGCCCAAGCAAGCACCAATAACTCAGGGCAATATGTACCTGTGGGTATGAAATCACAATCATGCAACAATGAACATTGCAAAGCCTTCTTCAATTGGTATCCTGTACATAACCCCTATAAGTTTTCCACATTTAATGACATGATTTATGTTTTTAGTTGTAAACCTTTATCACTGATTAGACATTTGCTTAAAAAAAAAACCCCACAGACTCCGCCCACTATCACCCCACCCCAAAAATCACTTGTCAATAGTACATCAGATTTTCCCAGACTATTGTGCACTTTCTTAATGCTACCAATTTTGACAAGGGTATGGAAACGTGAGGTCATGGTTTCCTCCTTACCATTCACAGAGAAGCAACATTCTGCAAAAAACAGTTCTCTTCCACCGATCCAGTCCAATCTTGACCCCATTTTTCCCCTTTTAAAAAAATATTTATTTATTTATTTTAGGCCGCCACTCAGCCCAGCCAAGTTGTGGTGGTTTACAGTAAGTATAAAATATATATGCACAAACCTCCAACACAATTGATGGTGGCAGAATCAGCATTCTAGATTCCCCTGCAGACCCTCAGCTCAACTGTTCACAGCCATTATTACTCCAGCAGATGACCCTGGGGGGGTGGAGATTAAAAGAAAGGAGGTGGAGATTAAAAGGGGTGGAGATTAAAAGAAAGGAGAGAGGGGCCCAAGATCTTATAACCCTGGTCTCAAACTCAGCCTCACCCAAACACCTGGCGGAAGAGCTCCATATTTCTATACAGCCCTCCCTTGAGGCTCAGTGTGGCTTGCATAAAATGTAGAGATAATACAGCACAGTTCATAACAACTGCAACCATAACAGTTGGATTCATAACTGAAGACAATAAATATTATAACATTTCACATGGCAACAATAACTTTCTAACTATTATGCCATAGGAGGTCAGGATTGAGTTCAGATTGTGGGGAAGTCTGTCTGGGGTCCAGCAGATGCCATTGAGTTGATCAGCCTCAACCTGGCGAAAAAACTCCCTTTAGCAAGCCTTGCTGAATTGTGGGAGTTCAGGCAGGGCCCTGATCTCTTCAGGGAGCTCATTCCACCAGGACTGAGAAAGCTCTGGCCCTAGTTGATGCCCAACATTCTTTTTGGGGGCCATGGATCACCAGCCAGTTGGAAATGGTGGAGCGTAGAGCTCTTTGGGAGTATAAACAGAGAGGCAGTCTCTCAGATACTCTGGGCTCAGACTCTATATGGACTTCAAGGTGTTTACCAAGATGTTAAGTCTGATCCGGAATTCAACTGGGAGCCTATGCAGTTGTTGGAGAGCAGACCAGGTGTGGGACCTCCACAGTGTACCTGTGAGCATCCTGGCTGCAGCATTCTGGACCAGTTACAGTTTCTGGATCAAGGTTAAGGGTAGGCCTGCGTAGAGCAAGTTGTAGAAGTCTAAGAGGTTACCATTGCATGAATCACTGTGTCTAGGTATTCCAGAGCCAAGTAGGGTACTAATAGTTTGGCTTGGTGTAGATTGTAAAAAGCCTGCCACCCTGGTCTTGTGACCTGTGGCTCTATAGAGAGGGAGGCATCAAAGATCATGCCCAGGTTTCTGGCAGAGTGAGCCACTGATAGCTGCACTGTGTCCAGGTTGGGTAGACATGCTTCCTCCCTTGGACCCTTCCTGCCCAGCCACAGAACCTCCGTCTTTGAAGGGTTGAGCTTCAGACTATTGCCTGTTAAGTGGTCTGATATCAGAAACAGGACAGGGAGCCCATATATCTGTATATGTAAGGCTTGGATCAAGACAGCTGCGGGCATGGGATTGAGGTGCTATCAGATCTTGATTCAGGCTCAAGAAAAACCCAATTCAAACCTCATATGAAGCAAGAAAGCAACAAGAACCAGTGAATGTCATACAGTAAAAAGATTCCAGTTAAATCTATTGCTCAAAGAGTCACCAATGCTCAAATTTTTTGAAAAGGTGCCAGCAGAAGTTTATTCACAGCAGTAAAGGAAGGCTGCGTGAAACAGAAAGATGTACGTTTTTGCGTGAAGATTTGCATGGTTTTGTTTAGGCAGTGCTAGTTGACAGTATCAGGGAAGGACCTCAGTTTTGGTTCCTAAAGAACCATGGCCAGTGGACAAGGCTATGAGAGACAGCCCAGCAATCTGAAGGCTCAGGGGTGGCCAAACTGTGGGTCTCCAGATGTCCATGGACTACAAATCCCATGAGCCCCTACCAGCTGCTGGCAGGGGTTCATGGGAATTGGAATCCATGGACATCTGGAGACCCACAGTCTGGCCACAGGCAAACTGTCAAAGGAAACAGGAGCTCTTCAGACGATAGTTGCTTTTGAATCGCTCCCTGCCATCCTTACACCTCCAAATGCCAGACATGAGCCATCGCCATCTGCATAGAATGCAATGTTGTGCCTGGCCTTCCTGATTCATCCAGTGCTATATGTGAACCTCTTCGGCGATGCATCTGTTATAGTACAAGAGCTTTTCCGCGCTTCTTTGATCTGACTCAGTATTTGTACTTCTGTCTCAGAACTGTGCTGAAAACATCCCTAGCTGTTCCACTCTGTAATTGTTATCAAAATATTTGTTAGCACAGTCGGCAACACCCACAATTTTTGCTCGGTGCCTTCTGCCAGTATAGAACGCATCAGTGTCTTCCTGCACCTTTCGTATCATTGAATTTCTTTACATTGCAGAGCTTGTCTGCATTTTATGGCCACAGTGCCATTCAGTGAAGTTGGCGCATGATTGCTGCTTTCCCCAAAGATCAGGGGTCAGCGATGGCAACAAGGGGCATGGATCCCAGTCAAAAGGATAGCGTTAAGGACCTGTCCAGAAGTCCAACATGAAAGACATCAGATTTAAACAGAAAAATCAAGAGAACACAGAACACTGGGATGGGTGGGTATTTGATGCATTTGATGAAATAAATGGTTATTATTATTATTTTTATTATTATTTGGATTTATATCCCGCCACTCCCCGTAGGCTCGTGGCGGGTCACAGCAGTCCTATCCCCATTAAAATACCCATTAAAAGACTTTAAAACAATCCCAACATGGCGGAACTTATTATTCCCACCCCTGCTATCAGAGCGGCAGGGAGGGTGGGGAGGAGATGCTAAGTCTGGGGGGGGGGGGGAATGAAGTAATTTGGTGCTGGGTGGCATGATGAGCTAACATAGCTGGAAAGCCCATCAGTCCCTAGTCTAGCTCCACACCACAGGAAGGACACAACATCAGGACCGAAGCTGATGCCTTTTACTTCTGTCCACATCTATGAATCTCTTTTCTTTATATTGAATTTTTTTACACACGGCTTCCTTAGTTGGAAGCAGCTTCCACAAAAGAAAAATCCATGCACTATTCAAAGATCAACAGGCTGTAATCCAGAGATCAGAAAGCAGCCAGACAATTTAAATTCAATGCGGTTTGACCAGTCATGAAACCCAGGAGCTTTAAGCAAGGACCAAACTTTAGAAAAAGCCTGCCTTGTATTTATTTTTCTATTTTATTATTTTATTTTTTCAATTTATAGACCACCGCTCTCCAAAAAGGTGAAAGGTATTTAGTGAAAGGTTAGCAAGGAGACTGCCCTTTGGACCTCTTTCAAAAGGTTAGTCCCACAGTGGAAGGTCCATCGCAGGAGAATGCTCAAAATGTAGCCACGGAGGACCAAAGTAACAAGTGATAACATTTATTTATTGTATGGCATGTGCATCGTAGCCAGGAGATCCGAGGACTGTCTGGCAGTCAGGCAAGGGATTATTATTATTATTATTATTATTATTATTATTATTATTATTATTTATAGCCCACCCCTAAGGCTTGTGGCAGCATATAAGCATATAACCCCCCCCCGGATAAAAACCCCTAATACATAAAAACCATGCTAATACATAATACATCTTGACAACTGCTTTGTTCTCCTCATACTTTGTCTGCAGTTTAGCAGCTCCTCAGCTACTCACATGAAGGGCAGAAGCATTCACTAATGAAGGTAAAAATCTTATCTTAACATCCATAAAATTATCTTATTTAATTCTGAGACTCTGATACCACCCATTTTCTTCTAAAAGCCCAGGAAGCCACTCCCCCCTACCTAAATTTATCTTTATGGTTATCTGTCAAGTGGGTTAAAGGGGTAAAAGATAGCAATCTAACAAGCTTCTGAGCATCACTGAGAATTCTGCAGTCCTACATTCAAAGCCCATGCACTCTAGAGGGCAATCAGCATGCTCAGCCTTCCTCAGGCCATCTTGGAGAAGGCTCTTGCATACCTGGGGAAATCAGCCATCCCAAACCACTTGTAGTCACCTCTTGCCTGGAACACCCATTGGATGGAGTTGCCATGAGTCAGTTGTGACTTGACAGCACTTTGTTCTGTTTCTTGAAGAAAGCTCCCACTGCCTTACTGGTAGGCACTCAGCCATGAGCTTCAGTATCAGCGGGAATGATAATAATCATTCAGAAGTTGTGCTTCCAGAACACACTGCCGTCTTATTATTCAATAATGTATTAAGGACATTATGGGGGTTTTATTGTGTTTTATTATGCAAACAACTGTGAGCCCAATTGGGAACGGCGATATATAAATTCAATAAATAAATAGACACTCTGCCTGCCCCCTTTAACAAAAGAGGGGGGGGGGAGTTGTGCTTTAGGTCTTCATTCATCATACAGACGTTCAATTTGTTGGAAACAATAACTCTCTGTACAGAACCAACAAGTAAAGCAGTAAAATAAGAGTTTATCTATTGCAATCTGAACCTGGAAAGGGACTATTAGTTTTTTCCTCCCTTAAAGGGTATCCCCACACACACACATGTTCTCACAGATATCCTGACATGTAGGCTCAATTAGAAGAAGCCATCAGACCATCCAGTGACTTTCTCAGCTCAACAAATACTTGGACAATGCTTTTCACTACTGTATATGGACAGCTGAATTTGCCTTATACCCCCATCAGCCTATAGCTTCCTTCATATCTGGGGTGACTAGCAAGAGCTCTTCAGGTCTCAAGTTCAATTACCTATCCATTACACCACAGGGGCTATTTAATGTTTCATGCATTCAGTGCAGCAGGATAACCCAATGGCCAAATCTCAGCTCACAAACCCTCCCCTGAGCCATTTGTGCCAGGGCTTTTCCTGTGGCTGGACTCAGTTAATGAGTCACACTGGAGCAAAGGGCTAAAGACTTAGCCTTCTCCCACTTGCATTCACTCAAATGGAAATAGACACAGGAAAGGATCCCAGAAGATGCTGCTCTTCCCAACTTACATTTGTTAGCCACGTAATCTCACTTTCATGAGTGGCACTTTTTAAGACCTTTAATTCTGGGCATAAGTTTCAGGCATCTTCCCTGAATCCATCTTCTTCATAATGGAATTAAGCAGAACAGCAGCACCTTTGTATATTCAAAATTCTGTTGACCAGCTGCCCAAGTCAATTGGCTAGACAAATATCTCATTTCATTCCAGAAGTAATTATTTTAACAACTGACTTTAAAGAAACAGGGTGGAAGGACTTCACTGACCTAACCATGATCAATATTCATGGCAACAATAACAATCAGTGGCAGTATATTTAAGCAAGCCTGATTCACCTCTTGGACCCATTATGCACGGGGGGAATAACGCACATTCGGGGTGGAATGGCGGCAACTAAAATCACCGATAATGCACGGTGCCGGCTACAACCAGCCACAGATCCGGTGCATGCCGCTGAAAAAGCCGTGTTAGCGAAACGTGGAAGAAAGCGCAGCTTCCGTGTGACCGGGGCGCAACCAGAAGCGGCGCCGGGATCGCCGCGTGCATAATCAGTTACTCTGGGTTTTGCTGCTGTCACCCCAGTCCCATGCATAAACTGTGTGTTTCGCGTCTTCCCCCTCCGCATTTTCCATGTGACCCGAAATCGCCATTTTGGCGGCCATGCATAATGGTCAAGTACTTAAACGACCACTGAAGAGCAAATTAGATTGAATGCCACAAAGAAACTTTTTAAAAGTGGCCTAGCTTCTGAAAGACTCATCTACTTTTTGCAAGATGTCAGGGTACACTAACATCAACAAAAGCTTGTTAGTGTTTCTACAATAATATTTCCATACTGCCATCTAGTGTAAAGTTGTTGGAATAGCAGGCATGTTTCAAGACTTATTTTCAAAGTATTAAAACCAAGAGTGTTGGCTTCTTTTAGAAATGCTTTACATGTTACCCAGCTTCTACTTGTACAAGCACTTCGGGGGGGAGGGAGTGCTTGTACAGGGCCTGCAAAACAGAGCTCTTCCACCAAGTCTATGGTTGAGGCCGGCACGACAAGGAAGATCTGTTTGGCCCCCCTTCCAGGATAGTTATGTGTGGGTTTCATCAGCCCCCCTCTTCCCACCTCCCTTTATGAGTTTTATATTGAGAGAAGGGATATGTTTGTACTGTTTTTCCACCATTTCTTCTTTTCTATATTGTGATTATTAGATTGTATGTTTTTATGTCTCGGGGTTTTAATGGGGTTTTATTGGAGGTTTTCTTTTACTTAGAATGATATAACTTGCCATGAGCCATTTCAGAGTGGTGGGTAATAAACTGAAATATAATAATAATAATAAATATTCTAAAACCCATGTTTAGATTATAAATCTAAATCCCAAAAGGCTTCACTACACAGTGGAAACACTCAGCTGAAGCATAAATCACACATTAAGATCAATACATTAAGATCAACTATGCTGAAATATAAGGATGCCAAGGAATTAAACATGCAAAGTAGCTTTTAGCAAAGATTCTGAAAAGTGCTGCATTGTCTGCACCAAGTATAAGTTTGCTACTATTTGGGGATGAATATCATTCAGCATATGGCTTATTGAGCTCACCTATGTGCCACCTTCACAAAGAATCAGTGCAATTCAGATTCAATAAGAGAAATGAAATGCACCTCAGGAATGCACCAAAGAGGCATTTCTGAATTACTGCATGACCACTAGAAACAGCAGGATGTGAGAGGAGAAGAGGCTGGAAAACACAGCATTCGATTCTCCCTGACAGAAATTGATAACTGGGGGATATGTTTCTTCAGCCCTGGACATTTGCACATAGCAAACTAGGTTGTGTGATGGACAACTCACATCTGAGTACAACTTACTGTGCACTCCTCTTGATAATGTCTAGACCTGTTAATGTACCCTAACAGCTCCCTTTTAAAAACGCTGTTGAGACCATGTCTATGGATTCAGTATGCCCATCCTGCTATTTCGAGTGACAAGTTTGTACGGACTTTTATTTGCCTTGTTTATACTCTGCCTTTCTCACTGAGGCACAAGGTGGATTAAGCAATGTAAATCAGTAGGATGAGGCATCTAATAAGCAATTTAATAGGACTATGTTATTGCAGAAAATTGAAATGGAGCTATCTGAACAAAGCCTCAGTGTTAAACCTAGCACTTTAAACAATGCAGAACACAGTATTATGTCAAAAGAAACACAGTGTATTTTCTTGAGTCAGCCTATGCTGTAGCCCTACGCCTTCTATAGAAATGATCTCCTAAATAATTCTGGTCTCCGTAGTTTGTGAAATGCCAAAAATGTGGGAGCTTTCCTGATCACAGTGAACATCATTCCAACACAAAAAGTTAGTAGCTCTGATGAATGCATCCCTGCAACAAAACAAAAGGCTACACGGGTTAGCTGAATGTGCACAAGCTCCAGAAGAAGGGCCTAAGTGGAGGTCAGGTTCAACATGGAAATGTGTTTTCATTGCTAGGGGGTTTCTGCTCCAATACATTCCATGAGATTATCGGTGGTCTCCTGCCAGAGAAAGGCTCTCTCAACCTTTTGGCCCCAGTCCCAGAAATTGGTATTCCATGACCACAGGCTTCCATTAGAATACAGCATGCATACACCTTATAGATTGGTCCAAGTCAGAGGAATGTATTATATTCTCCAGCTACATTGCTCTTGGCAGCCTAATTCCATAAGTCCATTTCATTGCTGTAATTGAGGTGCACAGATGTCAGGCTCCAAAACCTGTTACAGGAGTCAGTTGGGGGCCCAAAACCACGTCTCCCAAAGCATGCCATAATTAGGACCTATTTTCAAATTCATCTAGAGGCCTTACTGGCAGAGAATACAGACCTTAACCAGTAACTATAATCACTCTCCACGGAAGTGAGCAATATTAGGGTGGGATTATGAAGTCTCACACCAAGTGGTGCCCTGTAGGCAGTTGAGCTAAAAGGGGGACCTGATCCACTGATAGGGAGTTGTGGGTTATAATGGCTATATCACCATACAAACCTGTGAATTTTAACCACTTTCTTTGTTAGGAATTTTGATTAGATGCTGCTGTAAGATCACCAGCAGAGATTATAAGATTTAAAAACAGTCAGCAACGTTCTGTGGATGAAATCTGTGTGTTAGAAACAAGAATGCAAGAAGCAAATCCAAAGTGCATTCTTATGTCAGCAATGGCCTCAGAAACAAAGCAACTATTTAAGACAACAGCAGTATGCTACATAACGTTCGAGGAAACTTGAAGAATGATTTCCCAGTGACATTTCCCTCACCTTTGATTCACACTACCAAGTTGGTTTCTCTGACAGCAATAAAACTACTCCGGAGTTAAAACAAGCACTGAACATACAATGCAGAAAATTATTCTGGAAGATACATACCCTGCTCAATTACTTGGATTATGCATAGCTGCAATCTACCATAAAGGCCTACCAGCCAGAGAGTGAGCATCATTTGGAACCTGCTCCATGAATTAGCACACCGGGCTAAATGCCTTAGAGCAGCATAACAACAAAATGCATGCATCATTTTTACTAGTGCACATCATTGCCTTTCAAAGCAGTCAGTGTTTCATTAACAGCAATGTTTATATTGGAAAGGAGGCTATTGACAAACTGGCGCAACTCCTATTCAAGCAGCTCTGGGGCATTAGGAGGCACATTAAAGCAAAAGGCTTTAATGTCAGTGGCAATTTTTATATTGTGTATGTATAAGCACTTAAGGAATGGCATCAGCAATGGGGACTTGAAGCCTGTCCTTCTAAAACAGCTCACGCTTTTGCCAACAAAAGCACCACAGATATCCAAAAAGGGGCAGAAGACATCGGGGCTTTGCCCTGCTAGCTACACCGAAATAAATGTATGTCCTTCAAGGTCAGTGAGGGTTGATTCCCCCAACTTCCTTGAGTGCTTTCCTCTCACTGTGATACAGCTACTGTTTTTGCCTTCTAGAGATGGAGAACATACAAAGTCCCAAATCTGGCAGCCCAGTACATCAATATTTTGAAGAGTTTGCAGTGATGTTCTAACATCACAAGCCTGTCAGTACTTGGGTAATACCTCTGCCATCATCTGTTTACCTTTTTACAGATTGAATAAGAGCTCATTTAAGGCCTCTCCAAGCATCAGACTTTGGGTCTATGACTAGCATTGACTTCCTTCTGCCAAGTGAGGAATCTCCTCCAGTGAAAGGGACCTTGCTGAGAAAGAAGAAGCTTTGATCTAGAAAAAATGCCTCTGGGGAGGCTCTTCAGTCAGCAAGCGTCATCAGACTGAGCCCATAACAGCACGATAGCCACCCAAATCAGTCACCCAAAGCATTGTATTAGGTCATGAAAACATACATTTGCTTCACTCTACAATGTGGGGAATAGAATGGCCAGAATGTAGAGATTTAATCACAGTTAAACAGAGGCTTCTCCTCCAAATTAAGAAAATAATTCATTCCTTTAGAGAGGCTGGGACATAAATCTACCTGGAAATCAGCCTGGTTTCAAAGACGTCACTCCACCAGGACAGCTGCAGCTCCTCTGAAGTTTTCTTTAATGGTTATTAAAGGTAAAGGTATCCCCTGGGCAAGCACCGAGTCATGTCTGACCCTTGGGGTGACGCCCTCTAGCGTTTTCATGGCAGACTCAATACGGGGTGGTTTGCCAGTGCCTTCCCCAGTCATGACCGTTTACCCCCCAGCAAGCTGGGTACTCATTTTACCGACCTCGGAAGGATGGAAGGCTGAGTCAACCTTGAGCCGGCTGCTGGGATTGAACTCCCAACCTCATGGGCAGACAGATTCAGACAACAAGTCGCTGCCTTACCACTCTGTGCCACAAGAGGCTCTTCCATGATTATTATGTTTTACCAAATCCTGCTTCCTGCTGGAGACTCACAACTTGGCACCACCTAATACTCCTTCTGGACCTGCAGGGGCACAACTCTGGAGAGCAGAGGCGGCTGCCAAGAGGAAAGTGGCCTTCCTCTACCCTGGCCCCTTAGAATCCAAACCCGCCACTTGATATGGGGGGGGGGGTCACAGGGGGGCTGTGGCTACTAAATCGCAAAGACTGACCCAATCCACGGCAACATTATTACTCCTTTTGAGAGTCCACCATCCTTTCGAAAATACACCCTATGGCAGACCCCTTTTAAAATTAAAGTTTTAAATTAACAATTCTTCATCGCAGCTTCACAAAACTATTAGAGACACCTTCTCTTTCCTCCTCTACTTGTAAAGAGACAGAGAAGTCCTGAAAATGCAGTTTGTAAAAACTACTCACAGAAAAGCTAAAATTGTTATGGATCCATAGGATTCGCTCCTATAGCTTAATGCCACTGCTGTGCAATATTAAACACCAGTTCCATAATACAGGTTACAATCTATGCTGCAGTGGGGGAGAATTATAAGAGTACTGACACCCGCAAATATGGAGTAGCATTAAAGCTCTTTTTCCATCTCATTAAATTACCGCATAAATACATGTTTTTGCCAATATTCAGATATCTGTCATAGTTCTGCCACTACAAACATAACATCTGTTAATGTAATACAAGATATTGTAAACAGCTACTAATCTTGTTGGCAATTTTGATGTCTACATTCTGCATTTGAAACGGAACTTTTGTGAGTCCTCCTGGCAATCAACTTCCACCCAAGGGGCTTCTAGTGCCAAAGCATGGTCCAGAGAATCTGGTCACTCTTCTTTCTGTCAAAAAAAGGTAGACGGAGAGATACATACAGATATAGAAGTATGCTAACACTTGCTGCTTATCATAGCATAAGCACATTAAAGCGGTTTATAAGTGACAGCATTGATAAGAGGGAGCAATACCCACATCCCTAGCCACTAGCTCAGAACGGCTTTTGGAAAAAGACAGCAACGAGTGCCATCTTACTTAATTAGGGGGAAATATGCAAGGAGTCCAAAACTAGGACTACAGAGTTATGTATGCTTCATCTACATAAGCGACAACACACAGGTTCTCTTCCTGCTAACAAAGCTCCAGGTTTTGCAGTTTGCCAGCATGGCCATGAGAAATTCCATCAGAAAGTGACAGAATTCTATGCAGTAGACCAAACTTCTTAAAAGCAGGCTATGCCTTAAGGCATGTCTTGTTCCGTTGATCATGAGCAGACTTCACATTGAACCATATAAGTTCCAATAGCAGATAGCACTTGCTTTAAAGAAATCCCTGCAAAGAATCAGTTATATTACACTTTTATTTTACAGTATTCAAAAGCTCTTACAGATAGTGTAAGTGGAAGAGCTATATCAACCAAAAAAAAAACAAAAAACAAAAACAAAGGTATACCTACAAATTCAACGCACATATTTTAATATCTACTCATACTGAACCATTAATATCCATTGGGGTGTATAATTTAGTGTGTGGATATGCAGCACTGCAAAACGCAAAGACAGGTGTTAAACAAAAACGTAAACATTGCACCCATGGCTATACAGTGGTGGAGGGTCTTGCAAACACATTTGGTACTGTAACATTCTAGACAGCAATTTGCTTAGTAATACATGTTTAATGCAATACATGCCTTCGGAAGCCTGTATTCTGTGCGTGTAAACATCAAACTAGACTAGCTACGTTAAAAAAATAGAAACAAAATAATCTAATCTGATGTAAGCTCTATCTCAAAAGGACATCAAATTTTGAGTGAAATTCTATTGTTGGTTATGGTTTCCTTGCACGCTTGTTTAAAATATTGTGACAGTTTCTACACACTAACCTCTGCTGACGTGCAAGGCATAGGCCTTCAGGAACCAAGTGTTTTCTAGAATGCAGGGAGTCTTGCGTAAGACCTTCTTGTATGTTTTGCCTACCAGAACTTTACCTGTACTATCCTTCAGGGAAGCTTTATAGAGACAAGATGTGAAGATCCAGGTGACTTGGAACATTGATACTATCCACAGCACAAGAAGGTGAAAGCTTCCTGTTCAGGTATTGGATTGGTTTTGTCTGTCTAGACCAGGGTTAGTGCACTTTCACGAACAGTTTGACAAGATGCTTCTCCTCCCTTGGACATCTTGCATTGGCTGGGTTTTCATCCCAACACCAACATTCCCATTGCCCCATAGGTCCTTCTTGTGGTCATGAGACTGTTACCCACCATGGTTCACTATAAAAAATACCCTCCAAAGGCAACAGGGAAAATATAGGATTCCCACCAAACAGCAGAAGTTTATGGTGATGAAAGTGTATCGACAGTGGCACTGAGGCATGGCAGGCATGCCCTCTCGTCCCATTTATTTTCAGTTATCAGATTACCTAATTGAAAACATTTTTTTAATCATTCATTAAGGCCAACATCACTTTCTGCCACAGGCAAAATCTACAGCAAGGCACCGCCTGAGTAGAATCACAACTTTTGAGAGCTTTTTAACCAACTTAAACTACAATCCATGGCATCCAATCATATCCACAAAGTCACAACCATCATTCCAAGCATTTCCTTACAGCATATTTACTGTATATAGAGATACACGCAAAGATTTTCATCCTTTTTACTGAGTTCAGATTGCTCGAGTGGTTATAGGCTGAATTTATTTTCTGAAACACGTTTAAGGGCTATCAAGTTCAAGTCTGAAGCGTTTCCATTTGCAATGCAATAAGTAGAATATAAAAACAGTGGCTCTGCAAAACACTGGAAGGAAAAGATAAATGGCAAACAAATGGCAACAAAGAGGGTTTTCTCTAGAGTGGTTTCCTAGAGGAAATATATAATCAGAAATAAGGCCAAAAAAAAAAAGGCATTTCAATCCATGCAGACATAGAACTAATGATTTCCTTGCAGAGTTGTCCTGAGATTTGTGTAGAATGGGCTCTCTTCTGTGTGGCTTAGCAAGAATTGTAACGTAAAGCTTTTTACACTCAAAATGTTTGGTTAATGATGGGCCCATATTAAAATGTGAGGCAATAAAACATCTACGACGACAGGGACAGGGGAGGGGAAATGAACAAGCCATCATCACCTGAGGCCTCCATCCTTCTGACTGGCCTGAAAGGCCCACTGTCCAATAAAATGTAAAACAGCATATGTTGTGTTGTCTAAAATCTTTTTGTGGGAACTTATTGCAAATTGCACTTGGCAGTTCACCAGACCAAATGAAAACTGGCCCCGTGTTGGTTTGCACAGTCCTTTATCGGCTCCAGTCCCACGTCACCAGTAAAAGGACCTGGACAGAAAGTTTGCAGCCGTGCTCAGCCAGCTGGCAGCACCCTCCGGGTGTGATCCGACACGGGACACCGCTTTGTCCTGCTCTTTTGAAGGGCTTTCATCTTCTGGCAAATATTCCGGGAGGTCTGTATTCTGCTCCACTTCTACAGGAGTATCTTGGAATGGAATCAGCAACTGTTTAATGGGAATACGAAGGAACAATGTACTGACTGGTTTGAAAAGTCGTGGTTTTGGCCTTGCGGCCGAAGCCTCAGTACACCACTAACACAAGGCCTTTTTAAAAGGCTATTTGAACGTGTCTTGGAGTTCAACAATAATAATGTAGAAATCCTGTCCATATCTGTTTAGGCAGTAGGCACATTTAACAGCTTCTGAGCAAATGGACATTTGATTTCCTTGGTTCAGGCTATCGTATGAAATGAAGCAAATGCACAGTTTGGGATTTTTTAAATTAAATAACCAATTTTAACCTTTCAGTTCATGTCCCAAGTAAAATAAACGCCTGTGCCGCAGGGCTTTTTGGACCAAGGTCTAATTAACTGTGTAGTTAAAGACACTACACTGTTCCAGCAGTTACTGATTAATGCAGAAGAATGCACAGTCTTCCACCAACAGATGCTTAGCACAACGCAATTAATTAAGGCACAATATTTCATATCTTGGTCCCTTAAACCAAAAGCAGTTTTCCTCTGTTTTGCAACACCCAGCTCCAAAATGCTAAACGTATGCTGAGCATTGTTGAGATGCCTTTAAGCCTGCCGCATACAAACTGGCATGGAAACAGGGGTGACAGCATCCAGGTGGGACTTTGGGATCCCCAGACAACAGAGATCAGTTCTCCTGAGGAAAATGGGTGCTTTGAAGAGTGAACTCTGGGGCATGGTTCCCACTGAGATCCCTGTCCTCCTCAGGCTCCACCCAAATCTCCAAGCATTTCCCAACCTGAATCTGACAACTGTACCCCTCCATCCCCTGCAGCTGGCCAGGGGAACCTGGAAATTCTGCATGGAAACCCAAGCACAAGGGCTTCCTGGGAGATAACTGGTGTGCACAAGCCCACAGCATTACATTTTGGCCCTGCGTTTCCTGAGTTCACAAAACAGATGGGTGAAGCCCCTGTCTTCA